>NW_028125976.1:0-432000 GCF_965194825.1 Balaenoptera physalus | reverse complement strand
AGGGGCCCTGCCGCATCATATGGTAGCTCACTTTTTACCTTTTAAAGCAGCTCCATTCCATTTTCGTTAGTGCTGTCACTAATTTACCTCCCACAAGCAGCCAGAAGTTGTGCAGTTCTCTAAAATCCCTTCAGCATTTATAGTTTGTCGACTCTTTGCTGATGCTCATTGGACTGGTGTGAGCTGAAACCCTTTTGGAGGTTGGATTAGCACGTGGCTACTAATTTCTTATCCTGAGCTTTAGGCATGTCCTGCTTTTTTCTTTTCCTTTTTTTATTAAAGAGTGAGTACAACTTCCCTCTTCATATTGACTTCTTGAAAAATTTGTCATGTGTTGAAATTTCTTGCCTATTCCCTACCCCAGGGCATTTTTTGAGGGCAGGTGTCATTTACGGCCCTGCAGTCCTTGGGACTATTGAGCACCGATTAGCACTGGGTTTGAAGCTGTTGTTGTGGCAAACAGCCACAAGGCGGCAGCATTGTTACGTTCTCAACTCTTGTTACTAGGGCAACAGAGTCTTCCTGGAGGTAGTGTTCCGAGGTTGTAAATTAGAGTGGAATGTGCTGGGACCAGCCCCCAGAAGGTTATGTCTCCTTACTTATGTTTGTTTTATAAATTTAATTTATATTTCTTATCAGAGTGAATTTGATTAGAGTGTTGTGATTGTCTGGCTGTACAGAATCTGCTCAATGATTCGTACATATGTCTGTTCATCTTCGGATCCTGTTACCATGTATGTTATTACAGAATGTTGAGTAGACCTCCCTTGGTATTTGGTAGGTGTTTTGTCATTATATATTTTATATGTATTGGTGATTATATAATTCATATAGTTTATAGGTTATTTGTTTCTATACATTTAACATCCATTAGTATATGTATGTTAGCCCCATAATCCTAATTTATCCATCCTCCCACCTTTCATTTTGGTTAACCATTATTTTGTTTTACAAATCTCTGAGTGTCTTCTTCTGTGAAAATATGTTCATTGGTAGCAATCTTAGGATAACATGTATAAATGATACCATAGGAGATTTGTCATTCCCTTTTGACTTACTGAACCTAATATGATTATTTCTAGGCTCCTCTGCAGTCCTGAAAACGGCACTGTTCATTTTTTTCCCGAGGCAACTATTCCATTCGGTACGTATTACGCTTCTTCTTTGTCCATTTATCTGTTGATGGACATTTTGTTTGCTTGCATGTCTTGGCTATTGTCAGTATTGCTGCAGTGCATGTGTGCCTGTCTGTGCCTTTCCTATTCTGGTCTCCTTAGGTTATTGGCCCATTAGGGGATGGGCCGCATCCCATGGTAGCTCAGTTTTTACCTTTTAAATGCAGCTCCATTCTGTTCTCATGATGAGCTGTTACCAGTTTACATCCAACGAACAGCATAGTGGGTATGCCTTTCTCCACTAACCAGTCAGCATTCATTGTTTGTAGACTTTTGATGGATGGCATTTTGAATATCGGGTGGCGAAGTCCTTTTGTAGTTTGGATTTGCACCGAACCAATAAATAATTCCTGAAATTGAGCTTTTATCCCTGTTCTTCTTTTTTTTTAAATAACAGAGTGAGTAACACTTACCTCTTCAAACTCTTTTCTTGAAAAGTTTTCCGTGTTTTGAACTTTTTTGGCCATTCCCTACCCCAGGACATTTTTTGAGGGCATGAGTCATTTACAGCCCGGCAGTCCTTGTGAATATTAGTGACTATTAGCAGTAGATTGAAAGCTGCTGTTTAAGGAAACGGCCTTAGGGTGGCAGCATTTCTACGTTGCCAACTCTGCTTGCTAGGGAAACAGAATCTTGGTGCAAGTTGTGATTTTAGGTTGCAGATTAGAGTGGAATGTGCCAGGGCAAACCCCCATAAGTTTTGCCTCCTTAATTCTTGTTTGTGTCTTTAAATTGTAGATTTTATCAGAGCAGATTTGATTGAAAAATGTCTTTTGTTCTAGGTGTACAGAATCTTGTTCATTTACACATTTACATATATCTCTTGATATTTGGGTCCTTTTCCATGTAGGTTATTACAAAGTGTTGAGTAGACCACCCTTGGTATTCCATAGGTCTTTGGGGATGATAAATTTTGTATGTATTAGTAAATGGTTGTTGACCCCAATATCTTAATTTATTCATTCCTCACACCTTTTCTTTGGCTTAACCATTAGTTTTTCTTCTCAATCTGAGATTGTCTTTCTCTGTGGAAATATGTTCTTTTTATGAATAATCAGATGACATAAGTGATACCCGAGGACATTTGTCTTTCGCATTCTGACTTACTTCACGTTGTGTGATTATCTCTAGGCTCATCCGTGGTTCTGCTTATGCCATTCTTTTATTTTTTTCGTGACTAATATTCCAATCTTTCCATATACCACTTCTTCTTTGTCCATTTACCTGTTTATAAACCTTTGTTTTGCTTCCATGTCTTGGCTATTTCAATATTGCTGCAGTGCACATTTGCCTGCCTCTGTCTTTCCCATTCTGGTGGTCTTAGGTTATGGGCCTAAAAGGTGCCCTGCCGCATCATATGGTAGCTCACTTGCTACCTTTTAAAGCAGCTCCATTCCATTTTCGTAAGTGCTGTTACTAATTTACCTCCCACCAGCAGCCAGAAGGTGCGCAGTTCTCTAAAATCCCTTCAGCATTTATCGTTTGTCGACTCTTTGCCGATGCTCATTGGACTGGTGTGAGCTGAAACCCTTTTGGAGGTTGGATTAGCATGTGGCTACTAATTTCTTATCCTGAGCTTTAGGCATGTCCTGCTTTTTTCTTTTCCTTTTTTTATTAAAGAGTGAGTACAACTTCCCTCTTCATATTGACTTCTTGAAAAATTTGTCATGTGTTGAAATTTCTTACCTATTCCCTACCCCAGGGCATTTTTTGAGGGCAGGTGTCATTTACGGCCCTGCAGTCCTTGTGACTATTGAGCAACCATTAGCACTGGGTTTGAACCTGTTGTTGTGGCAAACAGCCACAAGGCGGCAGCATTGTTACGTTCTCAACTCTTGTTACTAGGGCAACAGAGTCTTCCTGGAGGTAGTGTTCCGAGGTTGTAAATTAGAGTGGAATGTGCTGGGACCAGCCCCCAGAAGGTTATATCTCCTTACTTATGTTTGTTTTATAAATTTAATTTATATTTCTTATCAGAGTGAATTTGATTAGAGTGTTGTGATTGTCTGGCTGTACAGAATCTGCTCAATGATTCATACATATGTCTGTTCATCTTCGGATCCTGTTACCATGTATGTTAATACAGAATGTTGAGTAGACCTCCCTTGGTATTTGGTAGGTGTTTTGTCATTATATATTTTATATGTATTGGTGATTATATAATTCATATAGTTTATAGGTTATTTGTTTCTATACATTTAACATACATTAGTATATGTATGTTAGCCCCATAATCCTAATTTATCCATCCTCCCACCTTTCATTTTGGTTAACCATTATTTTGTTTTACAAATCTCAGAGTGTCTTCTTCTGTGAAAATATGTTCATTGGTAGCAATCTTAGGATAACATGTATAAATGATACCATAGGAGATTTGTCATTCCCTTTTGACTTACTGAACCTAATATGATTATTTCTAGGCTCCTCTGCAGTCCTGAAAACGGCACTGTTCATTTTTTTCCCGAGGCAACTATTCCATTCGGTACGTATAACGCTTCTTCTTTGTCCGTTTATCTGTTGATGGACATTTTGTTTGCTTGCATGTCTTGGCTATTGTCAGTATTGCTGCAGTGCATGTGTGCCTGTCTGTGCCTTTCCTATTCTGGTCTCCTTGGGTTATTGGCCCATTAGGGGATGGGCCGCATCCCATGGTAGCTCAGTTTTTACCTTTTAAATGCAGCTCCATTCTGTTCTCATGATGAGCTGTTAACAGTTTACATCCAACGAACAGCATAGTGGGTATGCCTTTCTCCACTAACCCGTCAGCATTCATTGTTTGTAGACTTTTGCTGGATGGCATTTTGAATATCGGGTGGCGAAGTCCTTTTGTAGTTTGGATTTGCACCCAACCAATAAATAATTCCTGAAATTGAGCTTTTATCCCTGTTCTTCTTTTTTTTTAAATAACAGAGTGAGTAACACTTACCTCTTCAAACTCTTTTCTTGAAAAGTTTTCCGTGTTGTGAACTTTTTTGGCCATTCCCTACCCCAGGACATTTTTTGAGGGCATGAGTCATTTACAGCCCGGCAGTCCTTGTGAATATTAGTGACTATTAGCAGTGGATTGAAAGCTGCTGTTTAAGGAAACGGCCTTAGGGTGGCAGCATTTCTACGTTGCCAACTCTGCTTGCTAGGGAAACAGAATCTTGGTGCAAGTTGTGATTTTAGGTTGCAGATTAGAGTGGAATGTGCCAGGGCAAACCCCCATACGTTTTGCCTCCTTAATTCTTGTTTGTGTCTTTAAATTGTAGTTTTTATCAGAGCAGATTTGATTGAAAAATGTCTTTTGTTCTAGGTGTACAGAATCTTGTTCATTTACACATTTACATATATCTCTTGATATTTGGGTCCTTTTCCTTGTAGGTTATTACAAAGTGTTGAGTAGACCACCCTTGGTATTCCATAGGTCTTTGGGGATGATATATTTTGTATATATTAGTATATGGTTGTTAACCCCAATATCTTAATTTATTCATTCCTCACACCTTTTCTTTGGCTTAACCATAAGTTTTTCTTCTCAATCTGAGATTGTCTTTCTCTGTGGAAATATGTTCTTTTTATGAATAATCAGATGACATAAGTGATACCCGAGGACATTTGTCTTTCGCATTCTGCCTTACTTCACGTTGTGTGATTATCTCTAGGCTCATCTGTGGTTCTGCCTATGCCATTCTTTTACTTTCTTCGTGACTAATATTCCAATCTGTCCATATACCACTTCTTCTTTGTCCATTTACCTGTTTATAAACCTTTGTTTTGCTTCCATGTCTTGGGTATTTCAATATTGCTGCAGTGCACATTTGCCTGCCTCTGTCTTTCCCATTCTGGTGGTCTTAGGTTATGGGCCTAAAAGGGGCCCTGCCGCATCATATGGTAGCTCACTTTTTACCTTTTAAAGCAGCTCCATTCCATTTTCGTTAGTGCTGTCACTAATTTACCTCCCACAAGCAGCCAGAAGTTGTGCAGTTCTCTAAAATCCCTTCAGCATTTATAGTTTGTCGACTCTTTGCTGATGCTCATTGGACTGGTGTGAGCTGAAACCCTTTTGGAGGTTGGATTAGCACGTGGCTACTAATTTCTTATCCTGAGCTTTAGGCATGTCCTGCTTTTTTCTTTTCCTTTTTTTATTAAAGAGTGAGTACAACTTCCCTCTTCATATTGACTTCTTGAAAAATTTGTCATGTGTTCAAATTTCTTGCCTATTCCCTACCCCAGGGCATTTTTTGAGGGCAGGTGTCATTTACGGCCCTGCAGTCCTTGGGACTATTGAGCACCGATTAGCACTGGGTTTGAAGCTGTTGTTGTGGCAAACAGCCACAAGGCGGCAGCATTGTTACGTTCTCAACTCTTGTTACTAGGGCAACAGAGTCTTCCTGGAGGTAGTGTTCCGAGGTTGTAAATTAGAGTGGAATGTGCTGGGACCAGCCCCCAGAAGGTTATGTCTCCTTACTTATGTTTGTTTTATAAATTTAATTTATATTTCTTATCAGAGTGAATTTGATTAGAGTGTTGTGATTGTCTGGCTGTACAGAATCTGCTCAATGATTCATACATATGTCTGTTCATCTTTGGATCCTGTTACCATGTATGTTAATACAGAATGTTGAGTAGACCTCCCTTGGTATTTGGTAGGTGTTTTGTCATTATATATTTTATATGTATTGGTGATTATATAATTCATATAGTTTATAGTTTATTTATTTCTATACATTTAACATACATTAGTATATGTATGTTAGCCCCATAATCCTAATTTATCCATCCTCCCACCTTTCATTTTGGTTAACCATTATTTTGTTTTACAAATCTCTGAGTGTCTTTTTCTGTGAAAATATGTTCATTGGTAGCAATCTTAGGATAACATGTATAAATGATACCATAGGAGATTTGTCATTCCCTTTTGACTTACTGAACCTAATATGATTATTTCTAGGCTCCTCTGCAGTCCTGAAAACGGCACTGTTCATTTTTTTCCCGAGGCAACTATTCCATTCGGTACGTATTACGCTTCTTCTTTGTCCATTTATCTGTTGATGGACATTTTGTTTGCTTGCATGTCTTGGCTATTGTCAGTATTGCTGCAGTGCATGTGTGCCTGTCTGTGCCTTTCCTATTCTGGTCTCCTTAGGTTATTGGCCCATTAGGGGATGGGCCGCATCCCTTGGTAGCTCAGTTTTTACCTTTTAAATGCAGCTCCATTCTGTTCTCATGATGAGCTGTTACCAGTTTACATCCAACGAACAGCATAGTGGGTATGCCTTTCTCCACTAACCAGTCAGCATTCATTGTTTGTAGACTTTTGATGGATGGCATTTTGAATATCGGGTGGCGAAGTCCTTTTGTAGTTTGGATTTGCACCCAACCAATAAATAATTCCTGAAATTGAGCTTTTATCCCTGTTCTTCTTTTTTTTTTAAATAACAGAGTGAGTAACACTTACCTCTTCAAACTCTTTTCTTGAAAAGTTTTCCGTGTTGTGAACTTTTTTTGGCCATTCCCTACCCCAGGACATTTTTTGAAGGCATGATTCATTTACAGCCCGGCAGTCCTTGTGAATATTAGTGACTATTAGCAGTAGATTGAAAGCTGCTGTTTAAGGAAACGGCCTTAGGGTGGCAGCATTTCTACGTTGCCAACTCTGCTTGCTAGGGAAACCGAATCTTGCTGCTAGTTGTGCTTTTAGGTTGCAGATTAGAGTGGAATGTGCCAGGACAAACCCCCCTAATTTTTGCCTCCTCAATTCTTGTTTGTGTCTTTAAGATGTAGTTTTAATCAGAGCAGATTTGATTGAAAAATGTCTTTTGTTCTAGGTGTACAGAGTCTTGTTCATTTACACATTGACATATATCTTTTGATATTTGGGTCCTTTTCCATGTAGGTTATTACAAAGTGTTGAGTAGACCACTCTTGTTATTCCATAGGTGTTTGGGGATAATATATTTTGTATGTATTAGTATATGGTTGTTGACCCCAATATCTTAATTTATTCATTCCTCACAGCTTTTCTTTGGCTTAACCATAAGTTTGTCTTCTCAATCTGAGATTGTCTTTCTCTGTGGAAATATGTTCTTTTTTATGAATAATCAGATGCCATAAGTGATATCCTAGGACATTTGTCTTTCGCATTCTGACTTACTTCACGTTGTGTGATTATCTCTAGGCTCATCTGTGGTGCGGCCTATGCCATTCTTTTATTTTTTTTCGTGACTGATATTCCAATCTGTCCATATACCACTTCTTCTTTGTCCATTTACCCGTTTATAAACTTTTGTTTTGCTTCCATGTCTTGGCTATTTCAATATTGCTGCAGTGCCCATTTGCCTGCCTCTGTCTTTCCGATTCTTGTGGTCTTAGGTTATAGGCCTAAAGGGTGCCCTGCCGCATCATATGGTAGCTCATTTTTTACCTTTTGAAGCAGCTCCATTCCATTCTCGTTAGTGCTGTTACTAATTTACATCCCGCCAGCAGCCAGAATGTGCGCAGTTCTCTAAAATCCCTTCAGCATTTATAGTTTGTCGACTTTTTGCTGATGGTAATTGGAATGGTGTGAGCTGAAACCCTTTTGGAGGTTGGATTAGCATGTGGCTACTAATTTCTTATCCAGAGCTTTAGGCATGTCCTGCTTTTTTCTTTTCCTTTTTTTATTAAAGAGTGACTACAAGTACCCTCTTCATATTGACTTCTTGAAAAATTAGTCATGTGTTGAAATTTCTTGCCTATTCCCTACCCCAGGGCATTTTGTGAGGGCAGGTGTCATTTACGGCCCTGCAGTCCTTGGGACTATTAAGCAACCATTAGCACTGGGTTTGGACCTGTTGTTGTGGGAAACAGCCACAAGGCGGCAGCATTATTGCGTTCTCAACTCTTGTTACTAGGGCAACAGAATCTTCCTGGAGGTAGTGTTCCGAGGTTGTAAATTAGAGTGGAATGTGCTGGGAGCAGCCCCTAGAAGGTTATGTCTCCTTACTTATGTTTGTCTTATAAATTTAATTTATATTTCTTATCAGAGTAAATTTGATTAGAGTGTTGTGATTGTCTGGCTATACAGAATCTGCTCAATGATTCCTACATATGTCTGTTCATCTTCGGATCCTGTTACCATGTATGTTATTACAGAATGTTGAGTAGACCTCCCTTGGTATTTGGTAGGTGTTTTGTCATTATATATTTTATATGTATTGGTGATTATATAATTCATATAGTTTATATGTTACTTGTTTCTATACATTAGTATATGTATGTTAGCCCCATAATCCTAATTTATCCATCCTCCCACCTTTCATTTTGGTTAACCATTAGTTTGTTTTATAAGTCTGTGAGTGTCTTTTTCTTTGAAAATATGTTCATTGGTAGCAATCTTAGGATAACATGTATAAATGATACCATAGGATATTTATCATTCCCTTTTGACTTACTGAACCTAATATGATTATTTCTAGGCTCCTCTGCAGTCCTGAAAGCGGCACTGTTCATTTTTTTCCCGAGGCAACTATTCCATTCGGTACATATACCAATTCTTCTTTGTCCATTTTTCTGTTGATGGACATTTTGTTTGCTTGCATGTCTTGGCTATTGTCAATATTGCTGCAGTGCATGTGTGCCTGTCTGTGCCTTTCCTATTCTGGTCTTCTTATGTTATTGGCCCATTAGGGGATGGGCCGCATCCTATGGTAGCTCAGTTTTTACCTTTTAAATGCAGCTCCATTCTGTTCTCATGATGAGCTGTTACCAGTTTACATCCAACGAACAGCATAGTGGGTATGCCTTTCTCCACTAACCCGTCAGCATTCATTGTTTGCAGACTTTTGACAGATGGCATTTTGAATATTGCGTGGCGAAGTCCTTTTGTAGTTTAGATTTGCATCCAACCAATAAATAATTCCTGAAATTGAGCTTTTATCCATGTTCTTCTTTTTTTTTAAATAACAGAGTGAGTAACACTTACCTCTTCAAACTCTTTTCTTGAAAAGTTTTCCGTGTTGTGACCTTTTTTGGCCATTCCCTACCCCAGGACATTTTTTGAGGGCATGAGTCATTTATAGCCCTGCAGTCCTTGTGAATATTAGTGACCATTAGCAGTTGATTGAAAGCTGCTGTTTAAGGAAACGGCCTTAGGGTGGCAGCATTTCTACGTTGCCAACTCTGCTTGCTAGGGAAACAGAATCTTGGTGCAAGTTGTGATTTTAGGTTGCAGATTAGAGTGGAATGTGCCAGGGCAAACCCCCATAAGTTTTGCCTCCTTAATTCTTGTTTGTGTCTTTAAATTGTAGTTTTTATCAGAGCAGATTTGATTGAAAAATGTCTTTTGTTCTAGGTGTACAGAATCTTGTTCATTTACACATTTACATATATCTCTTGATAGTTGGGTCCTTTTCCATGTAGGTTATTACAAAGTGTTGAGTAGACCACTCTTGGTATTCCATAGGTCTTTGGGGATGATAAATTTTGTATGTATTAGTAAATGGTTGTTGACCCCAATATCTTAAATTATTCATTCTTCACACCTTTTCTTTGGCTTAACCATAAGTTTTTCTTCTCAATCTGAGATTGTCTTTCTCTGTGGAAATATGTTCTTTTTATGAATAATCAGATGACATAAGTGATACCCGAGGACATTTGTCTTTCGCATTCTGACTTACTTCACGTTGTGTGATTATCTCTAGGCTCATCTGTGGTTCTGCCTATGCCATTCTTTTATTTTTTTCGTGACTAATATTCCAATCTGTCCATATACCACTTCTTGTTTGTCCATTTACCTGTTTATAAACCTTTGTTTTGCTTCCATGTCTTGGCTATTTCAATATTGCTGCAGTGCACATTTGCCTGCCTCTGTCTTTCCCATTCTGGTGGTCTTAGGTTATGGGCCTAAAAGGTGCCCTGCCGCATCATATGGTAGCTCACTTTTTACCTTTTAAAGCAGCTCCATTTCATTTTCGTTAGTGCTGTTACTAATTTACCTCCCACCAGCAGCCAGAAGGTGCGCAGTTCTCTAAAATCCCTTCAGCATTTATAGTTTGTCGACTCTTTGCTGATGCTCATTGGACTGGTGTGAGCTGAAACCCTTTTGGAGGTTGGATTAGCATGTGGCTACTAATTTCTTATCCTGATCTTTAGACATATCCTGCTTTTTTCTTTTCCTTTTTTTATTAAAGAGTGAGTACAACTTCCCTCTTCATATTGACTTCTTGAAAAATTTGTCATGTGTTGAAATTTCTTGCCTATTCCCTACCCCAGGGCATTTTTTGAGGGCAGGTGTCATTTACGGCACTGCAGTCCTTGTGACTATTAAGCAACCGTTAGCACTGGGTTTGAACCTGTTGCTGTGGCAAACAGCCACAAGGCGGCAGCATTGTTACGTTCTCAACTCTTGTTACTAGGGCCACAGAGTCTTCCTTGAGGTAGTGTTCCGAGGTTGTAAATTAGAGTGGAATGTGATGGGACCAGCCCCCAGAAGGTTATGCCTCCTTACTTATGTTTGTTTTATAAATTTAATTTATATTTCTTCTCAGAGTGAATTTGATTAGAGTGTTGTGATTGTCTGGCTGTAAAGAATCTGCTCAATGATTCATACATATGTGTGTTCATCTTCGGATCCTGTTACCATGTATGTTATTACAGAATGTTGAGTAGACCTCCCTTGGTATTTGGTAGGTGTTTTGTCATTATATATTTTATATGTATTGGTGATTATATAATTCATATAGTTTATAGGTTATTTGTTTCTATACATTTAACATACATTAGTATATGTATGTTAGCCCCATAATCCTAATTTATCCATCCTCCCACATTTCATTTTGGTTAACCATTAGTTTGTTTTATAAGTCTGTGAGTGTCTTTTTCTGTGAAAATATGTTCATTGGTAGCAATCTTAGGATAACATGTAGAAATGGTACCGTAGGATATTTGTCATTCCCTTTTGAGTTACTGAACCTAATATGATTATTTCTAGGCTCCTCTGCAGTCCTGAAAACGGCACTGTTCATTTTTTTCTCGAGGCAACTATTCCCTTTGGTACGTATAACGCTTCTTCTTTGTCCATTTATCTGTTGATTGACATTTTGTTTGCTTGCATGTCTTGGCTTTTGTCAGTATTGCTGCAGCTCCTGTCTGTGCCTTTCCTATTCTTGTCTCCTTGGGTTATTGGCCCATTAGGGGATGGGCCGCATCCCATGGTAGCTCAGTTTTTACCTTTTAAATGCAGCTCCATTCTGTTCTTATGATGAGCTGTTATCAGTTTACATCCAACGAACAGCATAGTGGGTATGCCTTTCTCCACTAACCCGTCAGCATTCATTGTTTGTAGACTTTTGACGGATGGCATTTTGAATATTGGGTGGCGAAGTCCTTTTGTAGTTTGGATTTGCATCCAACCAATAAATAATTCCTGAAATTGAGCTTTTATCCCTGTTCTTCTTTTTTTTTTAAATAACAGAGTGAGTAACACTTACCTCTTCAAACTCTTTTCTTGAAAAGTTTTCCGTGTTGTGAACTTTTTTTGGCCATTCCCTACCCCAGGACATTTTTTGAAGGCATGATTCATTTACAGCCCGGCAGTCCTTGTGAATATTAGTGACTATTAGCAGTAGATTGAAAGCTGCTGTTTAAGGAAACGGCCTTAGGGTGGCAGCATTTCTACGTTGCCAACTCTGCTTGCTAGGGAAACCGAATCTTGCTGCTAGTTGTGCTTTTAGGTTGCAGATTAGAGTGGAATGTGCCAGGACAAACCCCCCTAATTTTTGCCTCCTCAATTCTTGTTTGTGTCTTTAAGATGAAGTTTTAATCAGAGCAGATTTGATTGAAAAATGTCTTTTGTTCTAGGTGTACAGAATCTTGTTCATTTACACATTGACATATATCTTTTGATATTTGGGTCCTTTTCCATGTAGGTTATTACAAAGTGTTGAGTAGACCACTCTTCTTATTCCATAGGTGTTTGGGGATGATATATTTTGTATGTATTAGTATATGGTTGTTGACCCCAATATCTTAATTTATTCATTCCTCACACCTTTTCTTTGGCTTAACCATAAGTTTGTCTTCTCAATCTGAGATTGTCTTTCTCTGTGGAAATATGTTCTTTTTTATGAATAATCAGATGCCATAAGTGATATCCTAGGACATTTGTCTTTCGCATTCTGACTTACTTCACGTTGTGTGATTATCTCTAGGCTCATCTGTGGTGCGGCCTATGCCATTCTTTTATTTTTTTTCGTGACTGATATTCCAATCTGTCCATATACCACTTCTTCTTTGTCCATTTACCCGTTTATAAACCTTTGTTTTGCTTCCATGTCTTGGCTATTTCAATATTGCTTCAGTGCCCATTTGCCTGCCTCTGTCTTTCCGATTCTTGTGGTCTTAGGTTATAGGCCTAAAAGGTGCCCTGCCGCATCATATGGTAGCTCATTTTTTACCTTTTGAAGCAGCTCCATTCCATTCTCGTTAGTGCTGTTACTAATTTACATCCCGCCAGCAGCCAGAATGTGCGCAGTTCTCTAAAATCCCTTCAGCATTTATAGTTTGTCGACTTTTTGCTGATGGTAATTGGAATGGTGTGAGCTGAAACCCTTTTGGAGGTTGGATTAGCATGTGGCTACTAATTTCTTATCCAGAGCTTTAGGCATGTCCTGCTTTTTTCTTTTCCTTTTTTTATTAAAGAGTGACTACAAGTACCCTCTTCATATTGACTTCTTGAAAAATTAGTCATGTGTTGAAATTTCTTGCCTATTCCCTACCCCAGGGCATTTTGTGAGGGCAGGTGTCATTTACGGCCCTGCAGTCCTTGGGTCTATTAAGCAACCATTAGCACTGGGTTTGGACCTGTTGTTGTGGGAAACAGCCACAAGGCGGCAGCATTATTGCGTTCTCAACTCTTGTTACTAGGGCAACAGAATCTTCCTGGAGGTAGTGTTCCGAGGTTGTAAATTAGAGTGGAATGTGCTGGGAGCAGCCCCTAGAAGGTTATGTCTCCTTACTTATGTTTGTCTTATAAATTTAATTTATATTTCTTATCAGAGTAAATTTGATTAGAGTGTTGTGATTGTCTGGCTATACAGAATCTGCTCAATGATTCCTACATATGTCTGTTCATCTTCGGATCCTGTTACCATGTATGTTATTACAGAATGTTGAGTAGACCTCCCTTGGTATTTGGTAGGTGTTTTGTCATTATATATTTTATATGTATTGGTGATTATATAATTCATATAGTTTATATGTTACTTGTTTCTATACATTAGTATATGTATGTTAGCCCCATAATCCTAATTTATCCATCCTCCCACCTTTCATTTTGGTTAACCATTAGTTTGTTTCATAAGTCTGTGAGTGTGTTTTTCTGTGAAAATATGTTCATTGGTAGCAATCTTAGGATAACATGTATAAATGATACCATAGGATATTTGTCATTCCCTTTTGACTTACTGAACCTAATATGATTATTTCTAGGCTCCTCTGCAGTCCTGAAAGCGGCACTGTTCATTTTTATCCCGAGGCAACTATTCCATTCGGTACATATACCAATTCTTCTTTGTCCATTTTTCTGTTGATGGACATTTTGTTTGCTTGCATGTCTTGGCTATTGTCAATATTGCTGCAGTGCATGTGTGCCTGTCTTTGCCTTTCCTATTCTGGTCTTCTTATGTTATTGGCCCATTAGGGGATGGGCCGCATCCTATGGTAGCTCAGTTTTTACCTTTTAAATGCAGCTCCATTCTGTTCTCATGATGAGCTGTTACCAGTTTACATCCAACGAACAGCATAGTGGGTATGCCTTTCTCCACTAACCCGTCAGCATTCATTGTTTGTAGACTTTTGACAGATGGCATTTTGAATATTGCGTGGCGAAGTCCTTTTGTAGTTTAGATTTGCATCCAACCAATAAATAATTCCTGAAATTGAGCTTTTATCCATGTTCTTCTTTTTTTTTAAATAACAGAGTGAGTAACACTTACCTCTTCAAACTCTTTTCTTGAAAAGTTTTCCGTGTTGTGAAGTTTTTTGGCCATTCCCTACCCCAGGACATTTTTTGAGGGCATGAGTCATTTATAGCCCTGCAGTCCTTGTGAATATTAGTGACCATTAGCAGTTGATTGAAAGCTGCTGTTTAAGGAAACGGCCTTAGGGTATCAGCATTTCTATGTTGCCAACTCTCCTTGCTAGGGAAACTGAATCTTGCTGCTAGTTGTGCTTTTAGGTTGCAGATTAGAGTGGAATGTGCCAGGACAAACCCCCCTAATTTTTGCCTCCTTAATTCTTGTTTGTGTCTTTAAGTTGTAGTTTTTATCAGAGCAGATTTGATTGAAAAATGTCTTTTGTTCTAGGTGTACAGAATCTTGTTCATTTACTCATTTACATATATCTCTTGATATTTGGGTCCTTTTCCATGTAGGTTATTACAAAGTGTTGAGTAGACCACTCTTGGTATTCCATAGGTCTTTGGGGATGATAAATTTTGTATGTATTAGTAAATGGTTGTTGACCCCAATATCTTAAATTATTCATTCTTCACACCTTTTCTTTGGCTTAACCATAAGTTTTTCTTCTCAATCTGAGATTGTCTTTCTCTGTGGAAATATGTTCTTTTTATGAATAATCAGATGACATAAGTGATACCCGAGGACATTTGTCTTTCGCATTCTGACTTACTTCACGTTGTGTGATTATCTCTAGGCTCATCTGTGGTTCTGCCTATGCCATTCTTTTATTTTTTTCGTGACTAATATTCCAATCTGTCCATATACCACTTCTTCTTTGTCCATTTACCTGTTTATAAACCTTTATTTTGCTTCCATATCTTGGCTATTTCAATATTGCTGCAGTGCACATTTGCCTGCCTCTGTCTTTCCCATTCTGGTGGTCTTAGGTTATGGGCCTAAAACGTGCCCTGCCGCATCATATGGTAGCTCACTTTTTACCTTTTAAAGCAGCTCCATTTCATTTTCGTTAGTGCTGTTACTAATTTACCTCCCACCAGCAGCCAGAAGGTGCACAGTTCTCTAAAATCCCTTCAGCATTTATAGTTTGTCGACTCTTTGCTGATGCTCATTGGAGTGGTGTGAGCTGAAACCCTTTTGGAGGTTGGATTAGCATGTGGCTACTAATTTCTTATCCTGAGCTTTAGGCATGTCCTGCTTTTTTCTTTTCCTTTTTTTATTAAAGAGTGAGTACAACTTCCATCTTCATATTGACTTCTTGAAAAATTTGTCATGTGTTGAAATTTCTTGCCTATTCCCTACCCCAGGGCATTTTTTGAGGGCAGGTGTCATTTACGGCCCTGCAGTCCTTGTGACTATTAAGCAACCATTAGCACTGGGTTTGAACCTGTTGCTGTGGCAAACAGCCACAAGGCGGCAGCATTGTTACGTTCTCAACTCTTGTTACTAGGGCCACAGAGTCTTCCTTGAGGTAGTGTTCCGAGGTTGTAAATTAGAGTGGAATGTGATGGGACCAGCCCCCAGAAGGTTATGCCTCCTTACTTATGTTTGTTTTATAAATTTAATTTATATTTCTTATCAGAGTGAATTTGATTAGAGTGTTGTGATTGTCTGGCTGTACAGAATCTGCTCAATGACTCATACATATGTCTGTTCATCTTCGGATCCTGTTACCATGTATGTTATTACAGAATGTTGAGTAGACCTCCCTTGGTATTTGGTAGGTGTTTTGTCATTATATATTTTATATGTATTGGTGATTATATAATTCATATAGTTTATAGGTTATTTGTTTCTATACATTTAAAATACATTAGTATATGTATGTTAGCCCCATAATCCTAATTTATCCATCCTCCCACATTTCATTTTGGTTAACCATTAGTTTGTTTTATAAGTCTGTGAGTGTCTTTTTCTGTGAAAATATGTTCATTGGTAGTAATCTTAGGATAACATGTAGAAATGATACCGTAGGATATTTGTCATTCCCTTTTGAGTTACTGAACCTAATATGATTATTTCTAGGCTCCTCTGCAGTCCTGAAAACGGCACTGTTCATTTTTTTCCCGAGGCAACTATTCCATTTGGTACGTATAACGCTTCTTCTTTGTCCATTTATCTGTTGATTGACATTTTGTTTGCTTGCATGTCTTGGCTATTGTCAGTATTGCTGCAGCTTCTGTCTGTGCCTTTCCTATTCTGGTCTCCTTAGGTTATTGGCCCATTAGGGGATGGGCCGCATCCCATGGTAGCTCAGTTTTTACCTTTTAAATGCAGCTCCATTCTGTTCTCATGATGAGCTGTTACCAGTTTACATCCAACGAACAGCATAATGGGTATGCCTTTCTCCACTAACCCGTCAGCATTCATTGTTTGTAGACTTTTGACGGATGGCATTTTGAATATTGGGTGGCGAAGTCCTTTTGTAGTTTTGATTTGCATCCAACCAATAAGTAATTCCTGATATTGAGCTTTTATCCATGTTCTTCTTTTTTTTTAAATAACAGAGTGAGTAACACTTAACTCTTCAAACTCTTTTCTTGAAAAGTTTTCCGTGTTGTGAACTTTTATGGCCATTCCCTAACCCCGGACATTTTTTGAGGGCATGAGTCATATACAGCCCTGCAGTCCTTGTGAATATTAGTGACCATTAGCAGTAGATTGAAAGCTGCTGTTTAAGGAAACGGCCTTAGGGTGGCAGCATTTCTACGTTGCCAACTCTGCTTGCTAGGGAAACCGAATATTGCTGCTAGTTGTGCTTTTAGGTTGCAGATTAGAGTGGAATGTGTCAGGACAAACCCCCCTAATTTTTGCCTCCTTAATTCTTGTTTGTGTCTTTAAGTTGTAGTTTTTATCAGAGCAGATTTGACTGAAAAATGTCTTTTGTTCTAGGTGTACAGAATCTTGTTCATTTACACATTGACATATATCTTTTGATATTTGGGTCCTTTTCCATGTAGGTTATTACAAAGTGTTGAGTAGACCACTCTTGGTATTCCATAGGTGTTTGGGGATGATATATTTTGTATGTATTAGTAAATGGTTGTTGACCCCAATATCTTGATTTATTCATTCCTCACACCTTTTCTTTGGCTTAACCATAAGTTTGTCTTCTCAATCTGAGATTGTCTTTCTCTGTGGAAATATGTTCTTTTTTATGAATAATCAGATGCCATAAGTGATATCCTAGGACATTTGTCTTTCGCATTCTGTCTTACTTCACGTTGTGTGATTATCTCTAGGCTCATCTGTGGTGCGGCCTATGCCATTCTTTTATTTTTTTTCGTGACTGATATTCCAATCTGTCCATATACCACTTCTTCTTTGTCCATTTACCCGTTTATAAACCTTTGTTTTGCTTCCATGTCTTGGCTATTTCAATATTGCTGCAGTGCACATTTGCCTGCCTCTGTCTTTCCCATTCTGGTGGACTTAGGTTATAGGCCTAAAAGGTGCCCTGGCGCATTATATGGTAGCTCACTTTTTACCTTTTAAAGCAGCTCCATTCCATTCTCGTTAGTGCTGTTACTAATTTACATCCCGCCAGCAGCCAGAATGTGCGCAGTTCTCTAAAATCCTTTCAGCATTTATAGTTTGTCGACTTTTTGCTGATGGTCATTGGACTGGTGTGAGCTGAAACCCTTTTGGAGGTTGGATTAGCATGTGGCTACTAATTTCTTATCCAGAGCTTTAGGCATGTCCTGCTTTTTTCTTTTCCTTTGTTTATTAAAGAGTGAGTACAACTACCCTCTTCATATTGACTTCTTGAAAAATTTGTCATGTGTTGAAATTTCTTGCCTATTCCCTACCCCAGGGCATTTTTTGAGGGCAGGTGTCATTTACGGCCCTGCAGTCCTTGTGACTATTAAGCAACCATTAGCACTGGGTTTGAACCTGTTGCTGTGGCAAACAGCCACAAGGCGGCAGCATTGTTACGTTCTCAACTCTTGTTACTAGGACCACAGAGTCTTCCTGGAGGTAGTGTTCCGAGGTTGTAAATTAGAGTGGAATTTGCTGGGACCAGCCCCCAGAAGGTTATGTCTCCTTACTTATGTTTGTTTTATAAATTTAATTTATATTTCTTATCAGAGTGAATTTGATTAGAGTGTTGTGATTGTCTGGCTGTACAGAATCTGCTCAATGATTCCTACATATGTCTGTTCATCTTCGGATCCTGTTACCATGTATGTTATTACAGAATGTTGAGTAGACCTCCCTTGGTATTTGGTAGGTGTTTTGTCATTATATATTTTATATGTATTGGTGATTATATAATTCATATAGTTTATAGGTTATTTGTTACTATACATTAGTATATGTATGTTAGCCCCATAATCCTAATTTATCCATCCTCCCACCTTTCATTTTGGTTAACCATTAATTTGTTTTATAAGTCTGTGAGTGTCTTTTTCTGATAAAATATGTTCATTGGTAGCAATCTTAGGATAACATGTAGAAATGATACCATAGGAGATTTGTCATTCCCTTTTGACTTACTGAAACTAATATGATTATTTCTAGGCTCCTCTGCAGTCCTGAAAACGGCACTGTTCATTTTTTTCCCGAGGCAACTATTCCATTCGGTACGTATACTGCTTCTTCTTTGTCCATTTATCTGTTGATGGATATTTTGTTTGCTTGCATGTCTTGGCTCTTGTCAATATTGCTGCAGTGCATCTGTGCCTGTCTGTGCCTTTCCTATTCTGATCTTCTTAGGTTATTGGCCCATCAGGGGATGGGCCTCATCCTATGGTAGCTCAGTTTTTACCTTTTAAATGCAGCTCCATTCTGTTCTCATGATGAGCTGTTACCAGTTTACATCCAAACAACAGCATAGTGGGTATGCCTTTCTCCACTAACCCGTCAGCGTTCATTGTTTGTTGTCTTTTGACGGATGGCATTTTGAATATTGCGTGGCGAAGTCCTTTTGTAGTTTTGATTTGCATCCAACCAATAAGTAATTCCTGATATTGAGCTTTTATCCATGTTCTTCTTTTTTTTAAAATAACAGAGTGAGTAACACTTAACTCTTCAAACTCTTTTCTTGAAAAGTTTTCCGTGTTGTGAACTTTTTTGGCCATTCCCTACCCCAGGACATTTTTTGAGGGCATGAGTCATTTATAGCCCTGCAGTCCTTGTGAATATTAGTGACCATTAGCAGTTGATTGAAAGCTGCTGTTTAAGGAAACGACCTTAGGGTGGCAGCATTTCTACGTTGCAAACTCTGCTTGCTAGGGAAACCGAATCTTGCTGCTAGTTGTGCTTTTAGGTTGCAGATTAGAGTGGAATGTGCCAGGACAAACCCCCCTAATTTTTGCCTCCTTAATTCTTGTTTGTGTCTTTAAGTTGTAGTTTTTATCACAGGAGATTTGATTGAAAAATGTCTTTTGTTCTAGGTGTACAGAATCTTGTTCATTTACACATTGACATATATCTTTTGATATTTGGGTCCTTTTCCATGTAGGTTATTACAAAGTGTTGAGTAGACCACTCTTGGTATTTCATAGGTGTTTGGAGATGATATATTTTCTATGTATTAGTATATGGTTGTTGACCCCAATATCTTAATTTATTCATTCCTCACACCTTTTCTTTGGCTTAACCATAAGTTTGTCTTCTCAATCTGAGATTGTCTTTCTCTGTGGAAATATGTTCTTTTTTATGAATAATCATATGACATAAGTGATATCCTAGGACATTTGTCTTTTGCATTCTGACTTACTTCACATTGTGTGATTATCTCTAGGCTCATCTGTGGTGTGGCCTATGCCATTCTTTTATTTATTTTCATGACTGATATTCCAATCTGTCCATATATCACTCCTTCTTTGTCCATTTATCTGTTTATAAACTTTTGTTTTGCTTCCATGTCTTGGTTATTTCAATATTGCTGCAGTGCACATTTGCCTGCCTCTGTCTTTCCGATTCTTGTGGTCTTAGGTTATAGGCCTAAAAGGTGCCCTGCCGCATCATATGGTAGCTCACTTTTTACCTTTTAAAGCAGCTCCATTCCATTTTCGTTAGTGTTGTTACTAATTTACATCCCACCAGCAGCCAGAAGGTGCACAGTTCTCTAAAATCCCTTCAGCATTTATAGTTTGTCGACTTTTTGCTGATGGTCATTGGACTGGTGTGAGCTGAAACCCTTTTGGAGGTTGGATTAGCATGTGGCTACTAATTTCTTATCCAGAGCTTTAGGCATGTCCTGCTTTTTTCTTTTCCTTTGTTTATTAAAGAGTGAGTACAACTACCCTCTTCATATTGACTTCTTGAAAAATTTGTCATGTGTTGAAATTTCTTGCCTATTCCCTACCCCAGGGCATTTTTTGAGGGCAGGTGTCATTTACGGCCCTGCAGTCCTTGTGACTATTAAGCAACCATTAGCACTGGGTTTGAACCTGTTGCTGTGGCAAACAGCCACAAGGCGGCAGCATTGTTACGTTTTCAACTCTTGTTACTAGGACCACAGAGTCTTCCTGGAGGTAGTGTTCCGAGGTTGTAAATTAGAGTGGAATGTGCTGGGACCAGCCCCCAGAAGGTTATGTCTCCTTACTTATGTTTGTTTTATAAATTTAATTTATATTTCTTATCAGAGTGAATTTGATTAGAGTGTTGTGATTGTCTGGCTGTACAGAATCTGCTCAATGATTCATACATATGTCTGTTCATCTTTGGATCCTGTTACCATGTATGTTATTACAGAATGTTGAGTAGACCTCCCTTGGTATTTGGTAGGTGTTTTGTCATTATATATTTTATATGTATTGGTGATTATATAATTCATATAGTTTATAGGTTATTTGTTTCTATACATTTAACATACATTAGTATATGTATGTTAGCCCCATAATCCTAATTTATCCATCCTCCCACCTTTCATTTTGGTTAACCATTATTTTGTTTTACAAATCTCTGAGTGTCTTTTTCTGTGAAAATATGTTCATTGGTAGCAATCTTAGGATAACATGTATAAATGATACCATAGGAGATTTGTCATTCCCTTTTGACTTACTGAACCTAATATGATTATTTCTAGGCTCCTCTGCAGTCCTGAAAACGGCACTGTTCATTTTTTTCCCGAGGCAACTATTCCATTCGGTACGTATTACGCTTCTTCTTTGTCCATTTATCTGTTGATGGACATTTTGTTTGCTTGCATGTCTTGGCTATTGTCAGTATTGCTGCAGTGCATGTGTGCCTGTCTGTGCCTTTCCTATTCTGGTCTCCTTAGGTTATTGGCCCATTAGGGGATGGGCCGCATCCCATGGTAGATCAGTTTTTACCTTTTAAATGCAGCTCCATTCTGTTCTCATGATGAGCTGTTACCAGTTTACATCCAACGAACAGCATAGTGGGTATGCCTTTCTCCACTAACCCGTCAGCATTCATTGTTTGTAGACTTTTGACGCATGGCATTTTGAATATTGGGTGGCGAAGTCCTTTTGTAGTTTGGATTTGCATCCAACCAATAAATAATTCCTGAAATTGAGCTTTTATCCCTGTTCTTCTTTTTTTTTTTAAATAACAGAGTGAGTAACACTTACCTCTTCAAACTCTTTTCTTGAAAAGTTTTCCGTGTTGTGAACTTTTTTGGCCATTCCCTACCCCAGGACATTTTTTGATGGCATGAGTCATTTACAGCCCGGCAGTCCTTGTGAATATTAGTGAGTATTAGCAGTAGATTGAAAGCTGCTGTTTAAGAAAACGGCCTTAGGGTGGCAGCATTTCTACATTGCCAACTCTGCTTGCTATGGAAACAGAATCTTGGTGCAAGTTGTGATTTTAGGTTGCAGATTAGAGTGGAATGTGCCAGGGCAAACCCCCATAAGTTTTGCCTCCTTAATTCTTGTTTGTGTCTTTAAATTGTAGTTTTTATCAGAGCAGATTTGATTGAAAAATGTCTTTTGTTCTACGTGTACAGAATCTTGTTCATTTACACATTTACATATATCTCTTGATATTTGGGTCCTTTTCCATGTAGGTTATTACAAAGTGTTGAGTAGACCACTCTTGGTATTCAATAGATCTTTGGGGATGACATATTTTGTATGTATTAGTATATGGTTGTTGACCCCAATTTCTTAATTTATTCATTCCTCACACCTTTTCTTTGGCTTAACCATAAGTTTTTCTTCTCAATCTGAGATTGTCTTTCTCTGTGGAAATATGTTCTTTTTATGAATAATCAGATGACATAAGTGATACCCGAGGACATTTGTCTTTCGCATTCTGACTTACTTCACGTTGTGTGATTATCTCTAGGCTCATCTGTGGTTCTGCCTATGCCATTCTTTTATTTTTTTCGTGACTAATATTCCAATCTGTCCATATACCACTTCTTCTTTGTCCATTTACCTGTTTATAAACCTTTGTTTTGCTTCCATGTCTTGGCTATTTCAATATTGCTGCAGTGCACATTTGTCTGCCTCTGTCTTTCCCATTCTGGTGGTCTTAGGTTATGGGCCTAAAAGGTGCCCTGCCGCATCATATGGTAGCTCACTTGTTACCTTTTAAAGCAGCTCCATTCCATTTTCGTAAGTGCTGTTACTAATTTACCTCCCACCAGCAGCCAGAAGGTGCGCAGTTCTCTAAAATCCCTTCAGCATTTATCGTTTGTCGACTCTTTGCCGATGCTCATTGGACTGGTGTGAGCTGAAACCCTTTTGGAGGTTGGATTAGCATGTGGCTACTAATTTCTTATCCTGAGCTTTAGGCATGTCCTGCTTTTTTCTTTTCCTTTTTTTATTAAGGAGTGAGTACAACTTCCCTCTTCATATTGACTTCTTGAAAAATTTGTCATGTGTTGAAATTTCTTGCCTATTCCCTACCCCAGGGCATTTTTTGAGGGCAGGTGTCATTTACGGCCCTGCAGTCCTTGTGACTATTAAGCAACCATTAGCACTGGGTTTGAACCTGTTGTTGTGGCAAACAGCCACAAGGCGGCAGCATTGTTACGTTCTCAACTCTTGTTACTAGGGCCACAGAGTCTTCCTTGAGGTAGTGTTCCGAGGTTGTAAATTAGAGTGGAATGTGCTGGGACCTGCCCCCAGAAGGTTATGTCTCCTTACTTATGTTTGTTTTATAAATTTAATTTATATTTCTTATCAGAGTAAATTTGATTAGAGTGTTGGGATTGTCTGGCTGTACAGAATCTGCTCAATGATTCATACATATGTCTGTTCATCTTCGGATCCTGTTACCATGTATGTTATTACAGAATGTTGAGTAGACCTCCCTTGGTATATGGTAGGTGTTTTGTCATTATATATTTTATATGTATTGGTGATTATATAATTCATATAGTTTATAGGTTATTTGTTTCTATACATTTAACATACATTAGTATATGTATGTTAGCCCCATAATCCTAATTTATCCATCCTCCCACCTTTCATTTTGGTTAAACATTATTTTGTTTTACAAATCTCTGAGTGTCTTTTTCTGTGAAAATATGTTCATTGGTAGCAATCTTAGGATAACATGTATAAATGATACCATAGGAGATTTGTCATTCCCTTTTGACTTATTGAACCTAATATGATTATTTCTAGGCTCCTCTGCAGTCCTGAAAACGGCACTGTTCATTTTTTTCCCAAGGCAACTATTCCATTCGGTACGTATTACGCTTCTTCTTTGTCCATTTATCTGTTGATGGACATTTTGTTTGCTTGCATGTCTTGGCTATTGTCAGTATTGCTGCAGTGCATGTGTGCCTGTCTGTGCCTTTCCTATTCTGGTCTCCTTAGGTTATTGGCCCATTAGGGGATGGGCCGCATCCCATGGTAGCTCAGTTTTTACCTTTTAAATGCAGCTCCATTGTGTTCTGATGATGAGCTGTTACCAGTTTACATCCAACGAACAGCATAGTGGGTATGCCTTTCTCCACTAACCCGTCAGCATTCATTGTTTGTAGACTTTTGACTGATGGCATTTTGAATATTGGGTGGCGAAGTCCTTTTGTAGTTTGGATTTGCATCCAACCAATAAATAATTCCTGAAATTGATCTTTTATCCATGTTCTTCTTTTTTTAAAAATAACAGAGTGAATAACACTTACCTCTTCAAACTCTTTTCTTGAAAAGTTTTCCGTGTTGTGAACTTTTTTTGGCCATTCCCTACCCCAGGACATTTTTTGAGGGCATGAGTCATTTACAGCCCGGCAGTCCTTGTGAATATTAGTGACTATTAGCAGTAGATTGAAAGCTGCTGTTTAAGGAAAAGGCCTTAGGGTTGCAGCATTTCTACGTTGCCAACTCTGCTTGCTAGGGAAACAGAATCTTGGTGCAAGTTGTGATTTTAGGTTGCAGATTAGAGTGGAATGTGCCAGGGCAAACCCCCATAAGTTTTGCCTCCTTAATTCTTGTTTGTGTCTTTAAATTGTAGTTTTTATCAGAGCAGATTTGATTGAAAAATGTCTTTTGTTCTAGGTGTACAGAATCTTGTTCATTTACACATTTACATATATCTCTTGATATTTGGGTCCTTTTCCTTGTAGCTTATTACAAAGTGTTGAGTAGACCACCCTTGGTATTCCATAGGTCTTTGGGGATGATATAATTTGTATGTATTAGTATATGGTTGTTGACCCCAATATCTTAATTTATTCATTCCTCACACCTTTTCTTTGGCTTAACCATAAGTTTTTCTTCTCAATCTGAGATTGTCTTTCTCTGTGGAAATATGTTCTTTTTATGAATAATCAGATGACATAAGTGATACCCGAGGACATTTGTCTTTCGCATTCTGACTTACTTCACGTTGTGTGATTATCTCTAGGCTCATCTGTGGTTCTGCCTATGCCATTCTTTTACTTTTTTCGTGACTAATATTCCAATCTGTCCATATACCACTTCTTCTTTGGCCATTTACCTGTTTATAAACCTTTGTTTTGCGTCCATGTCTTGGCTATTTCAATATTGCTGCAGTGCACATTTGCCTGCCTCTGTCTTTCCCATTCTGGTGGTCTTAGGTTATGGGCCTAAAAGGGGCCCTGCCGCATCATATGGTAGCTCACTTTTTACCTTTTAAAGCAGCTCCATTCCATTTTCGTTAGTGCTGTCACTAATTTACCTCCCACCAGCAGCCAGAAGGTGCGCAGTTCTCTAAAATCCCTTCAGCATTTATAGTTTGTCGACTCTTTGCCGATGCTCATTGGACTGGTGTGAGCTGAAACCCTTTTGGAGGTTGGATTAGCATGTGGCTACTAATTTCTTATCCTGAGCTTTAGGCATGTCCTGCTTTTTTCTTTTCCTTTTTTTATTAAGGAGTGAGTACAACTTCCCTCTTCATATTGACTTCTTGAAAAATTTGTCATGTGTTGAAATTTCTTGCCTATTCCCTACCCCAGGGCATTTTTTGAGGGCAGGTGTCATTTACGGCCCTGCAGTCCTTGTGACTATTGAGCAACCATTAGCACTGGGTTTGAACCTGTTGTTGTGGCAAACAGCCACAAGGCGGCAGCATTGTTACGTTCTCAACTCTTGTTACTAGGGCAACAGAGTCTTCCTGGAGGTAGTGTTCCGATGTTGTAAATTAGAGTGGAATCTGCTGGGACCAGCCCCCAGAAGGTTATGTCTCCTTACTTATGTTTGTTTTATAAATTTAATTTATATTTCTTATCAGAGTGAATTTGATTAGAGTGTTGTGATTGTCTGGCTGTACAGAATCTGCTCAATGATTCATACATATGTCTGTTCATCTTTGGATCCTGTTACCATGTATGTTATTACAGAATGTTGAGTAGACCTCCCTTGGTATTTGGTAGGTGTTTTGTCATTATATATTTCATATGTATTGGTGATTATATAATTCATATAGTTTATAGGTTATTTGTTTCTATACATTTAACATACATTAGTATATGTATGTTAGCCCCATAATCCTAATTTATCCATCCTCCCACCTTTCATTTTGGTTAACCATTATTTTGTTTTACAAATCTCTGAGTGTCTTTTTCTGTGAAAATATGTTCATTGGTAGCAATCTTAGGATAACATGTATAAATGATACCATAGGAGATTTGTCATTCCCTTTTGACTTACTGAACCTAATATGATTATTTCTAGGCCCCTCTGCAGTCCTGAAAACGGCACTGTTCATTTTTTTCCCGAGGCAACTATTCCATTCGGTACGTATTACGCTTCTTCTTTGTCCATTTATCTGTTGATGGACATTTTGTTTGCTTGCATGTCTTGGCTATTGTCAGTATTGCTGCAGTGCATGTGTGCCTGTCTGTGCCTTTCCTATTCTGGTCTCCTTAGGTTATTGGCCCATTAGGGGATGGGCCGCATCCCATGGTAGATCAGTTTTTACCTTTTAAATGCAGCTCCATTCTGTTCTCATGATGAGCTGTTACCAGTTTACATCCAACGAACAGCATAGTGGGTATGCCTTTCTCCACTAACCCGTCAGCATTCATTGTTTGTAGACTTTTGACGCATGGCATTTTGAATATTGGGTGGCGAAGTCCTTTTGTAGTTTGGATTTGCATCCAACCAATAAATAATTCCTGAAATTGAGCTTTTATCCCTGTTCTTCTTTTTTTTTTTAAATAACAGAGTGAGTAACACTTACCTCTTCAAACTCTTTTCTTGAAAAGTTTTCCGTGTTGTGAACTTTTTTTGGCCATTCCCTACCCCAGGACATTTTTTGATGGCATGAGTCATTTACAGCCCGGCAGTCCTTGTGAATATTAGTGACTATTAGCAGTAGATTGAAAGCTGCTGTTTAAGGAAACGGCCTTAGGGTGGCAGCATTTCTACATTGCCAACTCTGCTTGCTATGGAAACAGAATCTTGGTGCAAGTTGTGATTTTAGGTTGCAGATTAGAGTGGAATGTGCCAGGGCAAACTCCCATACGTTATGCCTCCTTAATTCTTGTTTGTGTCTTTAAATTGTAGTTTTTATCAGAACAGATTTGATTGAAAAATGTCTTTTGTTCTAGGTGTACAGAATCTTGTTCATTTACACATTTACATATATCTCTTGATATTTGGGTCCTTTTCCATGTAGGTTATTACAAAGTGTTGAGTAGACAACCCTTGGTATTCCATAGGTCTTTGGGGATGATATAATTTGTATGTATTAGTATATGGTTGTTGACCCCAATATCTTAATTTATTCATTCCTCACACCTTTTCTTTGGCTTAACCATAAGTTTTTCTTCTCAATCTGAGATTGTCTTTCTCTGTGGAAATATGTTCTTTTTATGAATAATCAGATGACATAAGTGATACCCGAGGACATTTGTCTTTCGCATTCTGACTTACTTCACGTTGTGTGATTATCTCTAGGCTCATCTGTGGTTCTGCCTATGCCATTCTTTTACTTTTTTCGTGACTAATATTCCAATCTGTCCATATACCACTTCTTCTTTGGCCATTTACCTGTTTATAAACCTTTGTTTTGCGTCCATGTCTTGGCTATTTCAATATTGCTGCAGTGCACATTTGCCTGCCTCTGTCTTTCCCATTCTGGTGGTCTTAGGTTATGGGCCTAAAAGGGGCCCTGCCGCATCATATGGTAGCTGACTTTTTACCTTTTAAAGCAGCTCCATTCCATTTTCGTTAGTGCTGTCACTAATTTACCTCCCACCAGCAGCCAGAAGGTGCGCAGTTCTCTAAAATCCCTTCAGCATTTATAGTTTGTCGACTCTTTGCCGATGCTCATTGGACTGGTGTGAGCTGAAACCCTTTTGGAGGTTGGATTAGCATGTGGCTACTAATTTCTTATCCTGAGCTTTAGGCATGTCCTGCTTTTTTCTTTTCCTTTTTTTATTAAGGAGTGAGTACAACTTCCCTCTTCATATTGACTTCTTGAAAAATTTGTCATGTGTTGAAATTTCTTGCCTATTCCCTACCCCAGGGCATTTTTTGAGGGCAGGTGTCATTTACGGCCCTGCAGTCCTTGTGACTATTGAGCAACCATTAGCACTGGGTTTGAACCTGTTGTTGTGGCAAACAGCCACAAGGCGGCAGCATTGTTACGTTCTCAACTCTTGTTACTAGGGCAACAGAGTCTTCCTGGAGGTAGTGTTCCGATGTTGTAAATTAGAGTGGAATCTGCTGGGACCAGCCCCCAGAAGGTTATGTCTCCTTACTTATGTTTGTTTTATAAATTTAATTTATATTTCTTATCAGAGTGAATTTGATTAGAGTGTTGTGATTGTCTGGCTGTACAGAATCTGCTCAATGATTCATACATATGTCTGTTCATCTTTGGATCCTGTTACCATGTATGTTATTACAGAATGTTGAGTAGACCTCCCTTGGTATTTGGTAGGTGTTTTGTCATTATATATTTTATATGTATTGGTGATTATATAATTCATATAGTTTATAGGTTATTTGTTTCTATACATTTAAAATACATTAGTATATGTATGTTAGCCCCATAATCCTAATTTATCCATCCTCCCACATTTCATTTTGGTTAACCATTAGTTTGTTTTATAAGTCTGTGAGTGTCTTTTTCTGTGAAAATATGTTCATTGGTAGTAATCTTAGGATAACATGTAGAAATGATACCGTAGGATATTTGTCATTCCCTTTTGAGTTACTGAACCTAATATGATTATTTCTAGGCTCCTCTGCAGTCCTGAAAACGGCACTGTTCATTTTTTTCCCGAGGCAACTATTCCATTTGGTACGTATAACGCTTCTTCTTTGTCCATTTATCTGTTGATTGACATTTTGTTTGCTTGCATGTCTTGGCTATTGTCAGTATTGCTGCAGCTTCTGTCTGTGCCTTTCCTATTCTGGTCTCCTTAGGTTATTGGCCCATTAGGGGATGGGCCGCATCCCATGGTAGCTCAGTTTTTACCTTTTAAATGCAGCTCCATTCTGTTCTCATGATGAGCTGTTACCAGTTTACATCCAACGAACAGCATAATGGGTATGCCTTTCTCCACTAACCCGTCAGCATTCATTGTTTGTAGACTTTTGACGGATGGCATTTTGAATATTGGGTGGCGAAGTCCTTTTGTAGTTTTGATTTGCATCCAACCAATAAGTAATTCCTGATATTGAGCTTTTATCCATGTTCTTCTTTTTTTTTAAATAACAGAGTGAGTAACACTTAACTCTTCAAACTCTTTTCTTGAAAAGTTTTCCGTGTTGTGAACTTTTATGGCCATTCCCTAACCCCGGACATTTTTTGAGGGCATGAGTCATATACAGCCCTGCAGTCCTTGTGAATATTAGTGACCATTAGCAGTAGATTGAAAGCTGCTGTTTAAGGAAACGGCCTTAGGGTGGCAGCATTTCTACGTTGCCAACTCTGCTTGCTAGGGAAACCGAATATTGCTGCTAGTTGTGCTTTTAGGTTGCAGATTAGAGTGGAATGTGTCAGGACAAACCCCCCTAATTTTTGCCTCCTTAATTCTTGTTTGTGTCTTTAAGTTGTAGTTTTTATCAGAGCAGATTTGACTGAAAAATGTCTTTTGTTCTAGGTGTACAGAATCTTGTTCATTTACACATTGACATATATCTTTTGATATTTGGGTCCTTTTCCATGTAGGTTATTACAAAGTGTTGAGTAGACCACTCTTGGTATTCCATAGGTGTTTGGGGATGATATATTTTGTATGTATTAGTAAATGGTTGTTGACCCCAATATCTTGATTTATTCATTCCTCACACCTTTTCTTTGGCTTAACCATAAGTTTGTCTTCTCAATCTGAGATTGTCTTTCTCTGTGGAAATATGTTCTTTTTTATGAATAATCAGATGCCATAAGTGATATCCTAGGACATTTGTCTTTCGCATTCTGTCTTACTTCACGTTGTGTGATTATCTCTAGGCTCATCTGTGGTGCGGCCTATGCCATTCTTTTATTTTTTTTCGTGACTGATATTCCAATCTGTCCATATACCACTTCTTCTTTGTCCATTTACCCGTTTATAAACCTTTGTTTTGCTTCCATGTCTTGGCTATTTCAATATTGCTGCAGTGCACATTTGCCTGCCTCTGTCTTTCCCATTCTGGTGGACTTAGGTTATAGGCCTAAAAGGTGCCCTGGCGCATTATATGGTAGCTCACTTTTTACCTTTTAAAGCAGCTCCATTCCATTCTCGTTAGTGCTGTTACTAATTTACATCCCGCCAGCAGCCAGAATGTGCGCAGTTCTCTAAAATCCTTTCAGCATTTATAGTTTGTCGACTTTTTGCTGATGGTCATTGGACTGGTGTGAGCTGAAACCCTTTTGGAGGTTGGATTAGCATGTGGCTACTAATTTCTTATCCAGAGCTTTAGGCATGTCCTGCTTTTTTCTTTTCCTTTGTTTATTAAAGAGTGAGTACAACTACCCTCTTCATATTGACTTCTTGAAAAATTTGTCATGTGTTGAAATTTCTTGCCTATTCCCTACCCCAGGGCATTTTTTGAGGGCAGGTGTCATTTACGGCCCTGCAGTCCTTGTGACTATTAAGCAACCATTAGCACTGGGTTTGAACCTGTTGCTGTGGCAAACAGCCACAAGGCGGCAGCATTGTTACGTTCTCAACTCTTGTTACTAGGACCACAGAGTCTTCCTGGAGGTAGTGTTCCGAGGTTGTAAATTAGAGTGGAATTTGCTGGGACCAGCCCCCAGAAGGTTATGTCTCCTTACTTATGTTTGTTTTATAAATTTAATTTATATTTCTTATCAGAGTGAATTTGATTAGAGTGTTGTGATTGTCTGGCTGTACAGAATCTGCTCAATGATTCCTACATATGTCTGTTCATCTTCGGATCCTGTTACCATGTATGTTATTACAGAATGTTGAGTAGACCTCCCTTGGTATTTGGTAGGTGTTTTGTCATTATATATTTTATATGTATTGGTGATTATATAATTCATATAGTTTATAGGTTATTTGTTACTATACATTAGTATATGTATGTTAGCCCCATAATCCTAATTTATCCATCCTCCCACCTTTCATTTTGGTTAACCATTAATTTGTTTTATAAGTCTGTGAGTGTCTTTTTCTGATAAAATATGTTCATTGGTAGCAATCTTAGGATAACATGTAGAAATGATACCATAGGAGATTTGTCATTCCCTTTTGACTTACTGAAACTAATATGATTATTTCTAGGCTCCTCTGCAGTCCTGAAAACGGCACTGTTCATTTTTTTCCCGAGGCAACTATTCCATTCGGTACGTATACTGCTTCTTCTTTGTCCATTTATCTGTTGATGGATATTTTGTTTGCTTGCATGTCTTGGCTCTTGTCAATATTGCTGCAGTGCATCTGTGCCTGTCTGTGCCTTTCCTATTCTGATCTTCTTAGGTTATTGGCCCATCAGGGGATGGGCCTCATCCTATGGTAGCTCAGTTTTTACCTTTTAAATGCAGCTCCATTCTGTTCTCATGATGAGCTGTTACCAGTTTACATCCAAACAACAGCATAGTGGGTATGCCTTTCTCCACTAACCCGTCAGCGTTCATTGTTTGTTGTCTTTTGACGGATGGCATTTTGAATATTGCGTGGCGAAGTCCTTTTGTAGTTTTGATTTGCATCCAACCAATAAGTAATTCCTGATATTGAGCTTTTATCCATGTTCTTCTTTTTTTTAAAATAACAGAGTGAGTAACACTTAACTCTTCAAACTCTTTTCTTGAAAAGTTTTCCGTGTTGTGAACTTTTTTGGCCATTCCCTACCCCAGGACATTTTTTGAGGGCATGAGTCATTTATAGCCCTGCAGTCCTTGTGAATATTAGTGACCATTAGCAGTTGATTGAAAGCTGCTGTTTAAGGAAACGACCTTAGGGTGGCAGCATTTCTACGTTGCAAACTCTGCTTGCTAGGGAAACCGAATCTTGCTGCTAGTTGTGCTTTTAGGTTGCAGATTAGAGTGGAATGTGCCAGGACAAACCCCCCTAATTTTTGCCTCCTTAATTCTTGTTTGTGTCTTTAAGTTGTAGTTTTTATCACAGGAGATTTGATTGAAAAATGTCTTTTGTTCTAGGTGTACAGAATCTTGTTCATTTACACATTGACATATATCTTTTGATATTTGGGTCCTTTTCCATGTAGGTTATTACAAAGTGTTGAGTAGACCACTCTTGGTATTTCATAGGTGTTTGGAGATGATATATTTTCTATGTATTAGTATATGGTTGTTGACCCCAATATCTTAATTTATTCATTCCTCACACCTTTTCTTTGGCTTAACCATAAGTTTGTCTTCTCAATCTGAGATTGTCTTTCTCTGTGGAAATATGTTCTTTTTTATGAATAATCATATGACATAAGTGATATCCTAGGACATTTGTCTTTTGCATTCTGACTTACTTCACATTGTGTGATTATCTCTAGGCTCATCTGTGGTGTGGCCTATGCCATTCTTTTATTTATTTTCATGACTGATATTCCAATCTGTCCATATATCACTCCTTCTTTGTCCATTTATCTGTTTATAAACTTTTGTTTTGCTTCCATGTCTTGGTTATTTCAATATTGCTGCAGTGCACATTTGCCTGCCTCTGTCTTTCCGATTCTTGTGGTCTTAGGTTATAGGCCTAAAAGGTGCCCTGCCGCATCATATGGTAGCTCACTTTTTACCTTTTAAAGCAGCTCCATTCCATTTTCGTTAGTGTTGTTACTAATTTACATCCCACCAGCAGCCAGAAGGTGCACAGTTCTCTAAAATCCCTTCAGCATTTATAGTTTGTCGACTTTTTGCTGATGGTCATTGGACTGGTGTGAGCTGAAACCCTTTTGGAGGTTGGATTAGCATGTGGCTACTAATTTCTTATCCAGAGCTTTAGGCATGTCCTGCTTTTTTCTTTTCCTTTGTTTATTAAAGAGTGAGTACAACTACCCTCTTCATATTGACTTCTTGAAAAATTTGTCATGTGTTGAAATTTCTTGCCTATTCCCTACCCCAGGGCATTTTTTGAGGGCAGGTGTCATTTACGGCCCTGCAGTCCTTGTGACTATTAAGCAACCATTAGCACTGGGTTTGAACCTGTTGCTGTGGCAAACAGCCACAAGGCGGCAGCATTGTTACGTTTTCAACTCTTGTTACTAGGACCACAGAGTCTTCCTGGAGGTAGTGTTCCGAGGTTGTAAATTAGAGTGGAATGTGCTGGGACCAGCCCCCAGAAGGTTATGTCTCCTTACTTATGTTTGTTTTATAAATTTAATTTATATTTCTTATCAGAGTGAATTTGATTAGAGTGTTGTGATTGTCTGGCTGTACAGAATCTGCTCAATGATTCATACATATGTCTGTTCATCTTTGGATCCTGTTACCATGTATGTTATTACAGAATGTTGAGTAGACCTCCCTTGGTATTTGGTAGGTGTTTTGTCATTATATATTTTATATGTATTGGTGATTATATAATTCATATAGTTTATAGGTTATTTGTTTCTATACATTTAACATACATTAGTATATGTATGTTAGCCCCATAATCCTAATTTATCCATCCTCCCACCTTTCATTTTGGTTAACCATTATTTTGTTTTACAAATCTCTGAGTGTCTTTTTCTGTGAAAATATGTTCATTGGTAGCAATCTTAGGATAACATGTATAAATGATACCATAGGAGATTTGTCATTCCCTTTTGACTTACTGAACCTAATATGATTATTTCTAGGCTCCTCTGCAGTCCTGAAAACGGCACTGTTCATTTTTTTCCCGAGGCAACTATTCCATTCGGTACGTATTACGCTTCTTCTTTGTCCATTTATCTGTTGATGGACATTTTGTTTGCTTGCATGTCTTGGCTATTGTCAGTATTGCTGCAGTGCATGTGTGCCTGTCTGTGCCTTTCCTATTCTGGTCTCCTTAGGTTATTGGCCCATTAGGGGATGGGCCGCATCCCATGGTAGATCAGTTTTTACCTTTTAAATGCAGCTCCATTCTGTTCTCATGATGAGCTGTTACCAGTTTACATCCAACGAACAGCATAGTGGGTATGCCTTTCTCCACTAACCCGTCAGCATTCATTGTTTGTAGACTTTTGACGCATGGCATTTTGAATATTGGGTGGCGAAGTCCTTTTGTAGTTTGGATTTGCATCCAACCAATAAATAATTCCTGAAATTGAGCTTTTATCCCTGTTCTTCTTTTTTTTTTTAAATAACAGAGTGAGTAACACTTACCTCTTCAAACTCTTTTCTTGAAAAGTTTTCCGTGTTGTGAACTTTTTTGGCCATTCCCTACCCCAGGACATTTTTTGATGGCATGAGTCATTTACAGCCCGGCAGTCCTTGTGAATATTAGTGAGTATTAGCAGTAGATTGAAAGCTGCTGTTTAAGAAAACGGCCTTAGGGTGGCAGCATTTCTACATTGCCAACTCTGCTTGCTATGGAAACAGAATCTTGGTGCAAGTTGTGATTTTAGGTTGCAGATTAGAGTGGAATGTGCCAGGGCAAACCCCCATAAGTTTTGCCTCCTTAATTCTTGTTTGTGTCTTTAAATTGTAGTTTTTATCAGAGCAGATTTGATTGAAAAATGTCTTTTGTTCTACGTGTACAGAATCTTGTTCATTTACACATTTACATATATCTCTTGATATTTGGGTCCTTTTCCATGTAGGTTATTACAAAGTGTTGAGTAGACCACTCTTGGTATTCCATAGATCTTTGGGGATGACATATTTTGTATGTATTAGTATATGGTTGTTGACCCCAATTTCTTAATTTATTCATTCCTCACACCTTTTCTTTGGCTTAACCATAAGTTTTTCTTCTCAATCTGAGATTGTCTTTCTCTGTGGAAATATGTTCTTTTTATGAATAATCAGATGACATAAGTGATACCCGAGGACATTTGTCTTTCGCATTCTGACTTACTTCACGTTGTGTGATTATCTCTAGGCTCATCTGTGGTTCTGCCTATGCCATTCTTTTATTTTTTTCGTGACTAATATTCCAATCTGTCCATATACCACTTCTTCTTTGTCCATTTACCTGTTTATAAACCTTTGTTTTGCTTCCATGTCTTGGCTATTTCAATATTGCTGCAGTGCACATTTGTCTGCCTCTGTCTTTCCCATTCTGGTGGTCTTAGGTTATGGGCCTAAAAGGTGCCCTGCCGCATCATATGGTAGCTCACTTGTTACCTTTTAAAGCAGCTCCATTCCATTTTCGTAAGTGCTGTTACTAATTTACCTCCCACCAGCAGCCAGAAGGTGCGCAGTTCTCTAAAATCCCTTCAGCATTTATCGTTTGTCGACTCTTTGCCGATGCTCATTGGACTGGTGTGAGCTGAAACCCTTTTGGAGGTTGGATTAGCATGTGGCTACTAATTTCTTATCCTGAGCTTTAGGCATGTCCTGCTTTTTTCTTTTCCTTTTTTTATTAAGGAGTGAGTACAACTTCCCTCTTCATATTGACTTCTTGAAAAATTTGTCATGTGTTGAAATTTCTTGCCTATTCCCTACCCCAGGGCATTTTTTGAGGGCAGGTGTCATTTACGGCCCTGCAGTCCTTGTGACTATTAAGCAACCATTAGCACTGGGTTTGAACCTGTTGTTGTGGCAAACAGCCACAAGGCGGCAGCATTGTTACGTTCTCAACTCTTGTTACTAGGGCCACAGAGTCTTCCTTGAGGTAGTGTTCCGAGGTTGTAAATTAGAGTGGAATGTGCTGGGACCTGCCCCCAGAAGGTTATGTCTCCTTACTTATGTTTGTTTTATAAATTTAATTTATATTTCTTATCAGAGTAAATTTGATTAGAGTGTTGGGATTGTCTGGCTGTACAGAATCTGCTCAATGATTCATACATATGTCTGTTCATCTTCGGATCCTGTTACCATGTATGTTATTACAGAATGTTGAGTAGACCTCCCTTGGTATATGGTAGGTGTTTTGTCATTATATATTTTATATGTATTGGTGATTATATAATTCATATAGTTTATAGGTTATTTGTTTCTATACATTTAACATACATTAGTATATGTATGTTAGCCCCATAATCCTAATTTATCCATCCTCCCACCTTTCATTTTGGTTAAACATTATTTTGTTTTACAAATCTCTGAGTGTCTTTTTCTGTGAAAATATGTTCATTGGTAGCAATCTTAGGATAACATGTATAAATGATACCATAGGAGATTTGTCATTCCCTTTTGACTTATTGAACCTAATATGATTATTTCTAGGCTCCTCTGCAGTCCTGAAAACGGCACTGTTCATTTTTTTCCCAAGGCAACTATTCCATTCGGTACGTATTACGCTTCTTCTTTGTCCATTTATCTGTTGATGGACATTTTGTTTGCTTGCATGTCTTGGCTATTGTCAGTATTGCTGCAGTGCATGTGTGCCTGTCTGTGCCTTTCCTATTCTGGTCTCCTTAGGTTATTGGCCCATTAGGGGATGGGCCGCATCCCATGGTAGCTCAGTTTTTACCTTTTAAATGCAGCTCCATTGTGTTCTGATGATGAGCTGTTACCAGTTTACATCCAACGAACAGCATAGTGGGTATGCCTTTCTCCACTAACCCGTCAGCATTCATTGTTTGTAGACTTTTGACTGATGGCATTTTGAATATTGGGTGGCGAAGTCCTTTTGTAGTTTGGATTTGCATCCAACCAATAAATAATTCCTGAAATTGATCTTTTATCCATGTTCTTCTTTTTTTAAAAATAACAGAGTGAATAACACTTACCTCTTCAAACTCTTTTCTTGAAAAGTTTTCCGTGTTGTGAACTTTTTTTGGCCATTCCCTACCCCAGGACATTTTTTGAGGGCATGAGTCATTTACAGCCCGGCAGTCCTTGTGAATATTAGTGACTATTAGCAGTAGATTGAAAGCTGCTGTTTAAGGAAAAGGCCTTAGGGTTGCAGCATTTCTACGTTGCCAACTCTGCTTGCTAGGGAAACAGAATCTTGGTGCAAGTTGTGATTTTAGGTTGCAGATTAGAGTGGAATGTGCCAGGGCAAACCCCCATAAGTTTTGCCTCCTTAATTCTTGTTTGTGTCTTTAAATTGTAGTTTTTATCAGAGCAGATTTGATTGAAAAATGTCTTTTGTTCTAGGTGTACAGAATCTTGTTCATTTACACATTTACATATATCTCTTGATATTTGGGTCCTTTTCCTTGTAGCTTATTACAAAGTGTTGAGTAGACCACCCTTGGTATTCCATAGGTCTTTGGGGATGATATAATTTGTATGTATTAGTATATGGTTGTTGACCCCAATATCTTAATTTATTCATTCCTCACACCTTTTCTTTGGCTTAACCATAAGTTTTTCTTCTCAATCTGAGATTGTCTTTCTCTGTGGAAATATGTTCTTTTTATGAATAATCAGATGACATAAGTGATACCCGAGGACATTTGTCTTTCGCATTCTGACTTACTTCACGTTGTGTGATTATCTCTAGGCTCATCTGTGGTTCTGCCTATGCCATTCTTTTACTTTTTTCGTGACTAATATTCCAATCTGTCCATATACCACTTCTTCTTTGGCCATTTACCTGTTTATAAACCTTTGTTTTGCGTCCATGTCTTGGCTATTTCAATATTGCTGCAGTGCACATTTGCCTGCCTCTGTCTTTCCCATTCTGGTGGTCTTAGGTTATGGGCCTAAAAGGGGCCCTGCCGCATCATATGGTAGCTCACTTTTTACCTTTTAAAGCAGCTCCATTCCATTTTCGTTAGTGCTGTCACTAATTTACCTCCCACCAGCAGCCAGAAGGTGCGCAGTTCTCTAAAATCCCTTCAGCATTTATAGTTTGTCGACTCTTTGCCGATGCTCATTGGACTGGTGTGAGCTGAAACCCTTTTGGAGGTTGGATTAGCATGTGGCTACTAATTTCTTATCCTGAGCTTTAGGCATGTCCTGCTTTTTTCTTTTCCTTTTTTTATTAAGGAGTGAGTACAACTTCCCTCTTCATATTGACTTCTTGAAAAATTTGTCATGTGTTGAAATTTCTTGCCTATTCCCTACCCCAGGGCATTTTTTGAGGGCAGGTGTCATTTACGGCCCTGCAGTCCTTGTGACTATTGAGCAACCATTAGCACTGGGTTTGAACCTGTTGTTGTGGCAAACAGCCACAAGGCGGCAGCATTGTTACGTTCTCAACTCTTGTTACTAGGGCAACAGAGTCTTCCTGGAGGTAGTGTTCCGATGTTGTAAATTAGAGTGGAATCTGCTGGGACCAGCCCCCAGAAGGTTATGTCTCCTTACTTATGTTTGTTTTATAAATTTAATTTATATTTCTTATCAGAGTGAATTTGATTAGAGTGTTGTGATTGTCTGGCTGTACAGAATCTGCTCAATGATTCATACATATGTCTGTTCATCTTTGGATCCTGTTACCATGTATGTTATTACAGAATGTTGAGTAGACCTCCCTTGGTATTTGGTAGGTGTTTTGTCATTATATATTTCATATGTATTGGTGATTATATAATTCATATAGTTTATAGGTTATTTGTTTCTATACATTTAACATACATTAGTATATGTATGTTAGCCCCATAATCCTAATTTATCCATCCTCCCACCTTTCATTTTGGTTAACCATTATTTTGTTTTACAAATCTCTGAGTGTCTTTTTCTGTGAAAATATGTTCATTGGTAGCAATCTTAGGATAACATGTATAAATGATACCATAGGAGATTTGTCATTCCCTTTTGACTTACTGAACCTAATATGATTATTTCTAGGCCCCTCTGCAGTCCTGAAAACGGCACTGTTCATTTTTTTCCCGAGGCAACTATTCCATTCGGTACGTATTACGCTTCTTCTTTGTCCATTTATCTGTTGATGGACATTTTGTTTGCTTGCATGTCTTGGCTATTGTCAGTATTGCTGCAGTGCATGTGTGCCTGTCTGTGCCTTTCCTATTCTGGTCTCCTTAGGTTATTGGCCCATTAGGGGATGGGCCGCATCCCATGGTAGATCAGTTTTTACCTTTTAAATGCAGCTCCATTCTGTTCTCATGATGAGCTGTTACCAGTTTACATCCAACGAACAGCATAGTGGGTATGCCTTTCTCCACTAACCCGTCAGCATTCATTGTTTGTAGACTTTTGACGCATGGCATTTTGAATATTGGGTGGCGAAGTCCTTTTGTAGTTTGGATTTGCATCCAACCAATAAATAATTCCTGAAATTGAGCTTTTATCCCTGTTCTTCTTTTTTTTTTTAAATAACAGAGTGAGTAACACTTACCTCTTCAAACTCTTTTCTTGAAAAGTTTTCCGTGTTGTGAACTTTTTTTGGCCATTCCCTACCCCAGGACATTTTTTGATGGCATGAGTCATTTACAGCCCGGCAGTCCTTGTGAATATTAGTGACTATTAGCAGTAGATTGAAAGCTGCTGTTTAAGGAAACGGCCTTAGGGTGGCAGCATTTCTACATTGCCAACTCTGCTTGCTATGGAAACAGAATCTTGGTGCAAGTTGTGATTTTAGGTTGCAGATTAGAGTGGAATGTGCCAGGGCAAACTCCCATACGTTATGCCTCCTTAATTCTTGTTTGTGTCTTTAAATTGTAGTTTTTATCAGAACAGATTTGATTGAAAAATGTCTTTTGTTCTAGGTGTACAGAATCTTGTTCATTTACACATTTACATATATCTCTTGATATTTGGGTCCTTTTCCATGTAGGTTATTACAAAGTGTTGAGTAGACAACCCTTGGTATTCCATAGGTCTTTGGGGATGATATAATTTGTATGTATTAGTATATGGTTGTTGACCCCAATATCTTAATTTATTCATTCCTCACACCTTTTCTTTGGCTTAACCATAAGTTTTTCTTCTCAATCTGAGATTGTCTTTCTCTGTGGAAATATGTTCTTTTTATGAATAATCAGATGACATAAGTGATACCCGAGGACATTTGTCTTTCGCATTCTGACTTACTTCACGTTGTGTGATTATCTCTAGGCTCATCTGTGGTTCTGCCTATGCCATTCTTTTACTTTTTTCGTGACTAATATTCCAATCTGTCCATATACCACTTCTTCTTTGGCCATTTACCTGTTTATAAACCTTTGTTTTGCGTCCATGTCTTGGCTATTTCAATATTGCTGCAGTGCACATTTGCCTGCCTCTGTCTTTCCCATTCTGGTGGTCTTAGGTTATGGGCCTAAAAGGGGCCCTGCCGCATCATATGGTAGCTGACTTTTTACCTTTTAAAGCAGCTCCATTCCATTTTCGTTAGTGCTGTCACTAATTTACCTCCCACCAGCAGCCAGAAGGTGCGCAGTTCTCTAAAATCCCTTCAGCATTTATAGTTTGTCGACTCTTTGCCGATGCTCATTGGACTGGTGTGAGCTGAAACCCTTTTGGAGGTTGGATTAGCATGTGGCTACTAATTTCTTATCCTGAGCTTTAGGCATGTCCTGCTTTTTTCTTTTCCTTTTTTTATTAAGGAGTGAGTACAACTTCCCTCTTCATATTGACTTCTTGAAAAATTTGTCATGTGTTGAAATTTCTTGCCTATTCCCTACCCCAGGGCATTTTTTGAGGGCAGGTGTCATTTACGGCCCTGCAGTCCTTGTGACTATTGAGCAACCATTAGCACTGGGTTTGAACCTGTTGTTGTGGCAAACAGCCACAAGGCGGCAGCATTGTTACGTTCTCAACTCTTGTTACTAGGGCAACAGAGTCTTCCTGGAGGTAGTGTTCCGATGTTGTAAATTAGAGTGGAATCTGCTGGGACCAGCCCCCAGAAGGTTATGTCTCCTTACTTATGTTTGTTTTATAAATTTAATTTATATTTCTTATCAGAGTGAATTTGATTAGAGTGTTGTGATTGTCTGGCTGTACAGAATCTGCTCAATGATTCATACATATGTCTGTTCATCTTTGGATCCTGTTACCATGTATGTTATTACAGAATGTTGAGTAGACCTCCCTTGGTATTTGGTAGGTGTTTTGTCATTATATATTTTATATGTATTGGTGATTATATAATTCATATAGTTTATAGGTTATTTGTTTCTATACATTTAACATACATTAGTATATGTATGTTAGCCCCATAATCCTAATTTATCCATCCTCCCACCTTTCATTTTGGTTAACCATTATTTTGTTTTACAAATCTCTGAGTGTCTTTTTTTGTGAAAATATGTTCATTGGTAGCAATCTTAGGATAACATGTATAAAGGATACCATAGGAGATTTGTCATTCCCTTTTGACTTACTGAACCTAATATGATTATTTCTAGGCTCCTCTGCAGTCCTGAAAAGGGCACTGTTCATTTTTTTCCCGATGCAACTATTCCATTCGGTACGTATTTCGCTTCTTCTTTGTCCATTTATCTGTTGATGGACATTTTGTTTGCTTGCATGTCTTGGCTATTGTCAGTATTGCTGCAGTGCATGTGTGCCTGTCTGTGCCTTTCCTATTCTGTTCTCCTTAGGTTATTGGCCCATTAGGGGGTGGGCCGCATCCCATGGTAGCTCAGTTTTTACCTTTTAAATGCAGCTCCATTCTGTTCTCATGATGATCTGTTACCAGTTTACATCCAACGAACAGCATAGTGGGTATGCCTTTCTCCACTAACCCGTCAGCATTCATTGTTTGTAGACTTTTGACGGATGGCATTTTGAATATCGGGTGGCGAAGTCCTTTTGTAGTTTTGATTTACACCCAACCAATAAATAATTCCTGAAATTGAGCTTTTATCCCTGTTCTTCTTTTTTTTTAAATAACAGAGTGAGTAACACTTACCTCTTCAAACTCTTTTCTTGAAAACTTTTCCGTGTTGTGAACTTTTTTGGCCATTCCCTACCCCAGGACATTTTTGAGGACATGAGTCATTTACACCCCGGCAGTCCTTGTGAATATTAGTGACCATTAGCAGTAGATTGAAAGCTGCTGTTTAAGGAAACGGCCTTAGGGTGCCAACATTTCTACGTTGCCAACTCTGCTTGCTAGGGAAACAGAATCTTGGTGCAAGTTGTGATTTTAGGTTGCAGATTAGAGTGGAATGTGCCAGGGCAAACCCCCATAAGTTTTGCCTCCTTAATTCTTGTTTGTGTCTTTAAATTGTAGTTTTTATCAGAGCAGATTTGATTGAAAAATGTCTTTTGTTCTAGGTGTACAGAATCTTGTTCATTTACACATTTACATATATCTCTTGATATTTGGGTCCTTTTCCATGTAGGTTATTACAAAGTGTTGAGTAGACCACCCTGGGTATTCCATAGGTCTTTGGGGATGATATAATTTGTATGTATTAGTATATGGTTGTTGACCCCAATATCTTAATTTATTCATTCCTCACACCTTTTCTTTGGCTTAACCATAAGTTTTTCTTCTCAATCTGAGATTGTCTTTCTCTGTGGAAATATGTTCTTTTTATGAATAATCAGATGACATAAGTGATAACCGAGGACATTTGTCTTTCGCATTCTGACTTACTTCACGTTGTGTGATTATCTCTAGGCTCATCTGTGGTTCTGCCTATGCCATTCTTTTACTTTTTTCGTGACTAATATTCCAATCTGTCCATATACCACTTCTTCTTTGTCCATTTACCTGTTTATAAACCTTTGTTTTGCGTCCATGTCTTGGCTATTTCAATATTGCTGCAGTGCACATTTGCCTGCCTCTGTCTTTCCCATTCTGGTGGTCGTAGGTTATGGGCCTAAAAGGGGCCCTGCTGCATCATATGGTAGCTCACTTTTTACCTTTTAAAGCAGCTCCATTCCATTTTCGTTAGTGCTGTCACTAATTTTCCTCCCACCAGCAGCCAGAAGGTGCGCAGTTCTCTAAAATCCCTTCAGCATTTATCGTTTGTCGACTCTTTGCCGATGCTCATTGGACTGGTGTGAGCTGAAACCCTTTTGGAGGTTGGATTAGCATGTGGCTACTAATTTCTTATCCTGAGCTTTAGGCATATCCTGCTTTTTTCTTTTCCTTTTTTTATTAAACAGTGAGTACAACTTCCCTCTTCATATTGACTTCTTGAAAAATTTGTCATGTGTTGAAATTTCTTGCCTATTCCCTACCCCAGGGCATTTTTTGAGGGCAGGTGTCATTTACGGCCCTGCAGTCCTTGTGACTATTGAGCACCCATTAGCACTGGGTTTGAACCTGTTGTTGTGGCAAACAGCCACAAGGCGGCAGCATTGTTACGTTCTCAACTGTTGTTACTAGGGCAACAGAGTCTTCCTGGAGGTAGTGTTCCGAGGTTGTAAATTAGAGTGGAATGTGCTGGGACCAGCCCCCAGAAGGTTATGTCTCCTTACTTATGTTTGTTTTATAAATTTAATTTATATTTCTTATCAGAGTGAATTTGATTAGAGTGTTGTGATTGTCTGGCTGTACAGAATCTGCTCAATGATTCATACATATGTCTGTTCATCTTCGGATCCCGTTACCATGTATGTTATTACAGAATGTTGAGTAGACCTCCCTTGGTATTTGGTAGGTGTTTTGTCATTATATATTTTATATGTATTGGTGATTATATAATTCATATAGTTTATAGGTTATTTGTTCCTATACATTTAACATACATTAGTATATGTATGTTAGCCCCATAATCCTAATTTATCCATCCTCCCACCTTTCATTTTGGTTAACCATTATTTTGTTTTACAAATCTCTGAGTGTCTTCTTCTGTGAAAATATGTTCATTGGTAGCAATCTTAGGATAACATGTATAAATGATACCATAGGAGATTTGTCATTCCCTTTTGACTTACTGAACCTAATATGATTATTTCTAGGCTCCTCTGCAGTCCTGAAAACGGCACTGTTCATTTTTTTCCCGAGGCAACTATTCCATTCGGTACGTATTACGCTTCTTCTTTGTCCATTTATCTGTTGATGGACATTTTGTTTGCTTGCATGTCTTGGCTATTGTCAGTATTGCTGCAGTGCATGTGTGCCTGTCTGTGCCTTTCCTATTCTGGTCTCCTTAGGTTATTGGCCCATTAGGGGATGGGCCGCATCCCATGGTAGCTCAGTTTTTACCTTTTAAATGCAGCTCCATTGTGTTCTGATGATGAGCTGTTACCAGTTTACATCCAACGAACAGCATAGTGGGTATGCCTTTCTCCACTAACCCGTCAGCATTCATTGTTTGTAGACTTTTGACGGATGGCATTTTGAATATCGGGTGGCGAAGTCCTTTTGTAGTTTTGATTTACACCCAACCAATAAATAATTCCTGAAATTGAGCTTTTATCCCTGTTCTTCTTTTTTTTTAAATAACAGAGTGAGTAACACTTACCTCTTCAAACTCTTTTCTTGAAAAGTTTTCCGTGTTGTGAACTTTTTTGGCCATTCCCTACCCCAGGACATTTTTGAGGACATGAGTCATTTACACCCCGGCAGTCCTTGTGAATATTAGTGACCATTAGCAGTAGATTGAAAGGTGCTGTTTAAGGAAACGGCCTTAGGGTGGCAGCATTTCTACGTTGCCAACTCTGCTTGCTAGGGAAACAGAATCTTGGTGCAAGTTGTGATTTTAGGTTGCAGATTAGAGTGGAATGGGCCAGGGCAAACCCCCATAAGTTTTGCCTCCTTAATTCTTGTTTGTGTCTTTAAATTGTAGTTTTTATCAGAGCAGATTCGATTGAAAAATGTCTTTTGTTCTAGGTGTACAGAATCTTGTTCATTTACCCATTTACATATATCTCTTTATATTTGGGTCCATTTCCATGTAGGTTATTACAAAGTGTTTAGTAGACCACGCTTGGTATTCCATAGGTCTTTGGGGATGATATATTTTGTATGTATTAGTATATGGTTGTTGACTCCAATATTTTAATTTATTCACTCCTCACACCTTTTCTTTGGCTTAACCATAAGTTTTTCTTCTCAATCTGAGATTGTCTTTCTCTGTGGAAATATGTTCTTTTTATGAATAATCAGATGACATAAGTGATACCCGAGGACATTTGTCTTTCGCATTCTGACTTACTTCTCGTTGTGTGATTATCTCTAGGCTCATCTGTGGTTCTGCCTATGCCATTCTTTTATTTTTTTCGTGACTAATATTCCAATCTGTCCATATACCACTTCTTGTTTGTCCATTTACCTGTTTATAAACCTTTGTTTTGCTTCCATGTCTTGGCTATTTCAATATTGCTGCAGTGCACATTTGCCTGCCTCTGTCTTTCCCATTCTGGTGGTCTTAGGTTATGGGCCTAAAAGATGCCCTGCCGCATCATATGGTAGCTCACTTTTTACCTTTTAAAGCAGCTCCATTCCATTTTCGTTAGTGCTGTTACTAATTTACCTCCCACCAGCAGCCAGAAGGTGCGCAGTTCTCTAAAATCCCTTCAGCATTTATCGTTTGTCGACTCTTTGCCGATGCTCATTGGACTGGTGTGAGCTGAAACCCTTTTGGAGGTTGGATTAGCATGTGGCTACTAATTTCTTATCCTGAGCTTTAGGCATGTCCTGCTTTTTTCTTCGCCTTTTTTTATTAAAGAGTGAGTACAACTTCCCTCTTCATATTGACTTCTTGAAAAATTTGTCATGTGTTGAAATTTCTTGCCTATTCCCTACCCCAGGGCATTTTTTGAGGGCAGGTGTCATTTACGGCCCTGCAGTCCTTGTGACTATTGAGCAACCATTAGCACCGGGTTTGAACCTGTTGTTGTGGCAAGCAGCCACAAGGCGGCAGCATTGTTACGTTCTCAACTCTTGTTACTAGGGCAACAGAGTCTTCCTGGAGGTAGTGTTCCGAGGTTGTAAATTAGAGTGGAATGTGCTAGGACCAGCCCCCAGAAGGTTATGTCTCCTTACTTATGTTTGTTTTATAAATTTAATTTATATTTCTTATCAGAGTGAATTTGATTAGAGTGTTGTGATTGTCTGGCTGTACAGAATCTGCTCAATGATTCATACATATGTCTGTTCATCTTCGGATCCTGTTACCATGTATGATATTACAGAATGTTGAGTAGACCTCCCTTGGTATTTGGTAGGTGTTTTGTCATTATATATTTTATATGTATTGGTGATTATATAATTCATATAGTTTATAGGTTATTTGTTTCTATACATTTAATATACATTAGTATATGTATGTTAGCCCCATAATCCTAATTTATCCATCCTCCCACCTTTCATTTTGGTTAACCATTATTTTGTTTTACAAATCTCTGAGTGTCTTTTTTTGTGAAAATATGTTCATTGGTAGCAATCTTAGGATAACATGTATAAAGGATACCATAGGAGATTTGTCATTCCCTTTTGACTTACTGAACCTAATATGATTATTTCTAGGCTCCTCTGCAGTCCTGAAAAGGGCACTGTTCATTTTTTTCCCGATGCAACTATTCCATTCGGTACGTATTTCGCTTCTTCTTTGTCCATTTATCTGTTGATGGACATTTTGTTTGCTTGCATGTCTTGGCTATTGTCAGTATTGCTGCAGTGCATGTGTGCCTGTCTGTGCCTTTCCTATTCTGGTCTCCTTAGGTTATTGGCCCATTAGGGGATGGGCCGCATCCCATGGTAGCTCAGTTTTTACCTTTTAAATGCAGCTCCATTGTGTTCTGATGATGAGCTGTTACCAGTTTACATCCAACGAACAGCATAGTGGGTATGCCTTTCTCCACTAACCCGTCAGCATTCATTGTTTGTAGACTTTTGACTGATGGCATTTTGAATATTGGGTGGCGAAGTCCTTTTGTAGTTTGGATTTGCATCCAACCAATAAATAATTCCTGAAATTGATCTTTTATCCATGTTCTTCTTTTTTTAAAAATAACAGAGTGAATAACACTTACCTCTTCAAACTCTTTTCTTGAAAAGTTTTCCGTGTTGTGAACTTTTTTTGGCCATTCCCTACCCCAGGACATTTTTTGAGGGCATGAGTCATTTACAGCCCGGCAGTCCTTGTGAATATTAGTGACTATTAGCAGTAGATTGAAAGCTGCTGTTTAAGGAAAAGGCCTTAGGGTTGCAGCATTTCTACGTTGCCAACTCTGCTTGCTAGGGAAACAGAATCTTGGTGCAAGTTGTGATTTTAGGTTGCAGATTAGAGTGGAATGTGCCAGGGCAAACCCCCATAAGTTTTGCCTCCTTAATTCTTGTTTGTGTCTTTAAATTGTAGTTTTTATCAGAGCAGATTTGATTGAAAAATGTCTTTTGTTCTAGGTGTACAGAATCTTGTTCATTTACACATTTACATATATCTCTTGATATTTGGGTCCTTTTCCTTGTAGCTTATTACAAAGTGTTGAGTAGACCACCCTTGGTATTCCATAGGTCTTTGGGGATGATATAATTTGTATGTATTAGTATATGGTTGTTGACCCCAATATCTTAATTTATTCATTCCTCACACCTTTTCTTTGGCTTAACCATAAGTTTTTCTTCTCAATCTGAGATTGTCTTTCTCTGTGGAAATATGTTCTTTTTATGAATAATCAGATGACATAAGTGATACCCGAGGACATTTGTCTTTCGCATTCTGACTTACTTCACGTTGTGTGATTATCTCTAGGCTCATCTGTGGTTCTGCCTATGCCATTCTTTTACTTTTTTCGTGACTAATATTCCAATCTGTCCATATACCACTTCTTCTTTGGCCATTTACCTGTTTATAAACCTTTGTTTTGCGTCCATGTCTTGGCTATTTCAATATTGCTGCAGTGCACATTTGCCTGCCTCTGTCTTTCCCATTCTGGTGGTCTTAGGTTATGGGCCTAAAAGGGGCCCTGCCGCATCATATGGTAGCTCACTTTTTACCTTTTAAAGCAGCTCCATTCCATTTTCGTTAGTGCTGTCACTAATTTACCTCCCACCAGCAGCCAGAAGGTGCGCAGTTCTCTAAAATCCCTTCAGCATTTATAGTTTGTCGACTCTTTGCCGATGCTCATTGGACTGGTGTGAGCTGAAACCCTTTTGGAGGTTGGATTAGCATGTGGCTACTAATTTCTTATCCTGAGCTTTAGGCATGTCCTGCTTTTTTCTTTTCCTTTTTTTATTAAAGAGTGAGTACAACTTCCCTCTTCATATTGACTTCTTGAAAAATTTGTCATGTGTTGAAATTTCTTGCCTATTCCCTACCCCAGGGCATTTTTTGAGGGCAGGTGTCATTTACGGCCCTGCAGTCCTTGTGACTATTGAGCAACCATTAGCACTGGGTTTGAACCTGTTGTTGTGGCAAACAGCCACAAGGCGGCAGCATTGTTACGTTCTCAAGTCTTGTTACTAGGGCAACAGAGTCTTCCTGGAGGTAGTGTTCCGATGTTGTAAATTAGAGTGGAATGTGCTGGGACCAGCCCCCAGAAGGTTATGTCTCCTTACTTATGTTTGTTTTATAAATTTAATTTATATTTCTTATCAGAGTGAATTTGATTAGAGTGTTGTGATTGTCTGGCTGTACAGAATCTGCTCAATGATTCATACATATGTCTGTTCATCTTTGGATCCTGTTACCATGTATGTTATTACAGAATGTTGAGTAGACCTCCCTTGGTATTTGGTAGGTGTTTTGTCATTATATATTTTATATGTATTGGTGATTATATAATTCATATAGTTTATAGGTTATTTGTTTCTATACATTTAACATACATTAGTATATGTATGTTAGCCCCATAATCCTAATTTATCCATCCTCCCACCTTTCATTTTGGTTAACCATTATTTTGTTTTACAAATCTCTGAGTGTCTTTTTCTGTGAAAATATGTTCATTGGTAGCAATCTTAGGATAACATGTATAAATGATACCATAGGAGATTTGTCATTCCCTTTTGACTTACTGAACCTAATATGATTATTTCTAGGCTCCTCTGCAGTCCTGAAAAGGGCACTGTTCATTTTTTTCCCGATGCAACTATTCCATTCGGTACGTATTTCGCTTCTTCTTTGTCCATTTATCTGTTGATGGACATTTTGTTTGCTTGCATGTCTTGGCTATTGTCAGTATTGCTGCAGTGCATGTGTGCCTGTCTGTGCCTTTCCTATTCTGTTCTCCTTAGGTTATTGGCCCATTAGGGGGTGGGCCGCATCCCATGGTAGCTCAGTTTTTACCTTTTAAATGCAGCTCCATTCTGTTCTCATGATGATCTGTTACCAGTTTACATCCAACGAACAGCATAGTGGGTATGCCTTTCTCCACTAACCCGTCAGCATTCATTGTTTGTAGACTTTTGACGGATGGCATTTTGAATATCGGGTGGCGAAGTCCTTTTGTAGTTTTGATTTACACCCAACCAATAAATAATTCCTGAAATTGAGCTTTTATCCCTGTTCTTCTTTTTTTTTAAATAACAGAGTGAGTAACACTTACCTCTTCAAACTCTTTTCTTGAAAACTTTTCCGTGTTGTGAACATTTTTGGCCATTCCCTACCCCAGGACATTTTTGAGGACATGAGTCATTTACACACCGGCAGTCCTTGTGAATATTAGTGACCATTAGCAGTAGATTGAAAGCTGCTGTTTAAGGAAACGGCCTTAGGGTGCCAACATTTCTACGTTGCCAACTCTGCTTGCTAGGGAAACAGAATCTTGGTGCAAGTTGTGATTTTGGGTTGCAGATTAGAGTGGAATGTGCCAGGGCAAACCCCCATAAGTTTTGCCTCCTTAATTCTTGTTTGTGTCTTTAAATTGTAGTTTTTATCAGAGCAGATTTGATTGAAAAATGTCTTTTGTTCTAGGTGTACAGAATCTTGTTCATTTACACATTTACATATATCTCTTGATATTTGGGTCCTTTTCCATGTAGGTTATTACAAAGTGTTGAGTAGACCACCCTGGGTATTCCATAGGTCTTTGGGGATGATATAATTTGTATGTATTAGTATATGGTTGTTGACCCCAATATCTTAATTTATTCATTCCTCACACCTTTTCTTTGGCTTAACCATAAGTTTTTCTTCTCAATCTGAGATTGTCTTTCTCTGTGGAAATATGTTCTTTTTATGAATAATCAGATGACATAAGTGATAACCGAGGACATTTGTCTTTCGCATTCTGACTTACTTCACGTTGTGTGATTATCTCTAGGCTCATCTGTGGTTCTGCCTATGCCATTCTTTTACTTTTTTCGTGACTAATATTCCAATCTGTCCATATACCACTTCTTCTTTGTCCATTTACCTGTTTATAAACCTTTGTTTTGCGTCCATGTCTTGGCTATTTCAATATTGCTGCAGTGCACATTTGCCTGCCTCTGTCTTTCCCATTCTGGTGGTCTTAGGTTATGGGCCTAAAAGGGGCCCTGCTGCATCATATGGTAGCTCACTTTTTACCTTTTAAAGCAGCTCCATTCCATTTTCGTTAGTGCTGTCACTAATTTTCCTCCCACCAGCAGCCAGAAGGTGCGCAGTTCTCTAAAATCCCTTCAGCATTTATCGTTTGTCGACTCTTTGCCGATGCTCATTGGACTGGTGTGAGCTGAAACCCTTTTGGAGGTTGGATTAGCATGTGGCTACTAATTTCTTATCCTGAGCTTTAGGCATATCCTGCTTTTTTCTTTTCCTTTTTTTATTAAAGTGTGAGTACAACTTCCCTCTTCATATTGACTTCTTGAAAAATTTGGCATGTGTTGAAATTTCTTGCCTATTCCCTACCCCAGGGCATTTTTTGAGGGCAGGTGTCATTTACGGCCCTGCAGTCCTTGTGACTATTGAGCAACCATTAGCACTGGGTTTGAACCTGTTGTTGTGGCAAACAGCCACAAGGCGGCAGCATTGTTACGTTCTCAACTGTTGTTACTAGGGCAACAGAGTCTTCCTGGAGGTAGTGTTCCGAGGTTGTAAATTAGAGTGGAATGTGCTGGGACCAGCCCCCAGAAGGTTATGTCTCCTTACTTATGTTTGTTTTATAAATTTAATTTATATTTCTTATCAGAGTGAATTTGATTAGAGTGTTGTGATTGTCTGGCTGTACAGAATTTGCTCAATGATTCATACATATGTCTGTTCATCTTCGGATCCCGTTACCATGTATGTTATTACAGAATGTTGAGTAGACCTCCCTTGGTATTTGGTAGGTGTTTTGTCATTATATATTTTATATGTATTGGTGATTATATAATTCATATAGTTTATAGGTTATTTGTTCCTATACATTTAACATACATTAGTATATGTATGTTAGCCCCATAATCCTAATTTATCCATCCTCCCACCTTTCATTTTGGTTAACCATTATTTTGTTTTACAAATCTCTAAGTGTCTTCTTCTGTGAAAATATGTTCATTGGTAGCAATCTTAGGATAACATGTATAAATGATACCATAGGAGATTTGTCATTCCCTTTTGACTTACTGAACCTAATATGATTATTTCTAGGCTCCTCTGCAGTCCTGAAAACGGCACTGTTCATTTTTTTCCCGAGGCAACTATTCCATTCGGTACGTATTACGCTTCTTCTTTGTCCATTTATCTGTTGATGGACATTTTGTTTGCTTGCATGTCTTGGCTATTGTCAGTATTGCTGCAGTGCATGTGTGCCTGTCTGTGCCTTTCCTATTCTGGTCTCCTTAGGTTATTGGCCCATTAGGGGATGGGCCGCATCCCATGGTAGCTCAGTTTTTACCTTTTAAATGCAGCTCCATTGTGTTCTGATGATGAGCTGTTACCAGTTTACATCCAACGAACAGCATAGTGGGTATGCCTTTCTCCACTAACCCGTCAGCATTCATTGTTTGTAGACTTTTGACGGATGGCATTTTGAATATCGGGTGGCGAAGTCCTTTTGTAGTTTTGATTTACACCCAACCAATAAATAATTCCTGAAATTGAGCTTTTATCCCTGTTCTTCTTTTTTTTTAAATAACAGAGTGAGTAACACTTACCTCTTCAAACTCTTTTCTTGAAAAGTTTTCCGTGTTGTGAACTTTTTTGGCCATTCCCTACCCCAGGACATTTTTGAGGACATGAGTCATTTACACCCCGGCAGTCCTTGTGAATATTAGTGACCATTAGCAGTAGATTGAAAGGTGCTGTTTAAGGAAACGGCCTTAGGGTGGCAGCATTTCTACGTTGCCAACTCTGCTTGCTAGGGAAACAGAATCTTGGTGCAAGTTGTGATTTTAGGTTGCAGATTAGAGTGGAATGTGCCAGGGCAAACCCCCATAAGTTTTGCCTCCTTAATTCTTGTTTGTGTCTTTAAATTGTAGTTTTTATCAGAGCAGATTTGATTGAAAAATGTCTTTTGTTCTAGGTGTACAGAATCTTGTTCATTTACACATTTACATATATCTCTTGATATTTGGGTCCTTTTCCATGTAGGTTATTACAAAGTGTTGAGTAGACCACCCTGGGTATTCCATAGGTCTTTGGGGATGATATAATTTGTATGTATTAGTATATGGTTGTTGACCCCAATATCTTAATTTATTCATTCCTCACACCTTTTCTTTGGCTTAACCATAAGTTTTTCTTCTCAATCTGAGATTGTCTTTCTCTGTGGAAATATGTTCTTTTTATGAATAATCAGATGACATAAGTGATAACCGAGGACATTTGTCTTTCGCATTCTGACTTACTTCACGTTGTGTGATTATCTCTAGGCTCATCTGTGGTTCTGCCTATGCCATTCTTTTACTTTTTTCGTGACTAATATTCCAATCTGTCCATATACCACTTCTTCTTTGTCCATTTACCTGTTTATAAACCTTTGTTTTGCGTCCATGTCTTGGCTATTTCAATATTGCTGCAGTGCACATTTGCCTGCCTCTGTCTTTCCCATTCTGGTGGTCTTAGGTTATGGGCCTAAAAGGGGCCCTGCTGCATCATATGGTAGCTCACTTTTTACCTTTTAAAGCAGCTCCATTCCATTTTCGTTAGTGCTGTCACTAATTTTCCTCCCACCAGCAGCCAGAAGGTGCGCAGTTCTCTAAAATCCCTTCAGCATTTATCGTTTGTCGACTCTTTGCCGATGCTCATTGGACTGGTGTGAGCTGAAACCCTTTTGGAGGTTGGATTAGCATGTGGCTACTAATTTCTTATCCTGAGCTTTAGGCATATCCTGCTTTTTTCTTTTCCTTTTTTTATTAAAGTGTGAGTACAACTTCCCTCTTCATATTGACTTCTTGAAAAATTTGGCATGTGTTGAAATTTCTTGCCTATTCCCTACCCCAGGGCATTTTTTGAGGGCAGGTGTCATTTACGGCCCTGCAGTCCTTGTGACTATTGAGCAACCATTAGCACTGGGTTTGAACCTGTTGTTGTGGCAAACAGCCACAAGGCGGCAGCATTGTTACGTTCTCAACTGTTGTTACTAGGGCAACAGAGTCTTCCTGGAGGTAGTGTTCCGAGGTTGTAAATTAGAGTGGAATGTGCTGGGACCAGCCCCCAGAAGGTTATGTCTCCTTACTTATGTTTGTTTTATAAATTTAATTTATATTTCTTATCAGAGTGAATTTGATTAGAGTGTTGTGATTGTCTGGCTGTACAGAATTTGCTCAATGATTCATACATATGTCTGTTCATCTTCGGATCCCGTTACCATGTATGTTATTACAGAATGTTGAGTAGACCTCCCTTGGTATTTGGTAGGTGTTTTGTCATTATATATTTTATATGTATTGGTGATTATATAATTCATATAGTTTATAGGTTATTTGTTCCTATACATTTAACATACATTAGTATATGTATGTTAGCCCCATAATCCTAATTTATCCATCCTCCCACCTTTCATTTTGGTTAACCATTATTTTGTTTTACAAATCTCTAAGTGTCTTCTTCTGTGAAAATATGTTCATTGGTAGCAATCTTAGGATAACATGTATAAATGATACCATAGGAGATTTGTCATTCCCTTTTGACTTACTGAACCTAATATGATTATTTCTAGGCTCCTCTGCAGTCCTGAAAACGGCACTGTTCATTTTTTTCCCGAGGCAACTATTCCATTCGGTACGTATTACGCTTCTTCTTTGTCCATTTATCTGTTGATGGACATTTTGTTTGCTTGCATGTCTTGGCTATTGTCAGTATTGCTGCAGTGCATGTGTGCCTGTCTGTGCCTTTCCTATTCTGGTCTCCTTAGGTTATTGGCCCATTAGGGGATGGGCCGCATCCCATGGTAGCTCAGTTTTTACCTTTTAAATGCAGCTCCATTGTGTTCTGATGATGAGCTGTTACCAGTTTACATCCAACGAACAGCATAGTGGGTATGCCTTTCTCCACTAACCCGTCAGCATTCATTGTTTGTAGACTTTTGACGGATGGCATTTTGAATATCGGGTGGCGAAGTCCTTTTGTAGTTTTGATTTACACCCAACCAATAAATAATTCCTGAAATTGAGCTTTTATCCCTGTTCTTCTTTTTTTTTAAATAACAGAGTGAGTAACACTTACCTCTTCAAACTCTTTTCTTGAAAAGTTTTCCGTGTTGTGAACATTTTTGGCCATTCCCTACCCCAGGACATTTTTGAGGACATGAGTCATTTACACCCCGGCAGTCCTTGTGAATATTAGTGACCATTAGCAGTAGATTGAAAGGTGCTGTTTAAGGAAACGGCCTTAGGGTGGCAGCATTTCTACGTTGCCAACTCTGCTTGCTAGGGAAACAGAATCTTGGTGCAAGTTGTGATTTTAGGTTGCAGATTAGAGTGGAATGTGCCAGGGCAAACCCCCATACGTTATGCCTCCTTAATTCTTGTTTGTGTCTTTAAATTGTAGTTTTTATCAGAGCAGATTTGATTGAAAAATGTCTTTTGTTCTAGGTGTACAGAATCTTGTTCATTTACACATTTACATATATCTCTTGATATTTGGGTCCTTTTCCATGTAGGTTATTACAAAGTGTTGAGTAGACAACCCTTGGTATTCCATAGGTCTTTGGGGATGATATAATTTGTATGTATTAGTATATGGTTGTTGACCCCAATATCTTAATTTATTCATTCCTCACACCTTTTCTTTGGCTTAACCATAAGTTTTTCTTCTCAATCTGAGATTGTCTTTCTCTGTGGAAATATGTTCTTTTTATGAATAATCAGATGACATAAGTGATACCCGAGGACATTTGTCTTTCGCATTCTGACTTACTTCACGTTGTGTGATTATCTCTAGGCTCATCTGTGGTTCTGCCTATGCCATTCTTTTATTTTTTTCGTGACTAATATTCCAATCTGTCCATATACCACTTCTTCTTTGTCCATTTACCTGTTTATAAAACTTTGTTTTGCTTCCATGTCTTGGCTATTTCAATATTGCTGCAGTGCACATTTGCCTGCCTCTGTCTTTCCCATTCTGGTGGTCTTAGGTTATGGGCCTAAAAGGTGCCCTGCCGCATCATATGGTAGCTCACTTTTTACCTTTTAAAGCAGCTCCATTCCATTTTCGTTAGTGCTGTTACTAATTTACCTCCCACCAGCAGCCAGAAGGTGCGCAGTTCTCTAAAATCCCTTCAGCATTTATCGTTTGTCGACTCTTTGCCGATGCCCATTGGACTGGTGTGAGCTGAAACCCTTTTGGAGGTTGGATTAGCATGTGGCTACTAATTTCTTATCCTGAGCTTTAGGCATGTCCTGCTTTTTTCTTTTCCTTTTTTTATTAAAGAGTGAGTACAACTTCCCTCTTCATATTGACTTCTTGAAAAATTTGTCATATGTTGAAATTTCTTGCCTATTCCCTACCCCAGGGCATTTTTTGAGGGCAGGTGTCATTTACAGCCCTGCAGTCCTTCTGACTATTGAGCAACCATTAGCACTGGGTTTGAACCTGTTGTTGTGGCAAGCAGGCACAAGGCGGCAGCATCGTTACGTTCTCAACTCTTGTTACTAGGGCAACAGTGTCTTCCTGGAGGTAGTGTTCCGAGGTTGTAAATTAGAGTGGAATGTGCTGGGACCAGCCCCCAGAAGGTTATGTCTCCTTACTTATGTTTGTTTTATAAATTTAATTTATATTTCTTATCAGAGTGAATTTGATTAGAGTGTTGTGATTGTCTGGCTGTACAGAATCTGCTCAATTATTCATACATATGTCTGTTCATCTTCGGATCCTGTTACCATGTATGATATTACAGAATGTTGAGTAGACCTCCCTTGGTATTTGGTAGGTGTTTTGTCATTATATATTTTATATGTATTGGTGATTATATAATTCATATAGTTTATAGGTTATTTTTTTCTATACATTTAATATACATTAGTATATGTATGTTAGCCCCATAATCCTAATTTATCCATCCTCCCACCTTTCATTTTGGTTAACCATTATTTTGTTTTACAAATCTCTGAGTGTCTTTTTTTGTGAAAATATGTTCATTGGTAGCAATCTTAGGATAACATGTATAAAGGATACCATAGGAGATTTGTCATTCCCTTTTGACTTACTGAACCTAATATGATTATTTCTAGGCTCCTCTGCAGTCCTGAAAAGGGCACTGTTCATTTTTTTCCCGATGCAACTATTCCATTCGGTACGTATTTCGCTTCTTCTTTGTCCATTTATCTGTTGATGGACATTTTGTTTGCTTGCATGTCTTGGCTATTGTCAGTATTGCTGCAGTGCATGTGTGCCTGTCTGTGCCTTTCCTATTCTGTTCTCCTTAGGTTATTGGCCCATTAGGGGGTGGGCCGCATCCCATGGTAGCTCAGTTTTTACCTTTTAAATGCAGCTCCATTCTGTTCTCATGATGATCTGTTACCAGTTTACATCCAACGAACAGCATAGTGGGTATGCCTTTCTCCACTAACCCGTCAGCATTCATTGTTTGTAGACTTTTGACGGATGGCATTTTCAATATCGGGTGGCGAAGTCCTTTTGTAGTTTTGATTTACACCCAACCAATAAATAATTCCTGAAATTGAGCTTTTATCCCTGTTCTTCTTTTTTTTTAAATAACAGAGTGAGTAACACTTACCTCTTCAAACTCTTTTCTTGAAAACTTTTCCGTGTTGTGAACTTTTTTGGCCATTCCCTACCCCAGGACATTTTTGAGGACATGAGTCATTTACACCCCGGCAGTCCTTGTGAATATTAGTGACCATTAGCAGTAGATTGAAAGCTGCTGTTTAAGGAAACGGCCTTAGGGTGCCAACATTTCTACGTTGCCAACTCTGCTTGCTAGGGAAACAGAATCTTGGTGCAAGTTGTGATTTTGGGTTGCAGATTAGAGTGGAATGTGCCAGGGCAAACCCCCATAAGTTTTGCCTCCTTAATTCTTGTTTGTGTCTTTAAATTGTAGTTTTTATCAGAGCAGATTTGATTGAAAAATGTCTTTTGTTCTAGGTGTACAGAATCTTGTTCATTTACACATTTACATATATCTCTTGATATTTGGGTCCTTTTCCATGTAGGTTATTACAAAGTGTTGAGTAGACCACCCTGGGTATTCCATAGGTCTTTGGGGATGATATAATTTGTATGTATTAGTATATGGTTGTTGACCCCAATATCTTAATTTATTCATTCCTCACACCTTTTCTTTGGCTTAACCATAAGTTTTTCTTCTCAATCTGAGATTGTCTTTCTCTGTGGAAATATGTTCTTTTTATGAATAATCAGATGACATAAGTGATAACCGAGGACATTTGTCTTTCGCATTCTGACTTACTTCACGTTGTGTGATTATCTCTAGGCTCATCTGTGGTTCTGCCTATGCCATTCTTTTACTTTTTTCGTGACTAATATTCCAATCTGTCCATATACCACTTCTTCTTTGTCCATTTACCTGTTTATAAACCTTTGTTTTGCGTCCATGTCTTGGCTATTTCAATATTGCTGCAGTGCACATTTGCCTGCCTCTGTCTTTCCCATTCTGGTGGTCTTAGGTTATGGGCCTAAAAGGGGCCCTGCTGCATCATATGGTAGCTCACTTTTTACCTTTTAAAGCAGCTCCATTCCATTTTCGTTAGTGCTGTCACTAATTTTCCTCCCACCAGCAGCCAGAAGGTGCGCAGTTCTCTAAAATCCCTTCAGCATTTATCGTTTGTCGACTCTTTGCCGATGCTCATTGGACTGGTGTGAGCTGAAACCCTTTTGGAGGTTGGATTAGCATGTGGCTACTAATTTCTTATCCTGAGCTTTAGGCATATCCTGCTTTTTTCTTTTCCTTTTTTTATTAAAGTGTGAGTACAACTTCCCTCTTCATATTGACTTCTTGAAAAATTTGTCATGTGTTGAAATTTCTTGCCTATTCCCTACCCCAGGGCATTTTTTGAGGGCAGGTGTCATTTACGGCCCTGCAGTCCTTGTGACTATTGAGCAACCATTAGCACTGGGTTTGAACCTGTTGTTGTGGCAAACAGCCACAAGGCGGCAGCATTGTTACGTTCTCAACTGTTGTTACTAGGGCAACAGAGTCTTCCTGGAGGTAGTGTTCCGAGGTTGTAAATTAGAGTGGAATGTGCTGGGACCAGCCCCCAGAAGGTTATGTCTCCTTACTTATGTTTGTTTTATAAATTTAATTTATATTTCTTATCAGAGTGAATTTGATTAGAGTGTTGTGATTGTCTGGCTGTACAGAATCTGCTCAATGATTCATACATATGTCTGTTCATCTTCGGATCCCGTTACCATGTATGTTATTACAGAATGTTGAGTAGACCTCCCTTGGTATTTGGTAGGTGTTTTGTCATTATATATTTTATATGTATTGGTGATTATATAATTCATATAGTTTATAGGTTATTTGTTCCTATACATTTAACATACATTAGTATATGTATGTTAGCCCCATAATCCTAATTTATCCATCCTCCCACCTTTCATTTTGGTTAACCATTATTTTGTTTTACAAATCTCTGAGTGTCTTCTTCTGTGAAAATATGTTCATTGGTAGCAATCTTAGGATAACATGTATAAATGATACCATAGGAGATTTGTCATTCCCTTTTGACTTACTGAACCTAATATGATTATTTCTAGGCTCCTCTGCAGTCCTGAAAACGGCACTGTTCATTTTTTTCCCGAGGCAACTATTCCATTCGGTACGTATTACGCTTCTTCTTTGTCCATTTATCTGTTGATGGACATTTTGTTTGCTTGCATGTCTTGGCTATTGTCAGTATTGCTGCAGTGCATGTGTGCCTGTCTGTGCCTTTCCTATTCTGGTCTCCTTAGGTTATTGGCCCATTAGGGGATGGGCCGCATCCCATGGTAGCTCAGTTTTTACCTTTTAAATGCAGCTCCATTGTGTTCTGATGATGAGCTGTTACCAGTTTACATCCAACGAACAGCATAGTGGGTATGCCTTTCTCCACTAACCCGTCAGCATTCATTGTTTGTAGACTTTTGACGGATGGCATTTTGAATATCGGGTGGCGAAGTCCTTTTGTAGTTTTGATTTACACCCAACCAATAAATAATTCCTGAAATTGAGCTTTTATCCCTGTTCTTCTTTTTTTTTAAATAACAGAGTGAGTAACACTTACCTCTTCAAACTCTTTTCTTGAAAAGTTTTCCGTGTTGTGAACTTTTTTGGCCATTCCCTACCCCAGGACATTTTTGAGGACATGAGTCATTTACACCCCGGCAGTCCTTGTGAATATTAGTGACCATTAGCAGTAGATTGAAAGGTGCTGTTTAAGGAAACGGCCTTAGGGTGGCAGCATTTCTACGTTGCCAACTCTGCTTGCTAGGGAAACAGAATCTTGGTGCAAGTTGTGATTTTAGGTTGCAGATTAGAGTGGAATGGGCCAGGGCAAACCCCCATAAGTTTTGCCTCCTTAATTCTTGTTTGTGTCTTTAAATTGTAGTTTTTATCAGAACAGATTTGATTGAAAAATGTCTTTTGTTCTAGGTGTACAGAATCTTGTTCATTTACACATTTACATATATCTCTTGATATTTGGGTCCTTTTCCATGTAGGTTATTACAAAGTGTTGAGTAGACAACCCTTGGTATTCCATAGGTCTTTGGGGATGATATAATTTGTATGTATTAGTATATGGTTGTTGACCCCAATATCTTAATTTATTCATTCCTCACACCTTTTCTTTGGCTTAACCATAAGTTTTTCTTCTCAATCTGAGATTGTCTTTCTCTGTGGAAATATGTTCTTTTTATGAATAATCAGATGACATAAGTGATACCCGAGGACATTTGTCTTTCGCATTCTGACTTACTTCACGTTGTGTGATTATCTCTAGGCTCATCTGTGGTTCTGCCTATGCCATTCTTTTACTTTTTTCGTGACTAATATTCCAATCTGTCCATATACCACTTCTTCTTTGGCCATTTACCTGTTTATAAACCTTTGTTTTGCGTCCATGTCTTGGCTATTTCAATATTGCTGCAGTGCACATTTGCCTGCCTCTGTCTTTCCCATTCTGGTGGTCTTAGGTTATGGGCCTAAAAGGGGCCCTGCCGCATCATATGGTAGCTGACTTTTTACCTTTTAAAGCAGCTCCATTCCATTTTCGTTAGTGCTGTCACTAATTTACCTCCCACCAGCAGCCAGAAGGTGCGCAGTTCTCTAAAATCCCTTCAGCATTTATAGTTTGTCGACTCTTTGCCGATGCTCATTGGACTGGTGTGAGCTGAAACCCTTTTGGAGGTTGGATTAGCATGTGGCTACTAATTTCTTATCCTGAGCTTTAGGCATGTCCTGCTTTTTTCTTTTCCTTTTTTTATTAAGGAGTGAGTACAACTTCCCTCTTCATATTGACTTCTTGAAAAATTTGTCATGTGTTGAAATTTCTTGCCTATTCCCTACCCCAGGGCATTTTTTGAGGGCAGGTGTCATTTACGGCCCTGCAGTCCTTGTGACTATTGAGCAACCATTAGCACTGGGTTTGAACCTGTTGTTGTGGCAAACAGCCACAAGGCGGCAGCATTGTTACGTTCTCAACTCTTGTTACTAGGGCAACAGAGTCTTCCTGGAGGTAGTGTTCCGATGTTGTAAATTAGAGTGGAATCTGCTGGGACCAGCCCCCAGAAGGTTATGTCTCCTTACTTATGTTTGTTTTATAAATTTAATTTATATTTCTTATCAGAGTGAATTTGATTAGAGTGTTGTGATTGTCTGGCTGTACAGAATCTGCTCAATGATTCATACATATGTCTGTTCATCTTTGGATCCTGTTACCATGTATGTTATTACAGAATGTTGAGTAGACCTCCCTTGGTATTTGGTAGGTGTTTTGTCATTATATATTTTATATGTATTGGTGATTATATAATTCATATAGTTTATAGGTTATTTGTTTCTATACATTTAACATACATTAGTATATGTATGTTAGCCCCATAATCCTAATTTATCCATCCTCCCACCTTTCATTTTGGTTAACCATTATTTTGTTTTACAAATCTCTGAGTGTCTTTTTCTGTGAAAATATGTTCATTGGTAGCAATCTTAGGATAACATGTATAAATGATACCATAGGAGATTTGTCATTCCCTTTTGACTTACTGAACCTAATATGATTATTTCTAGGCTCCTCTGCAGTCCTGAAAACGGCACTGTTCATTTTTTTCCCGAGGCAACTATTCCATTCGGTATGTATTACGCTTCTTCTTTGTCCATTTATCTGTTGATGGACATTTTGTTTGCTTGCATGTCTTGGCTATTGTCAGTATTGCTGCAGTGCATGTGTGCCTGTCTGTGCCTTTCCTATTCTGGTCTCCTTAGGTTATTGGCCCATTAGGGGATGGGCCGCATCCCATGGTAGCTCAGTTTTTACCTTTTAAATGCAGCTCCATTCTGTTCTCATGATGAGCTGTTACCAGTTTACATCCAACGAACAGCATAGTGGGTATGCCTTTCTCCACTAACCCGTCAGCATTCATTGTTTGTAGACTTTTGACGCATGGCATTTTGAATATTGGGTGGCGAAGTCCTTTTGTAGTTTGGATTTGCATCCAACCAATAAATAATTCCTGAAATTGAGCTTTTATCCCTGTTCTTCTTTTTTTTTTAAATAACAGAGTGAGTAACACTTACCTCTTCAAATTCTTTTCTTGAAAAGTTTTCCGTGTTGTGAACTTTTTTTGGCCATTCCCTACCCCAGGACATTTTTTGATGGCATGAGTCATTTACAGCCCGGCAGTCCTTGTGAATATTAGTGACTATTAGCAGTAGATTGAAAGCTGCTGTTTAAGGAAACGGCCTTAGGGTGGCAGCATTTCTACATTGCCAACTCTGCTTGCTATGGAAACAGAATCTTGGTGCAAGTTGTGATTTTAGGTTGCAGATTAGAGTGGAATGTGCCAGGGCAAACCCCCATACGTTATGCCTCCTTAATTCTTGTTTGTGTCTTTAAATTGTAGTTTTTATCAGAGCAGATTTGATTGAAAAATGTCTTTTGTTCTAGGTGTACAGAATCTTGTTCATTTACACATTTACATATATCTCTTGATATTTGGGTCCTTTTCCATGTAGGTTATTACAAAGTGTTGAGTAGACAACCCTTGGTATTCCATAGGTCTTTGGGGATGATATAATTTGTATGTATTAGTATATGGTTGTTGACCCCAATATCTTAATTTATTCATTCCTCACACCTTTTCTTTGGCTTAACCATAAGTTTTTCTTCTCAATCTGAGATTGTCTTTCTCTGTGGAAATATGTTCTTTTTATGAATAATCAGATGACATAAGTGATACCCGAGGACATTTGTCTTTCGCATTCTGACTTACTTCACGTTGTGTGATTATCTCTAGGCTCATCTGTGGTTCTGCCTATGCCATTCTTTTATTTTTTTCGTGACTAATATTCCAATCTGTCCATATACCACTTCTTCTTTGTCCATTTACCTGTTTATAAAACTTTGTTTTGCTTCCATGTCTTGGCTATTTCAATATTGCTGCAGTGCACATTTGCCTGCCTCTGTCTTTCCCATTCTGGTGGTCTTAGGTTATGGGCCTAAAAGGTGCCCTGCCGCATCATATGGTAGCTCACTTTTTACCTTTTAAAGCAGCTCCATTCCATTTTCGTTAGTGCTGTCACTAATTTACCTCCCACCAGCAGCCAGAAGGTGCGCAGTTCTCTAAAATCCCTTCAGCATTTATCGTTTGTCGACTCTTTGCCGATGCCCATTGGACTGGTGTGAGCTGAAACCCTTTTGGAGGTTGGATTAGCATGTGGCTACTAATTTCTTATCCTGAGCTTTAGGCATGTCCTGCTTTTTTCTTTTCCTTTTTTTATTAAAGAGTGAGTACAACTTCCCTCTTCATATTGACTTCTTGAAAAATTTGTCATATGTTGAAATTTCTTGCCTATTCCCTACCCCAGGGCATTTTTTGAGGGAAGGTGTCATTTACAGCCCTGCAGTCCTTCTGACTATTGAGCAACCATTAGCACTGGGTTTGAACCTGTTGTTGTGGCAAGCAGGCACAAGGCGGCAGCATTGTTACGTTCTCAACTCTTGTTACTAGGGCAACAGTGTCTTCCTGGAGGTAGTGTTCCGAGGTTGTAAATTAGAGTGGAATGTGCTGGGACCAGCCCCCAGAAGGTTATGTCTCCTTACTTATGTTTGTTTTATAAATTTAATTTATATTTCTTATCAGAGTGAATTTGATTAGAGTGTTGTGATTGTCTGGCTGTACAGAATCTGCTCAATGATTCATACATATGTCTGTTCATCTTCGGATCCTGTTACCATGTATGATATTACAGAATGTTGAGTAGACCTCCCTTGGTATTTGGTAGGTGTTTTGTCATTATATATTTTATATGTATTGGTGATTATATAATTCATATAGTTTATAGGTTATTTTTTTCTATACATTTAATATACATTAGTATATGTATGTTAGCCCCATAATCCTAATTTATCCATCCTCCCACCTTTCATTTTGGTTAACCATTATTTTGTTTTACAAATCTCTGAGTGTCTTTTTTTGTGAAAATATGTTCATTGGTAGCAATCTTAGGATAACATGTATAAAGGATACCATAGGAGATTTGTCATTCCCTTTTGACTTACTGAACCTAATATGATTATTTCTAGGCTCCTCTGCAGTCCTGAAAAGGGCACTGTTCATTTTTTTCCCGATGCAACTATTCCATTCGGTACGTATTTCGCTTCTTCTTTGTCCATTTATCTGTTGATGGACATTTTGTTTGCTTGCATGTCTTGGCTATTGTCAGTATTGCTGCAGTGCATGTGTGCCTGTCTGTGCCTTTCCTATTCTGTTCTCCTTAGGTTATTGGCCCATTAGGGGGTGGGCCGCATCCCATGGTAGCTCAGTTTTTACCTTTTAAATGCAGCTCCATTCTGTTCTCATGATGATCTGTTACCAGTTTACATCCAACGAACAGCATAGTGGGTATGCCTTTCTCCACTAACCCGTCAGCATTCATTGTTTGTAGACTTTTGACGGATGGCATTTTCAATATCGGGTGGCGAAGTCCTTTTGTAGTTTTGATTTACACCCAACCAATAAATAATTCCTGAAATTGAGCTTTTATCCCTGTTCTTCTTTTTTTTTAAATAACAGAGTGAGTAACACTTACCTCTTCAAACTCTTTTCTTGAAAACTTTTCCGTGTTGTGAACTTTTTTGGCCATTCCCTACCCCAGGACATTTTTGAGGACATGAGTCATTTACACCCCGGCAGTCCTTGTGAATATTAGTGACCATTAGCAGTAGATTGAAAGCTGCTGTTTAAGGAAACGGCCTTAGGGTGCCAACATTTCTACGTTGCCAACTCTGCTTGCTAGGGAAACAGAATCTTGGTGCAAGTTGTGATTTTAGGTTGCAGATTAGAGTGGAATGTGCCAGGGCAAACCCCCATAAGTTTTGCCTCCTTAATTCTTGTTTGTGTCTTTAAATTGTAGTTTTTATCAGAGCAGATTTGATTGAAAAATGTCTTTTGTTCTAGGTGTACAGAATCTTGTTCATTTACACATTTACATATATCTCTTGATATTTGGGTCCTTTTCCATGTAGGTTATTACAAAGTGTTGAGTAGACCACCCTGGGTATTCCATAGGTCTTTGGGGATGATATAATTTGTATGTATTAGTATATGGTTGTTGACCCCAATATCTTAATTTATTCATTCCTCACACCTTTTCTTTGGCTTAACCATAAGTTTTTCTTCTCAATCTGAGATTGTCTTTCTCTGTGGAAATATGTTCTTTTTATGAATAATCAGATGACATAAGTGATAACCGAGGACATTTGTCTTTCGCATTCTGACTTACTTCACGTTGTGTGATTATCTCTAGGCTCATCTGTGGTTCTGCCTATGCCATTCTTTTACTTTTTTCGTGACTAATATTCCAATCTGTCCATATACCACTTCTTCTTTGTCCATTTACCTGTTTATAAACCTTTGTTTTGCGTCCATGTCTTGGCTATTTCAATATTGCTGCAGTGCACATTTGCCTGCCTCTGTCTTTCCCATTCTGGTGGTCTTAGGTTATGGGCCTAAAAGGGGCCCTGCTGCATCATATGGTAGCTCACTTTTTACCTTTTAAAGCAGCTCCATTCCATTTTCGTTAGTGCTGTCACTAATTTTCCTCCCACCAGCAGCCAGAAGGTGCGCAGTTCTCTAAAATCCCTTCAGCATTTATCGTTTGTCGACTCTTTGCCGATGCTCATTGGACTGGTGTGAGCTGAAACCCTTTTGGAGGTTGGATTAGCATGTGGCTACTAATTTCTTATCCTGAGCTTTAGGCATATCCTGCTTTTTTCTTTTCCTTTTTTTATTAAAGAGTGAGTACAACTTCCCTCTTCATATTGACTTCTTGAAAAATTTGTCATGTGTTGAAATTTCTTGCCTATTCCCTACCCCAGGGCATTTTTTGAGGGCAGGTGTCATTTACGGCCCTGCAGTCCTTGTGACTATTGAGCAACCATTAGCACTGGGTTTGAACCTGTTGTTGTGGCAAACAGCCACAAGGCGGCAGCATTGTTACGTTCTCAACTGTTGTTACTAGGGCAACAGAGTCTTCCTGGAGGTAGTGTTCCGAGGTTGTAAATTAGAGTGGAATGTGCTGGGACCAGCCCCCAGAAGGTTATGTCTCCTTACTTATGTTTGTTTTATAAATTTAATTTATATTTCTTATCAGAGTGAATTTGATTAGAGTGTTGTGATTGTCTGGCTGTACAGAATCTGCTCAATGATTCATACATATGTCTGTTCATCTTCGGATCCCGTTACCATGTATGTTATTACAGAATGTTGAGTAGACCTCCCTTGGTATTTGGTAGGTGTTTTGTCATTATATATTTTATATGTATTGGTGATTATATAATTCATATAGTTTATAGGTTATTTGTTCCTATACATTTAACATACATTAGTATATGTATGTTAGCCCCATAATCCTAATTTATCCATCCTCCCACCTTTCATTTTGGTTAACCATTATTTTGTTTTACAAATCTCTGAGTGTCTTCTTCTGTGAAAATATGTTCATTGGTAGCAATCTTAGGATAACATGTATAAATGATACCATAGGAGATTTGTCATTCCCTTTTGACTTACTGAACCTAATATGATTATTTCTAGGCTCCTCTGCAGTCCTGAAAACGGCACTGTTCATTTTTTTCCCGAGGCAACTATTCCATTCGGTACGTATTACGCTTCTTCTTTGTCCATTTATCTGTTGATGGACATTTTGTTTGCTTGCATGTCTTGGCTATTGTCAGTATTGCTGCAGTGCATGTGTGCCTGTCTGTGCCTTTCCTATTCTGGTCTCCTTAGGTTATTGGCCCATTAGGGGATGGGCCGCATCCCATGGTAGCTCAGTTTTTACCTTTTAAATGCAGCTCCATTGTGTTCTGATGATGAGCTGTTACCAGTTTACATCCAACGAACAGCATAGTGGGTATGCCTTTCTCCACTAACCCGTCAGCATTCATTGTTTGTAGAATTTTGACGGATGGCATTTTGAATATTGGGTGGCGAAGTCCTTTTGTAGTTTGGATTTGCATCCAACCAATAAATAATTCCTGAAATTGAGCTTTTATCCCTGTTCTTCTTTTTTTTTTAAATAACAGAGTGAGTAACACTTACCTCTTCAAATTCTTTTCTTGAAAAGTTTTCCGTGTTGTGAACTTTTTTTGGCCATTCCCTACCCCAGGACATTTTTTGATGGCATGAGTCATTTACAGCCCGGCAGTCCTTGTGAATATTAGTGACTATTAGCAGTAGATTGAAAGCTGCTGTTTAAGGAAACGGCCTTAGTGTGGCAGCATTTCTACATTGCCAACTCTGCTTGCTATGGAAACAGAATCTTGGTGCAAGTTGTGATTTTAGGTTGCAGATTAGAGTGGAATGTGCCAGGGCAAACCCCCATACGTTATGCCTCCTTAATTCTTGTTTGTGTCTTTAAATTGTAGTTTTTATCAGAGCAGATTTGATTGAAAAATGTCTTTTGTTCTAGGTGTACAGAATCTTGTTCATTTACACATTTACATATATCTCTTGATATTTGGGTCCTTTTCCATGTAGGTTATTACAAAGTGTTGAGTAGACAACCCTTGGTATTCCATAGGTCTTTGGGGATGATATAATTTGTATGTATTAGTATATGGTTGTTGACCCCAATATCTTAATTTATTCATTCCTCACACCTTTTCTTTGGCTTAACCATAAGTTTTTCTTCTCAATCTGAGATTGTCTTTCTCTGTGGAAATATGTTCTTTTTATGAATAATCAGATGACATAAGTGATACCCGAGGACATTTGTCTTTCGCATTCTGACTTACTTCACGTTGTGTGATTATCTCTAGGCTCATCTGTGGTTCTGCCTATGCCATTCTTTTATTTTTTTCGTGACTAATATTCCAATCTGTCCATATACCACTTCTTCTTTGTCCATTTACCTGTTTATAAAACTTTGTTTTGCTTCCATGTCTTGGCTATTTCAATATTGCTGCAGTGCACATTTGCCTGCCTCTGTCTTTCCCATTCTGGTGGTCTTAGGTTATGGGCCTAAAAGGTGCCCTGCCGCATCATATGGTAGCTCACTTTTTACCTTTTAAAGCAGCTCCATTCCATTTTCGTTAGTGCTGTTACTAATTTACCTCCCACCAGCAGCCAGAAGGTGCGCAGTTCTCTAAAATCCCTTCAGCATTTATCGTTTGTCGACTCTTTGCCGATGCCCATTGGACTGGTGTGAGCTGAAACCCTTTTGGAGGTTGGATTAGCATGTGGCTACTAATTTCTTATCCTGAGCTTTAGGCATGTCCTGCTTTTTTCTTCGCCTTTTTTTATTAAAGAGTGAGTACAACTTCCCTCTTCATATTGACTTCTTGAAAAATTTGTCATATGTTGAAATTTCTTGCCTATTCCCTACCCCAGGGCATTTTTTGAGGGCAGGTGTCATTTACAGCCCTGCAGTCCTTCTGACTATTGAGCAACCATTAGCACTGGGTTTGAACCTGTTGTTGTGGCAAGCAGGCACAAGGCGGCAGCATCGTTACGTTCTCAACTCTTGTTACTAGGGCAACAGTGTCTTCCTGGAGGTAGTGTTCCGAGGTTGTAAATTAGAGTGGAATGTGCTGGGACCAGCCCCCAGAAGGTTATGTCTCCTTACTTATGTTTGTTTTATAAATTTAATTTATATTTCTTATCAGAGTGAATTTGATTAGAGTGTTGTGATTGTCTGGCTGTACAGAATCTGCTCAATTATTCATACATATGTCTGTTCATCTTCGGATCCTGTTACCATGTATGATATTACAGAATGTTGAGTAGACCTCCCTTGGTATTTGGTAGGTGTTTTGTCATTATATATTTTATATGTATTGGTGATTATATAATTCATATAGTTTATAGGTTATTTTTTTCTATACATTTAATATACATTAGTATATGTATGTTAGCCCCATAATCCTAATTTATCCATCCTCCCACCTTTCATTTTGGTTAACCATTATTTTGTTTTACAAATCTCTGAGTGTCTTTTTTTGTGAAAATATGTTCATTGGTAGCAATCTTAGGATAACATGTATAAATGATACCATAGGAGATTTGTCATTCCCTTTTGACTTACTGAACCTAATATGATTATTTCTAGGCTCCTCTGCAGTCCTGAAAAGGGCACTGTTCATTTTTTTCCCGATGCAACTATTCCATTCGGTACGTATTTCGCTTCTTCTTTGTCCATTTATCTGTTGATGGACATTTTGTTTGCTTGCATGTCTTGGCTATTGTCAGTATTGCTGCAGTGCATGTGTGCCTGTCTGTGCCTTTCCTATTCTGTTCTCCTTAGGTTATTGGCCCATTAGGGGGTGGGCCGCATCCCATGGTAGCTCAGTTTTTACCTTTTAAATGCAGCTCCATTCTGTTCTCATGATGATCTGTTACCAGTTTACATCCAACGAACAGCATAGTGGGTATGCCTTTCTCCACTAACCCGTCAGCATTCATTGTTTGTAGACTTTTGACGGATGGCATTTTGAATATCGGGTGGCGAAGTCCTTTTGTAGTTTTGATTTACACCCAACCAATAAATAATTCCTGAAATTGAGCTTTTATCCCTGTTCTTCTTTTTTTTTAAATAACAGAGTGAGTAACACTTACCTCTTCAAACTCTTTTCTTGAAAACTTTTCCGTGTTGTGAACTTTTTTGGCCATTCCCTATCCCAGGACATTTTTGAGGACATGAGTCATTTACACCCCGGCAGTCCTTGTGAATATTAGTGACCATTAGCAGTAGATTGAAAGCTGCTGTTTAAGGAAACGGCCTTAGGGTGCCAACATTTCTACGTTGCCAACTCTGCTTGCTAGGGAAACAGAATCTTGGTGCAAGTTGTGATTTTGGGTTGCAGATTAGAGTGGAATGTGCCAGGGCAAACCCCCATAAGTTTTGCCTCCTTAATTCTTGTTTGTGTCTTTAAATTGTAGTTTTTATCAGAGCAGATTTGATTGAAAAATGTCTTTTGTTCTAGGTGTACAGAATCTTGTTCATTTACACATTTACATATATCTCTTGATATTTGGGTCCTTTTCCATGTAGGTTATTACAAAGTGTTGAGTAGACCACCCTGGGTATTCCATAGGTCTTTGGGGATGATATAATTTGTATGTATTAGTATATGGTTGTTGACCCCAATATCTTAATTTATTCATTCCTCACACCTTTTCTTTGGCTTAACCATAAGTTTTTCTTCTCAATCTGAGATTGTCTTTCTCTGTGGAAATATGTTCTTTTTATGAATAATCAGATGACATAAGTGATAACCGAGGACATTTGTCTTTCGCATTCTGACTTACTTCACGTTGTGTGATTATCTCTAGGCTCATCTGTGGTTCTGCCTATGCCATTCTTTTACTTTTTTCGTGACTAATATTCCAATCTGTCCATATACCACTTCTTCTTTGTCCATTTACCTGTTTATAAACCTTTGTTTTGCGTCCATGTCTTGGCTATTTCAATATTGCTGCAGTGCACATTTGCCTGCCTCTGTCTTTCCCATTCTGGTGGTCTTAGGTTATGGGCCTAAAAGGGGCCCTGCTGCATCATATGGTAGCTCACTTTTTACCTTTTAAAGCAGCTCCATTCCATTTTCGTTAGTGCTGTCACTAATTTTCCTCCCACCAGCAGCCAGAAGGTGCGCAGTTCTCTAAAATCCCTTCAGCATTTATCGTTTGTCGACTCTTTGCCGATGCTCATTGGACTGGTGTGAGCTGAAACCCTTTTGGAGGTTGGATTAGCATGTGGCTACTAATTTCTTATCCTGAGCTTTAGGCATATCCTGCTTTTTTCTTTTCCTTTTTTTATTAAAGTGTGAGTACAACTTCCCTCTTCATATTGACTTCTTGAAAAATTTGTCATGTGTTGAAATTTCTTGCCTATTCCCTACCCCAGGGCATTTTTTGAGGGCAGGTGTCATTTACGGCCCTGCAGTCCTTGTGACTATTGAGCAACCATTAGCACTGGGTTTGAACCTGTTGTTGTGGCAAACAGCCACAAGGCGGCAGCATTGTTACGTTCTCAACTGTTGTTACTAGGGCAACAGAGTCTTCCTGGAGGTAGTGTTCCGAGGTTGTAAATTAGAGTGGAATGTGCTGGGACCAGCCCCCAGAAGGTTATGTCTCCTTACTTATGTTTGTTTTATAAATTTAATTTATATTTCTTATCAGAGTGAATTTGATTAGAGTGTTGTGATTGTCTGGCTGTACAGAATCTGCTCAATGATTCATACATATGTCTGTTCATCTTCGGATCCCGTTACCATGTATGTTATTACAGAATGTTGAGTAGACCTCCCTTGGTATTTGGTAGGTGTTTTGTCATTATATATTTTATATGTATTGGTGATTATATAATTCATATAGTTTATAGGTTATTTGTTCCTATACATTTAACATACATTAGTATATGTATGTTAGCCCCATAATCCTAATTTATCCATCCTCCCACCTTTCATTTTGGTTAACCATTATTTTGTTTTACAAATCTCTGAGTGTCTTCTTCTGTGAAAATATGTTCATTGGTAGCAATCTTAGGATAACATGTATAAATGATACCATAGGAGATTTGTCATTCCCTTTTGACTTACTGAACCTAATATGATTATTTCTAGGCTCCTCTGCAGTCCTGAAAACGGCACTGTTCATTTTTTTCCCGAGGCAACTATTCCATTCGGTACGTATTACGCTTCTTCTTTGTCCATTTATCTGTTGATGGACATTTTGTTTGCTTGCATGTCTTGGCTATTGTCAGTATTGCTGCAGTGCATGTGTGCCTGTCTGTGCCTTTCCTATTCTGGTCTCCTTAGGTTATTGGCCCATTAGGGGATGGGCCGCATCCCATGGTAGCTCAGTTTTTACCTTTTAAATGCAGCTCCATTGTGTTCTGATGATGAGCTGTTACCAGTTTACATCCAACGAACAGCATAGTGGGTATGCCTTTCTCCACTAACCCGTCAGCATTCATTGTTTGTAGACTTTTGACGGATGGTATTTTGAATATCGGGTGGCGAAGTCCTTTTGTAGTTTTGATTTACACCCAACCAATAAATAATTCCTGAAATTGAGCTTTTATCCCTGTTCTTCTTTTTTTTTAAATAACAGAGTGAGTAACACTTACCTCTTCAAACTCTTTTCTTGAAAAGTTTTCCGTGTTGTGAACTTTTTTGGCCATTCCCTACCCCAGGACATTTTTGAGGACATGAGTCATTTACACCCCGGCAGTCCTTGTGAATATTAGTGACCATTAGCAGTAGATTGAAAGGTGCTGTTTAAGGAAACGGCCTTAGGGTGGCAGCATTTCTACGTTGCCAACTCTGCTTGCTAGGGAAACAGAATCTTGGTGCAAGTTGTGATTTTAGGTTGCAGATTAGAGTGGAATGGGCCAGGGCAAACCCCCATAAGTTTTGCCTCCTTAATTCTTGTTTGTGTCTTTAAATTGTAGTTTTTATCAGAGCAGATTCGATTGAAAAATGTCTTTTGTTCTAGGTGTACAGAATCTTGTTCATTTACCCATTTACATATATCTCTTGATATTTGGGTCCATTTCCATGTAGGTTATTACAAAGTGTTTAGTAGACCACGCTTGGTATTCCATAGGTCTTTGGGGATGATATATTTTGTATGTATTAGTATATGGTTGTTGACTCCAATATTTTAATTTATTCACTCCTCACACCTTTTCTTTGGCTTAACCATAAGTTTTTCTTCTCAATCTGAGATTGTCTTTCTCTGTGGAAATATGTTCTTTTTATGAATAATCAGATGACATAAGTGATACCCGAGGACATTTGTCTTTCGCATTCTGACTTACTTCACGTTGTGTGATTATCTCTAGGCTCATCTGTGGTTCTGCCTATGCCATTCTTTTACTTTTTTCGTGACTAATATTCCAATCTGTCCATATACCACTTCTTCTTTGTCCATTTACCTGTTTATAAACCTTTGTTTTGCGTCCATGTCTTGGCTATTTCAATATTGCTGCAGTGCACATTTGCCTGCCTCTGTCTTTCCCATTCTGGTGGTCTTAGGTTATGGGCCTAAAAGGGGCCCTGCTGCATCATATGGTAGCTCACTTTTTACCTTTTAAAGCAGCTCCATTCCATTTTCGTTAGTGCTGTCACTAATTTTCCTCCCACCAGCAGCCAGAAGGTGCGCAGTTCTCTAAAATCCCTTCAGCATTTATCGTTTGTCGACTCTTTGCCGATGCTCATTGGACTGGTGTGAGCTGAAACCCTTTTGGAGGTTGGATTAGCATGTGGCTACTAATTTCTTATCCTGAGCTTTAGGCATATCCTGCTTTTTTCTTTTCCTTTTTTTATTAAAGTGTGAGTACAACTTCCCTCTTCATATTGACTTCTTGAAAAATTTGTCATGTGTTGAAATTTCTTGCCTATTCCCTACCCCAGGGCATTTTTTGAGGGCAGGTGTCATTTACGGCCCTGCAGTCCTTGTGACTATTGAGCAACCATTAGCACTGGGTTTGAACCTGTTGTTGTGGCAAACAGCCACAAGGCGGCAGCATTGTTACGTTCTCAACTGTTGTTACTAGGGCAACAGAGTCTTCCTGGAGGTAGTGTTCCGAGGTTGTAAATTAGAGTGGAATGTGCTGGGACCAGCCCCCAGAAGGTTATGTCTCCTTACTTATGTTTGTTTTATAAATTTAATTTATATTTCTTATCAGAGTGAATTTGATTAGAGTGTTGTGATTGTCTGGCTGTACAGAATCTGCTCAATGATTCATACATATGTCTGTTCATCTTCGGATCCCGTTACCATGTATGTTATTACAGAATGTTGAGTAGACCTCCCTTGGTATTTGGTAGGTGTTTTGTCATTATATATTTTATATGTATTGGTGATTATATAATTCATATAGTTTATAGGTTATTTGTTCCTATACATTTAACATACATTAGTATATGTATGTTAGCCCCATAATCCTAATTTATCCATCCTCCCACCTTTCATTTTGGTTAACCATTATTTTGTTTTACAAATCTCTGAGTGTCTTCTTCTGTGAAAATATGTTCATTGGTAGCAATCTTAGGATAACATGTATAAATGATACCATAGGAGATTTGTCATTCCCTTTTGACTTACTGAACCTAATATGATTATTTCTAGGCTCCTCTGCAGTCCTGAAAACGGCACTGTTCATTTTTTTCCCGAGGCAACTATTCCATTCGGTACGTATTACGCTTCTTCTTTGTCCATTTATCTGTTGATGGACATTTTGTTTGCTTGCATGTCTTGGCTATTGTCAGTATTGCTGCAGTGCATGTGTGCCTGTCTGTGCCTTTCCTATTCTGGTCTCCTTAGGTTATTGGCCCATTAGGGGATGGGCCGCATCCCATGGTAGCTCAGTTTTTACCTTTTAAATGCAGCTCCATTGTGTTCTGATGATGAGCTGTTACCAGTTTACATCCAACGAACAGCATAGTGGGTATGCCTTTCTCCACTAACCCGTCAGCATTCATTGTTTGTAGACTTTTGACGGATGGTATTTTGAATATCGGGTGGCGAAGTCCTTTTGTAGTTTTGATTTACACCCAACCAATAAATAATTCCTGAAATTGAGCTTTTATCCCTGTTCTTCTTTTTTTTTAAATAACAGAGTGAGTAACACTTACCTCTTCAAACTCTTTTCTTGAAAAGTTTTCCGTGTTGTGAACTTTTTTGGCCATTCCCTACCCCAGGACATTTTTGAGGACATGAGTCATTTACACCCCGGCAGTCCTTGTGAATATTAGTGACCATTAGCAGTAGATTGAAAGGTGCTGTTTAAGGAAACGGCCTTAGGGTGGCAGCATTTCTACGTTGCCAACTCTGCTTGCTAGGGAAACAGAATCTTGGTGCAAGTTGTGATTTTAGGTTGCAGATTAGAGTGGAATGGGCCAGGGCAAACCCCCATAAGTTTTGCCTCCTTAATTCTTGTTTGTGTCTTTAAATTGTAGTTTTTATCAGAGCAGATTCGATTGAAAAATGTCTTTTGTTCTAGGTGTACAGAATCTTGTTCATTTACCCATTTACATATATCTCTTGATATTTGGGTCCATTTCCATGTAGGTTATTACAAAGTGTTTAGTAGACCACGCTTGGTATTCCATAGGTCTTTGGGGATGATATATTTTGTATGTATTAGTATATGGTTGTTGACTCCAATATTTTAATTTATTCACTCCTCACACCTTTTCTTTGGCTTAACCATAAGTTTTTCTTCTCAATCTGAGATTGTCTTTCTCTGTGGAAATATGTTCTTTTTATGAATAATCAGATGACATAAGTGATACCCGAGGACATTTGTCTTTCGCATTCTGACTTACTTCACGTTGTGTGATTATCTCTAGGCTCATCTGTGGTTCTGCCTATGCCATTCTTTTATTTTTTTCGTGACTAATATTCCAATCTGTCCATATACCACTTCTTGTTTGTCCATTTACCTGTTTATAAACCTTTGTTTTGCTTCCATGTCTTGGCTATTTCAATATTGCTGCAGTGCACATTTGCCTGCCTCTGTCTTTCCCATTCTGGTGGTCTTAGGTTATGGGCCTAAAAGATGCCCTGCCGCATCATATGGTAGCTCACTTTTTACCTTTTAAAGCAGCTCCATTCCTTTTTCGTTAGTGCTGTTACTAATTTACCTCCCACCAGCAGCCAGAAGGTGCGCAGTTCTCTAAAATCCCTTCAGCATTTATCGTTTGTCGACTCTTTGCCGATGCTCATTGGACTGGTGTGAGCTGAAACCCTTTTGGAGGTTGGATTAGCATGTGGCTACTAATTTCTTATCCTGAGCTTTAGGCATGTCCTGCTTTTTTCTTCGCCTTTTTTTATTAAAGAGTGAGTACAACTTCCCTCTTCATATTGACTTCTTGAAAAATTTGTCATGTGTTGAAATTTCTTGCCTATTCCCTACCCCAGGGCATTTTTTGAGGGCAGGTGTCATTTACGGCCCTGCAGTCCTTGTGACTATTGAGCAACCATTAGCACCGGGTTTGAACCTGTTGTTGTGGCAAGCAGCCACAAGGCGGCAGCATTGTTACGTTCTCAACTCTTGTTACTAGGGCAACAGAGTCTTCCTGGAGGTAGTGTTCCGAGGTTGTAAATTAGAGTGGAATGTGCTAGGACCAGCCCCCAGAAGGTTATGTCTCCTTACTTATGTTTGTTTTATAAATTTAATTTATATTTCTTATCAGAGTGAATTTGATTAGAGTGTTGTGATTGTCTGGCTGTACAGAATCTGCTCAATGATTCATACATATGTCTGTTCATCTTCGGATCCTGTTACCATGTATGATATTACAGAATGTTGAGTAGACCTCCCTTGGTATTTGGTAGGTGTTTTGTCATTATATATTTTATATGTATTGGTGATTATATAATTCATATAGTTTATAGGTTATTTGTTTCTATACATTTAATATACATTAGTATATGTATGTTAGCCCCATAATCCTAATTTATCCATCCTCCCACCTTTCATTTTGGTTAACCATTATTTTGTTTTACAAATCTCTGAGTGTCTTTTTTTGTGAAAATATGTTCATTGGTAGCAATCTTAGGATAACATGTATAAAGGATACCATAGGAGATTTGTCATTCCCTTTTGACTTACTGAACCTAATATGATTATTTCTAGGCTCCTCTGCAGTCCTGAAAACGGCACTGTTCATTTTTTTCCCGATGCAACTATTCCATTCGGTACGCATTACGCTTCTTCTTTGTCCATTTATCTGTTGATGGACATTTTGTTTGCTTGCATGTCTTGGCTATTGTCAGTATTGCTGCAGTGCATGTGTGCCTGTCTGTGCCTTTCCTATTCTGGTCTCCTTGGGTTATTGGCCCATTAGGGGATGGGCCGCATCCCATGGTAGCTCAGTTTTTACCTTTTAAATGCAGCTCCATTCTGTTCTCATGATGAGCTGTTACCAGTTTACATCCAACGAACAGCATAGTGGGTATGCCTTTCTCCACTAACCCGTCAGCATTCATTGTTTGTAGACTTTTGACGGATTGCATTTTGAATATTGGGTGGCAAAGTCCTTTTGTAGTTTGGATTTGCATCCAACCAATAAATAATTCCTGAAATTGAGCTTTTATCAATGTTCTTCTTTTTTTTAAAATAACAGAGTGAGTAACACATACCTCTTCAAACTCTTTTCTTGAAAAGTTTTCCGTGTTGTGAACTTTTTTTGGCCATTCCCTACCCCAGGACATTTTTGGAGGGCATGAGTCATTTACAGCCCAGCAGTCCTTGTGAATATTAGTGACTATTAGCAGTAGATTGAAAGCTGCTGTTTAAGGAAACGGCCTTAGGGTGGCAGCATTTCTACGTTGCCAACTCTGCTTGCTAGGGAAACAGAATCTTGGTGCAAGTTGTGAATTTAGGTTGCAGATTAGAGTGGAATGTGCCAGGGCAAACCCCCATAAGTTTTGCCTCCTTAATTCTTGTTTGTGTCTTTAAATTGTAGTTTTTATCAGAGCAGATTTGATTGAAAAATGTCTTTTGTTCTAGGTGTACAGAATCTTGTTCATTTACACATTTACATATATCTCTTGATATTTGGGTCCTTTTCCATGTAGGTTATTACAAAGTGTTGAGTAGACCACCCTGGGTATTCCATAGGTCTTTGGGGATGATATATTTTGTATGTATTAGTATATGGTTGTTGACCCCAATATCTTAATTTATTCATTCCTCACACCTTTTCTTTGGCTTAACCATAAGTTTTTCTTCTCAATCTGAGATTGTCTTTCTCTGTGGAAATATGTTCTTTTTATGAATAATCAGATGACATAAGTGATACCCGAGGACATTTGTCTTTCGCATTCTGACTTACTTCACGTTGTGTGATTATCTCTAGGCTCATCTGTGGTTCTGCCTATGCCATGCTTTTATTTTTTTCGTGACTAATATTCCAATCTGTCCATATACCACTTCTTCTTTATCCATTTACCTGTTTATAAACCTTTGTTTTGCTTCCATTTCTTGGCTATTTCAATATTGCTGCAGTGCACATTTGCCTGCCTCTGTCTTTCCCATTCTGGTGGTCTTAGGTTATGGGCCTAAAAGGTGCCCTGCCGCATCATATGGTAGCTCAGTTTTTACCTTTTAAAGCAGCTCCATTCCATTTTCGTTAGTGCTGTTATTAATTTACCTCCCACCAGCAGCCAGAAGGTGCGCAGTTCTCTAAAATCCCTTCAGCATTTATCGTTTGTCGACTCTTTACCGATGCTCATTGGACTGGTGTGAGCTGAAACCCTTTTGGAGGTTGGATTAGCATGTGGCTACTAATTTCTTATCCTGAGCTTTAGGCATGTCCTGCTTTTTTCTTCTCCTTTTTTTATTAAAGAGTGAGTACAACTTCCCTCTTCATATTGACTTCTTGAAAAATTTGTCATGTGTTCAAATTTCTTGCCTATTCCCTACCCCAGGGCATTTTTTGAGGGCAGGTGTCATTTACGGCCCTGCAGTCCTTGTGACTATTGAGCAACCATTAGCACTGGGTTTGAACCTGTTGTTGTGGCAAACAGCCACAAGGCGGAAGCATTGTTACGTTCTCAACTCTTGTTACTAGGGCAACAGAGTCTTCCTGGAGTTAGTGTTCCGATGTTGTAAATTAGAGTGGAATGTGCTGGGACCAGCCCCCAGAAAGTTATGTCTCCTTACTTATCTTTGTTTTATAAATTTAATTTATATTTCTTATCAGAGTGAATTTGATTAGAGTGTGGTGATTGTCTGGCTGTACAGAATCTGCTCAATGATTCATACATATGTCTGTTCATCTTCGGATCCTGTTACCATGTATGTTATTACAGAATGTTGAGTAGACCTCCCTTGGTATTTGGTAGGTGTTTTGTCATTATATATTTTATATGTATTGGTGATTATATAATTCATATAGTTTATAGGTTATTTGTTTCTATACATTTAACATACATTAGTGTATGTATGTTAGCCCCATAATCCTAATTTATCCATCCTCCCACCTTTCATTTAGGTTAACCATTATTTTGTTTTACAAATCTCTGAGTGTCTTTTTCTGTGAAAATATGTTCATTGGTAGCAATCTTAGGATAACATGTATAAATGATACCATAGGAGATTTGTCATTCCCTTTTGACTTACTGAACCTAATATGATTATTTCTAGGCTCCTCTGCAGTCCTGAAAACGGCACTGTTCATTTTTTTCCCGAGGCAACTATTCCATTCGGTACGTATAATGCTTCTTCTTTGTCCATTTATCTGTTGATGGACATTTTGTTTGCTTGCATGTCTTGGCTATTGTCAGTATTGCTGCAGTGCATGTGTGCCTGTCTGTGCCTTTCCTATTCTGGTCTCCTTGGGTTATTGGCCCATTAGGGGATGGGCCGCATCCCATGGTAGCTCAGTTTTTACCTTTTAAATGCAGCTCCATTCTGTTCTCATGATGAGCTGTTACCAGCTTACATCCAACGAACAGCATAGTGGGTATGCCTTTCTCCACTAACCCGTCAGCATTCATTGTTTGTAGACTTTTGACGGATTGCATTTTGAATATTGGGTGGCAAAGTCCTTTTGTAGTTTGGATTTGCATCCAACCAATAAATAATTCCTGAAATTGAGCTTTTATCCATGTTCTTCTTTTTTTTAAAATAACAGAGTGAGTAACACTTACCTCTTCAAACTCTTTTCTTGAAAAGTTTTCCGTGTTGTGAACTTTTTTTGGCCATTCCCTACCCCAGGACATTTTTGGAGGGCATGAGTCATTTACAGCCCAGCAGTCCTTGTGAATATTAGTGACTATTAGCAGTAGATTGAAAGCTGCTGTTTAAGGAAACGGCCTTAGGGTGGCAGCATTTCTACGTTGCCAACTCTGCTTGCTAGGGAAACAGAATCTTGGTGCAAGTTGTGAATTTAGGTTGCAGATTAGAGTGGAATGTGCCAGGGCAAACCCCCATAAGTTTTGCCTCCTTAATTCTTGTTTGTGTCTTTAAATTGTAGTTTTTATCAGAGCAGATTTGATTGAAAAATGTCTTTTGTTCTAGGTGTACAGAATCTTGTTCATTTACACATTTACATATATCTCTTGATATTTGGGTCCTTTTCCATGTAGGTTATTACAAAGTGTTGAGTAGACCACCCTGGGTATTCCATAGGTCTTTGGGGATGATATATTTTGTATGTATTAGTATATGGTTGTTGACCCCAATATCTTAATTTATTCATTCCTCACACCTTTTCTTTGGCTTAACCATAAGTTTTTCTTCTCAATCTGAGATTGTCTTTCTCTGTGGAAATATGTTCTTTTTATGAATAATCAGATGACATAAGTGATACCCGAGGACATTTGTCTTTCGCATTCTGACTTACTTCACGTTGTGTGATTATCTCTAGGCTCATCTGTGGTTCTGCCTATGCCATGCTTTTATTTTTTTCGTGACTAATATTCCAATCTGTCCATATACCACTTCTTCTTTGTCCATTTACCTGTTTATAAACCTTTGTTTTGCTTCCATGTCTTGGCTATTTCAATATTGCTGCAGTGCACATTTGCCTGCCTCTGTCTTTCCCATTCTGGTGGTCTTAGGTTATGGGCCTAAAAGGTGCCCTGCCGCATCATATGGTAGCTCACTTTTTACCTTTTAAAGCAGCTCCATTCCATTTTCGTTAGTGCTGTTACTAATTTACCTCCCACCAGCAGCCAGAAGGTGCGCAGTTCTCTAAAATCCCTTCAGCATTTATCGTTTGTCGACTCTTTGCCGATGCTCATTGGACTGGTGTGAGCTGAAACCCTTTTGGAGGTTGGATTAGCATGTGGCTACTAATTTCTTATCCTGAGCTTTAGGCATGTCCTGCTTTTTTCTTCTCCTTTTTTTATTAAAGAGTGAGTACAACTTCCCTCTTCATATTGACTTCTTGAAAAATTTGTCATGTGTTGAAATTTCTTGCCTATTCCCTACCCCAGGGCATTTTTTGAGGGCAGGTGTCATTTACGGCCCTGCAGTCCTTGTGACTATTGAGCAACCATTAGCACTGGGTTTGAACCTGTTGTTGTGGCAAACAGCCACAAGGCGGAAGCATTGTTACGTTCTCAACTCTTGTTACTAGGGCAACAGAGTCTTCCTGGAGTTAGTGTTCCGATGTTGTAAATTAGAGTGGAATGTGCTGGGACCAGCCCCCAGAAGGTTATGTCTCCTTACTTATGTTTGTTTTATAAATTTAATTTATATTTCTTATCAGAGTGAATTTGATTAGAGTGTTGTGATTGTCTGGCTGTACAGAATCTGCTCAATGATTCATACATATGTCTGTTCATCTTCGGATCCTGTTACCATGTATGTTATTACAGAATGTTGAGTAGACCTCCCTTGGTATTTGGTAGGTGTTTTGTCATTATATATTTTATATGTATTGGTGATTATATAATTCATATAGTATATAGGTTATTTGTTTCTATACATTTAACATACATTAGTGTATGTATGTTAGCCCCATAATCCTAATTTATCCATCCTCCCACCTTTCATTTTGGTTAACCATTATTTTGTTTTACAAATCTCTGAGTGTCTTTTTCTGTGAAAATATGTTCATTGGTAGCAATCTTAGGATAACATGTATAAATGATACCATAGGAGATTTGTCATTCCCTTTTGACTTACTGAACCTAATATGATTATTTCTAGGCTCCTCTGCAGTCCTGAAAACGGCACTGTTCATTTTTTTCCCGAGGCAACTATTCCATTCGGTACGTATAATGCTTCTTCTTTGTCCATTTATCTGTTGATGGACATTTTGTTTGCTTGCATGTCTTGGCTATTGTCAGTATTGCTGCAGTGCATGTGTGCCTGTCTGTGCCTTTCCTATTCTGGTCTCCTTGGGTTATTGGCCCATTAGGGGATGGGCCGCATCCCATGGTAGCTCAGTTTTTACCTTTTAAATGCAGCTCCATTCTGTTCTCATGATGAGCTGTTACCAGTTTACATCCAACGAACAGCATACTGGGTATGCCTTTCTCCACTAACCCGTCAGCATTCATTGTTTGTAGACTTTTGACGGATTGCATTTTGAATATTGGGTGGCAAAGTCCTTTTGTAGTTTGGATTTGCATCCAACCAATAAATAATTCCTGAAATTGAGCTTTTATCCATGTTCTTCTTTTTTTTAAAATAACAGAGTGAGTAACACTTACCTCTTCAAACTCTTTTCTTGAAAAGTTTTCCGTGTTGTGAACTTTTTTTGGCCATTCCCTACCCCAGGACATTTTTGGAGGGCATGAGTCATTTACAGCCCAGCAGTCCTTGTGAATATTAGTGACTATTAGCAGTAGATTGAAAGCTGCTGTTTAAGGAAACGGCCTTAGGGTGGCAGCATTTCTACGTTGCCAACTCTGCTTGCTAGGGAAACAGAATCTTGGTGCAAGTTGTGAATTTAGGTTGCAGATTAGAGTGGAATGTGCCAGGGCAAACCCCCATAAGTTTTGCCTCCTTAATTCCTGTTTGTGTCTTTAAATGGTAGTTATTATCAGAGCAGATTTGATTGAAAAATGTCTTTTGTTCTAGGTGTACAGAATCTTGTTCATTTACACATTTACATATATCTCTTGATATTTGGGTCCTTTTCCATGTAGGTTATTACAAAGTGTTGAGTAGACCACCCTGGGTATTCCATAGGTCTTTGGGGATGATATATTTTGTATGTATTAGTATATGGTTGTTGACCCCAATATCTTAATTTATTCATTCCTCACACCTTTTCTTTGGCTTAACCATAAGTTTTTCTTCTCAATCTGAGATTGTCTTTCTCTGTGGAAATATGTTCTTTTTATGAATAATCAGATGACATAAGTGATACCCGAGGACATTTGTCTTTCGCATTCTGACTTACTTCACGTTGTGTGATTATCTCTAGGCTCATCTGTGGTTCTGCCTATGCCATTCTTTTATTTTTTTCGTGACTAATATTCCAATCTGTCCATATACCACTTCTTCTTTGTCCATTTACCTGTTTATAAACCTTTGTTTTGCTTCCATGTCTTGGCTATTTCAATATTGCTGCAGTGCACATTTGCCTGCCTCTGTCTTTCCCATTCTTGTGGTCTTAGGTTATGGGCCTAAAAGGTGCCCTGCCGCATCATATGGTAGCTCACTTTTTACCTTTTAAAGCAGCTCCATTCCATTTTCGTTAGTGCTGTTACTAATTTACCTCCCACCAGCAGCCAGAAGGTGCGCAGTTCTCTAAAATCCCTTCAGCATTTATCGTTTGTCGACTCTTTGCCGATGCTCATTGGACTGGTGTGAGCTGAAACCCTTTTGGAGGTTGGATTAGCATGTGGCTACTAATTTCTTATCCTGAGCTTTAGGCATGTCCTGCTTTTTTCTTCTCCTTTTTTTATTAAAGAGTGAGTACAACTTCTCTCTTCATATTGACTTCTTGAAAAATTTGTCATGTGTTGAAATTTCTTGCCTATTCCCTACCCCAGGGCATTTTTTGAGGGCAGGTGTCATTTACGGCCCTGCAGTCCTTGTGACTATTAAGCAACCATTAGCACTGGGTTTGAACCTGTTGTTGTGGCAAACAGCCACAAGGCGGAAGCATTGTTACGTTCTCAACTCTTGTTACTAGGGCAACAGAGTCTTCCTGGAGTTAGTGTTCCGATGTTGTAAATTAGAGTGGAATGTGCTGGGACCAGCCCCCAGAAGGTTATGTCTCCTTACTTATCTTTGTTTTATAAATTTAATTTATATTTCTTATCAGAGTGAATTTGATTAGAGTGTTGTGATTGTCTGGCTGTACAGAATCTGCTCAATGATTCATACATATGTCTGTTCATCTTCGGATCCTGTTACCATGTATGTTATTACAGAATGTTGAGTAGACCTCCCTTGGTATTTGGTAGGTGTTTTGTCATTATATATTTTATATGTATTGGTGATTATATAATTCATAAAGTTTATAGGTTATTTGTTTCTATACATTTAACATACATTAGTATATGTATGTTAGCCCCATAATCCTAATTTATCCATCCTCCCACCTTTCATTTTGGTTAACCATTATTTTGTTTTACAAATCTCTGAGTGTCTTTTTCTGTGAAAATATGTTCATTGGTAGCAATCTTAGGATAACATGTATAAATGATACCATAGGAGATTTGTCATTCCCTTTTGACTTACTGAACCTAATATGATTATTTCTAGGCTCCTCTGCAGTCCTGAAAACGGCACTGTTCATTTTTTTCCCGAGGCAACTATTCCATTCGGTACGTATAACGCTTCTTCTTTGTCCATTTATCTGTTGATGGACATTTTGTTTGCTTGCATGTCTTGGCTATTGTCAGTATTGCTGCAGTGCATGTGTGCCTGTCTGTGCCTTTCCTATTCTGGTCTCCTTGGGTTATTGGCCCATTAGGGGGTGGGCCGCATCCCATGGTAGCTCAGTTTTTACCTTTTAAATGCAGCTCCATTCTGTTCTCATGATGAGCTGTTACCAGTTTACATCCAACGAACAGCATAGTGGGTATGCCTTTCTCCACTAACCCGTCAGCATTCATTGTTTGTAGACTTTTGACGGATGGCATTTTGAATATCGGGTGGCGAAGTCCTTTTGTAGTTTTGATTTACACCCAACCAATAAATAATTCCTGAAATTGAGCTTTTATCCCTGTTCTTCTTTTTTTTTTAAATAACAGAGTGAGTAACACTTACCTCTTCAAACTCTTTTCTTGAAAAGTTTTCCGTGTTGTGAACTTTTTTGGCCATTCCCTACCCCAGGACATTTTTGAGGACATGAGTCATTTACACCCCGGCAGTCCTTGTGAATATTAGTGACCATTAGCAGTAGATTGAAAGCTGCTGTTTAAGGAAACGGCCTTAGGGTGCCAACATTTCTACGTTGCCAACTCTGCTTGCTAGGGAAACAGAATCTTGGTGCAAGTTGTGATTTTAGGTTGCAGATTAGAGTGGAATGTGCCAGGGCAAACCCCCATAAGTTTTGCCTCCTTAATTCTTGTTTGTGTCTTTAAATTGTAGTTTTTATCAGAGCAGATTTGATTGAAAAATGTCTTTTGTTCTAGGTGTACAGAATCTTGTTCATTTACACATTTACATATATCTCTTGATATTTGGGTCCTTTTCCATGTAGGTTATTACAAAGTGTTGAGTAGACCACCCTGGGTATTCCATAGGTCTTTGGGGATAATATAATTTGTATGTATTAGTATATGGTTGTTGACCCCAATATCTTAATTTATTCATTCCTCACACCTTTTCTTTGGCTTAACCATAAGTTTTTCTTCTCAATCTGAGATTGTCTTTCTCTGTGGAAATATGTTCTTTTTATGAATAATCAGATGACATAAGTGATACCCGAGGACATTTGTCTTTCGCATTCTGACTTACTTCACGTTGTGTGATTATCTCTAGGCTCATCTGTGGTTCTGCCTATGCCATTCTTTTACTTTTTTCGTGACTAATATTCCAATCTGTCCATATACCACTTCTTCTTTGTCATTTACCTGTTTATAAACCTTTGTTTTGCGTCCATGTCTTGGCTATTTCAATATTGCTGCAGTGCACATTTGCCTGCCTCTGTCTTTCCCATTCTGGTGGTCTTAGGTTATGGGCCTAAAAGGGGCCCTGCCGCATCATATGGTAGCTCACTTTTTACCTTTTAAAGCAGCTCCATTCCATTTTCGTTAGTGCTGTTACTAATTTACCTCCCACCAGCAGCCAGAAGGTGCGCAGTTCTCTAAAATCCCTTCAGCATTTATAGTTTGTCGACTCTTTGCTGATGCTCATTGGACTGGTGTGAGCTGAAACCCTTTTGGGGGTTGGATTAGCATGTGGCTACTAATTTCTTATCCTGAGCTTTAGGCATGTCCTGTTTTTTCTTTTCCTTTTTTTATTAAAGAGTGAGTACAACTTCCCTCTTCATATTGACTTCTTGAAAAATTTGTCACGTGTTGAAATTTCTTGCCTATTCCCTACCCCAGGGCATTCTTTGAGGGCAGGTGTCATTTACGGCCCTGCAGTCCTTGTGACTATTAAGCAACCATTAGCACTGGGTTTGAACCTGTTGTTGTGGGAAACAGCCACAAGGCGGCAGCATTCTTACGTTCTCAACTCTTGTTACTAGGGCAACAGAGTCTTCCTGGAGGTAGTGTTCCGAGGTTGTAAATTAGAGTGGAATGTGCTGGGACCAGCCCCCAGAAGGTTATGTCTCCTTACTTATGTTTGTTTTATAAATTTAATTTATATTTCTTATCAGAGTGAATTTGATTGGAGTGTTGTGATTGTCTGGCTGTACAGAATCTGCTCAATGATTCATACATATGTCTGTTCATCTTCGGATCCTGTTACCATGTATGATATTACAGAATGTTGAGTAGACCTCCCTTGGTATTTGGTAGGTGTTTTGTCATTATATATTTTATATGTATTGGTGATTATATAATTCATATAGTTTATAGGTTATTTGTTTCTATACATTTAACATACATTAGTATATGTATGTTAGCCCCATAATCCTAATTTATCCATCCTCCCACCTTTCATTTTGGTTAACCATTATTTTGTTTTACAAATCTCTGAGTGTCTTTTTCTGTGAAAATATGTTCATTGGTAGCAATCTTAGGATAACATGTATAAAGGATACCATAGGAGATTTGTCATTCCCTTTTGACTTACTGAACCTAATATGATTATTTCTAGGCTCCTCTGCAGTCCTGAAAACGGCACTGTTAATTTTTTTCCCGAGGCAACTATTCCATTCGGTATGTATAACGCTTCTTCTTTGTCCATTTATCTGTTGATGGACATTTTGTTTGCTTGCATGTCTTGGCTATTGTCAGTATTGCTGCAGTGCATGTGTGCCTGTCTGTGCCTTTCCTATTCTGGTCTCCTTGGGTTATTGGCCCATTAGGGGATGGGCCGCATCCCATGGTAGCTCAGTTTTTACCTTTTAAATGCAGCTCCATTCTGTTCTCATGATGAGCTGTTACCAGTTTACATCCAACGAACAGCATAGTGGGTATGCCTTTCTCCACTAACCCGTCAGCATTCATAGTTTGTAGACTTTTGACGGATTGCATTTTGAATATTGGGTGGCAAAGTCCTTTTGTAGTTTGGATTTGCATCCAACCAATAAATAATTCCTGAAATTGAGCTTTTATCCATGTTCTTCTTTTTTTTAAAATAACAGAGTGAGTAACACTTACCTCTTCAAACTCTTTTCTTGAAAAGTTTTCCGTGTTGTTAACTTTTTTTGGCCATTCCCTACCGCAGGACATTTTTTGAGGGCATGAGTCATTTACAGCCCGGCAGTCCTTGTGAATATTAGTGACTATTAGCAGTAGATTGAAAGCTGCTGTTTAAGGAAACGGCCTTAGGGTGGCAGCATTTCTACGTTGCCAACTCTGCTTGCTAGGGAAACAGAATCTTGGTGCAAGATGTGAATTTAGGTTGCAGATTAGAGTGGAATGTGCCAGGGCAAACCCCCATAAGTTTTGCCTCCTTAATTCTTGTTTGTGTCTTTAAATTGTAGTTTTTATCAGAGCAGATTTGATTGAAAAATGTCTTTTGTTCTAGGTGTACAGAATCTTGTTCATTTACACATTTACATATATCTCTTGATATTTGGGTCCTTTTCCATGTAGGTTATTACAAAGTGTTGAGTAGACCACCCTGGGTATTCCATAGGTCTTTGGGGATGATATATTTTGTATGTATTAGTATATGGTTGTTGACCCCAATATCTTAATTTATTCATTCCTCACACCTTTTCTTTGGCTTAACCATAAGTTTTTCTTCTCAATCTGAGATTGTCTTTCTCTGTGGAAATATGTTCTTTTTATGAATAATCAGATGACATAAGTGATACCCGAGGACATTTGTCTTTCGCATTCTGACTTACTTCACGTTGTGTGATTATCTCTAGGCTCATCTGTGGTTCTGCCTATGCCATTCTTTTACTTTTTTCGTGACTAATATTCCAATCTGTCCATATACCACTTCTTCTTTGTCCATTTACCTCTTTATAAACCTTTGTTTTGCGTCCATGTCTTGGCTATTTCAATATTGCTGCAGTGCACATTTGTCTGCCTCTGTCTTTCCCATTCTGGTGGTCTTAGGTTATGGGCCTAAAAGGGGCCCTGCCACATCATATGGTAGCTCACTTTTTTCCTTTTAAAGCAGCTCCATTCCATTTTCGTTAGTGCTGTCACTAATTTACCTCCCACCAGCAGCCAGAAGGTGCGCAGTTCTCTAAAATCCCTTCAGCATTTATAGTTTGTCGACTCTTTGCTGATGCTCATTGGACTGGTGTGAGCTGAAACCCTTTTGGAGGTTGGATTAGCATGTGGCTACTAATTTTTTATCCTGAGCTTTAGGCATGTCCTGCTTTTTTCTTTTCCTTTTTTTATTAAAGTGTGAGTACAACTTCCCTCTTCATATTGACTTCTTGAAAAATTTGGCATGTGTTGAAATTTCTTGCCTATTCCCTACCCCAGGGCATTTTTTGAGGGCAGGTGTCATTTACGGCCCTGCAGTCCTTGTGACTATTAAGCAACCATTAGCACTGGGTTTGAACCTGTTGTTGTGGCAAACAGCCACAAGGCGGCAGCATTGTTACGTTCTCAACTCTTGTTACTAGGGCAACAGAGTCTTCCTGGAGGTAGTGTTCCGAGGTTGTAAATTAGAGTGGAATGTGCTGGGACCAGCCCCCAGAAGGTTATGTCTCCTTACTTATGTTTGTTTTATAAATTTAATTTATATTTCTTATCAGAGTGAATTTGATTAGAGTGTTGTGATTATCTGGCTGTACAGAATCTGCTCAATGATTCATACATATGTCTGTTCATCTTCGGATCCTGTTACCATGTATGTTATTACAGAATGTTGAGTAGACCTCCCTTGGTATTTGGTAGGTGTTTTGTCATTATATATTTTATATGTATTGGTGATTATATAATTCATATAGTTTATAGGTTATTTGTTTCTATACATTTAACATACATTAGTATATGTATGTTAGCCCCATAATCCTAATTTATCCATCCTCCCACCTTTCATTTTGGTTAACCATTATTTTGTTTTACAAATCTCTGAGTGTCTTTTTCTGTGAAAATATGTTCATTGGTAGCAATCTTAGGATAACATGTATAAATGATACCATAGGAGATTTGTCATTCCCTTTTGACTTACTGAACCTAATATGATTATTTCTAGGCTCCTCTGCAGTCCTGAAAACGGCACTGTTCATTTTGTCCCCGAGGCATCTATTCCATTCGGTACGTATTACGCTTCTTCTTTGTCCATTTATCTGTTGATGGACATTTTGTTTGCTTGCATGTCTTGGCTATTGTCAGTATTGCTGCAGTGCATGTGTGCCTGTCTGTGCCTTTCCTATTCTGGTCTCCTTAGGTTATTGGCCCATTAGGGGATGGGCCGCATCCCATGGTAGCTCAGTTTTTACCTTTTAAATGCAGCTCCATTCTGTTCTCATGATGAGCTGTTACCAGTTTACATCCAACGAACAGCATAGTGGGTATGCCTTTCTCCACTAACCCGTCAGCATTCATTGTTTGTAGACTTTTGACGGATGGCATTTTGAATATCGGGTGGCGAAGTCCTTTTGTAGTTTGGATTTGCACCCAAGCAATAAATAATTCCTGAAATTGAGCTTTTATCCCTGTTCTTCTTTTTTTTTTAAATAACAGATTGAGTAACACTTACCTCTTCAAACTCTTTTCTTGAAAAGTTTTCCGTGTTGTGAACTTTTTTGGCCATTCCCTACCCCAGGACATTTTTTGAGGGCATGAGTCATTTACAGCCCGGCAGTCCTTGTGAATATTAGTGACCATTAGCAGTAGATTGAAAGCTGCTGTTTAAGGAAACGGCCTTAGGGTGGCAGCATTTCTACGTTGCCAACTCTGCTTGCTAGGGAAACAGAATCTTGGTGCAAGTTGTGATTTTAGGTTGCAGATTAGAGTGGAATGTGCCAGGGCAAACCCCCATAAGTTTTGCCTCCTTAATTCTTGTTTGTGTCTTTAAATTGTAGTTTTTATCAGAGCAGATTTGATTGAAAAATGTCTTTTGTTCTAGGTGTACAGAATCTTGTTCATTTACACATTTACATATATCTCTTGATATTTGGGTCCTCTTCCATGTCGGTTATTACAAAGTGTTGTGTAGACCACTCTCGGTATTCCATAGGTCTTTGGGGATGGTAAATTTTGTATGTATTAGTAAATGGTTGTTGACCCCAATATCTTAATTTATTCATTCCTCACACCTTTTCTTTGGCTTAACCATAAGTTTTTCTTCTCAATCTGAGATTGTCTTTCTCTGTGGAAATATGTTCTTTTTATGAATAATCAGATGACATAAGTGATACCCGAGGACATTTGTCTTTCGCATTCTGACTTACTTCACGTTGTGTGATTATCTCTAGGCTCATCTGTGGTTCTGCCTATGCCATTCTTTTACTTTTTTCGTGACTAATATTCCAATCTGTCCATATACCACTTCTTCTTTGTCCATTTACCTGTTTATAAACCTTTGTTTTGCTTCCATGTCTTGGCTATTTCAATATTGCTGCAGTGCACATTTGCCTGCCTCTGTCTTTCCCATTCTGGTGGTCTTAGGTTATGGGCCTAAAAGGTGCCCTGCCGCATCATATGGCAGCTCACGTTTTACCTTTTAAAGCAGCTCCATTCCATTTTCGTTAGTGCTGTTACTAATTTACCTCCCACCAGCAGCCAGAAGGTGCGCAGTTCTCTAAAATCCCTTCAGCATTTATAGTTTGTCGACTCTTTGCTGATGCTCATTGGACTGGTGTGAGCTGAAACCCTTTTGGAGGTTGGATTAGCATGTGGCTACTAATTTTTTATCCTGAGCTTTAGGCATGTCCTGCTTTTTTCTTTTCCTTTTTTTATTAAAGTGTGAGTACAACTTCCCTCTTCATATTGACTTCTTGAAAAATTTGGCATGTGTTGAAATTTCTTGCCTATTCCCTACCCCAGGGCATTTTTTGAGGGCAGGTGTCATTTACGGCCCTGCAGTCCTTGTGACTATTAAGCAACCATTAGCACTGGGTTTGAACCTGTTGTTGTGGGAAACAGCCACAAGGCGGCAGCATTCTTACGTTCTCAACTCTTGTTACTAGGGCAACAGAGTCTTCCTGGAGGTAGTGTTCCGAGGTTGTAAATTAGAGTGGAATGTGCTGGGACCAGCCCCCAGAAGGTTATGTCTCCTTACTTATGTTTGTTTTATAAATTTAATTTATATTTCTTATCAGAGTGAATTTGATTAGAGTGTTGTGATTGTCTGGCTGTACAGAATCTGCTCAATGATTCATACATATGTCTGTTCATCTTCGGATCCTGTTACCATGTATGTAAATACAGAATGTTGAGTAGACCTCCCTTGGTATTTGGTAGGTGTTTTGTCATTATATATTTTATATGTATTGGTGATTATATAATTCATATAGTTTATAGGTTATTTGTTTCTGTACATTTAACATACATTAGTATATGTATGTTAGCCCCATAATCCTAATTTATCCATCCTCCCACCTTTCATTTTGGTTAACCATTATTTTGTTTTACAAATCTCTGAGTGTCTTTTTCTGTGAAAATATGTTCATTGGTAGCAATCTTAGGATAACATGTATAAATGATACCATAGGAGATTTGTCATTCCCTTTTGACTTACTGAACCTAATATGATTATTTCTAGGCTCCTCTGCAGTCCTGAAAACGGCACTGTTAATTTTTTTCCCGAGGCAACTATTCCATTCGGTATGTATAACGCTTCTTCTTTGTCCATTTATCTGTTGATGGACATTTTGTTTGCTTGCATGTCTTGGCTATTGTCAGTATTGCTGCAGTGCATGTGTGCCTGTCTGTGCCTTTCCTATTCTGGTCTCCTTGGGTTATTGGCCCATTAGGGGATGGGCCGCATCCCATGGTAGCTCAGTTTTTACCTTTTAAATGCAGCTCCATTCTGTTCTCATGATGAGCTGTTACCAGTTTACATCCAACGAACAGCATAGTGGGTATGCCTTTCTCCACTAACCCGTCAGCATTCATAGTTTGTAGACTTTTGACGGATTGCATTTTGAATATTGGGTGGCAAAGTCCTTTTGTAGTTTGGATTTGCATCCAACCAATAAATAATTCCTGAAATTGAGCTTTTATCCATGTTCTTCTTTTTTTTAAAATAACAGAGTGAGTAACACTTACCTCTTCAAACTCTTTTCTTGAAAAGTTTTCCGTGTTGTTAACTTTTTTTGGCCATTCCCTACCGCAGGACATTTTTTGAGGGCATGAGTCATTTACAGCCCGGCAGTCCTTGTGAATATTAGTGACTATTAGCAGTAGATTGAAAGCTGCTGTTTAAGGAAACGGCCTTAGGGTGGCAGCATTTCTACGTTGCCAACTCTGCTTGCTAGGGAAACAGAATCTTGGTGCAAGATGTGAATTTAGGTTGCAGATTAGAGTGGAATGTGCCAGGGCAAACCCCCATAAGTTTTGCCTCCTTAATTCTTGTTTGTGTCTTTAAATTGTAGTTTTTATCAGAGCAGATTTGATTGAAAAATGTCTTTTGTTCTAGGTGTACAGAATCTTGTTCATTTACACATTTACATATATCTCTTGATATTTGGGTCCTTTTCCATGTAGGTTATTACAAAGTGTTGAGTAGACCACCCTGGGTATTCCATAGGTCTTTGGGGATGATATATTTTGTATGTATTAGTATATGGTTGTTGACCCCAATATCTTAATTTATTCATTCCTCACACCTTTTCTTTGGCTTAACCATAAGTTTTTCTTCTCAATCTGAGATTGTCTTTCTCTGTGGAAATATGTTCTTTTTATGAATAATCAGATGACATAAGTGATACCCGAGGACATTTGTCTTTCGCATTCTGACTTACTTCACGTTGTGTGATTATCTCTAGGCTCATCTGTGGTTCTGCCTATGCCATTCTTTTACTTTTTTCGTGACTAATATTCCAATCTGTCCATATACCACTTCTTCTTTGTCCATTTACCTCTTTATAAACCTTTGTTTTGCGTCCATGTCTTGGCTATTTCAATATTGCTGCAGTGCACATTTGTCTGCCTCTGTCTTTCCCATTCTGGTGGTCTTAGGTTATGGGCCTAAAAGGGGCCCTGCCGCATCATATGGTAGCTCACTTTTTACCTTTTAAAGCAGCTCCATTCCATTTTCGTTAGTGCTGTCACTAATTTACCTCCCACCAGCAGCCAGAAGGTGCGCAGTTCTCTAAAATCCCTTCAGCATTTATCGTTTGTCGACTCTTTGCCGATGCTCATTGGACTGGTGTGAGCTGAAACCCTTTTGGAGGTTGGATTAGCATGTGGCTACTAATTTCTTATCCTGAGCTTTAGGCATGTCCTGCTTTTTTCTTCTCCTTTTTTTATTAAAGAGTGAGTACAACTTCCCTCTTCATATTGACTTCTTGAAAAATTTGTCATGTGTTCAAATTTCTTGCCTATTCCCTACCCCAGGGTATTTTTTGACGGCAGGTGTCATTTACGGCCCTGCAGTCCTTGTGACTATTGAGCAACCATTAGCACTGGGTTTGAACCTGTTGTTGTGGCAAACAGCCACAAGGCGGAAGCATTGTTACGTTCTCAACTCTTGTTACTAGGACAACAGAGTCTTCCTGGAGTTAGTGTTCCGATGTTGTAAATTAGAGTGGAATGTGCTGGGACCAGCCCCCAGAAGGTTATGTCTCCTTACTTATGTTTGTTTTATAAATTTAATTTATATTTCTTATCAGAGTGAATTTGATTAGAGTGTTGTGATTGTCTGGCTGTACAGAATCTGCTCAATGATTCATACATATGTCTGTTCATCTTCGGATCCTGTTACCATGTATGTTATTACAGAATGTTGAGTAGACCTCCCTTGGTATTTGGTAGGTGTTTTGTCATTATATATTTTATATGTATTGGTGATTATATAATTCATATAGTTTATAGGTTATTTGTTTCTATACATTTAACATACATTAGTGTATGTATGTTAGCCCCATAATCCTAATTTATCCATCCTCCCACCTTTCATTTTGGTTAACCATTATTTTGTTTTACAAATCTCTGAGTGTCTTTTTCTGTGAAAATATGTTCATTGGTAGCAATCTTAGGATAACATGTATAAATGATACCATAGGAGATTTGTCATTCCCTTTTGACTTACTGAACCTAATATGATTATTTCTAGGCTCCTCTGCAGTCCTGAAAACGGCACTGTTCATTTTTTTCCCGAGGCAACTATTCCATTCGGTATGTATAACGCTTCTTCTTTGTCCATTTATCTGTTGATGGACATTTTGTTTGCTTGCATGTCTTGGCTATTGTCAGTATTGCTGCAGTGCATGTGTGCCTGTCTGTGCCTTTCCTATTCTGGTCTCCTTGGGTTATTGGCCCATTAGGGGATGGGCCGCATCCCATGGTAGCTCAGTTTTTACCTTTTAAATGCAGCTCCATTCTGTTCTCATGATGAGCTGTTACCAGTTTACATCCAACGAACAGCATAGTGGGTATGCCTTTCTCCACTAACCCGTCAGCATTCATAGTTTGTAGACTTTTGACGGATTGCATTTTGAATATTGGGTGGCAAAGTCCTTTTGTAGTTTGGATTTGCATCCAACCAATAAATAATTCCTGAAATTGAGCTTTTATCCATGTTCTTCTTTTTTTTAAAATAACAGAGTGAGTAACTCTTACCTCTTCAAACTCTTTTCTTGAAAAGTTTTCCGTGTTTTTAACTTTTTTTGGCCATTCCCTACCGCAGGACATTTTTTGAGGGCATGAGTCATTTACAGCCCGGCAGTCCTTGTGAATATTAGTGACTATTAGCAGTAGATTGAAAGCTGCTGTTTAAGGAAACGGCCTTAGGGTGGCAGCATTTCTACGTTGCCAACTCTGCTTGCTAGGGAAACAGAATCTTGGTGCAAGATGTGAATTTAGGTTGCAGATTAGAGTGGAATGTGCCAGGGCAAACCCCCATAAGTTTTGCCTCCTTAATTCTTGTTTGTGTCTTTAAATTGTAGTTTTTATCAGAGCAGATTTGATTGAAAAATGTCTTTTGTTCTAGGTGTACAGAATCTTGTTCATTTACACATTTACATATATCTCTTGATATTTGGGTCCATTTCCATGTAGGTTATTACAAAGTGTTGAGTAGACCACCCTTGGTATTCCATAGGTCTTTGGGGATGATATATTTTGTATGTATTAGTATATGGTTGTTGACCCCAATATCTTAATTTATTCATTCCTCACACCTTTTCTTTGGCTTAACCATAAGTTTTTCTTCTCAATCTGAGATTGTCTTTCTCTGTGGAAATATGTTCTTTTTATGAATAATCAGATGACATAAGTGATACCCGAGGACATTTGTCTTTCGCATTCTGACTTACTTCACGTTGTGTGATTATCTCTAGGCTCATCTGTGGTTCTGCCTATGCCATTCTTTTACTTTTTTCGTGACTAATATTCCAATCTGTCCATATACCACTTCTTCTTTGTCCATTTACCTCTTTATAAACCTTTGTTTTGCGTCCATGTCTTGGCTATTTCAATATTGCTGCAGTGCACATTTGTCTGCCTCTGTCTTTCCCATTCTGGTGGTCTTAGGTTATGGGCCTAAAAGGGGCCCTGCCGCATCATATGGTAGCTCACTTTTTACCTTTTAAAGCAGCTCCATTCCATTTTCGTTAGTGCTGTCACTAATTTACCTCCCACCAGCAGCCAGAAGGTGCGCAGTTCTCTAAAATCCCTTCAGCATTTATAGTTTGTCGACTCTTTGCTGATGCTCATTGGACTGGTGTGAGCTGAAACCCTTTTGGAGGTTGGATTAGCATGTGGCTACTAATTTCTTATCCTGAGCTTTAGGCATGTCCTGCTTTTTTCTTTTCCTTTTTTTATTAAAGAGTGAGTACAACGTCCCTCTTCATATTGACTTCTTGAAAAATTTGTCATGTGTTGAAATTTCTTGCCTATTCCCTACCCCAGGGCATTTTTTGAGGGCAGGTGTCATTTACGGCCCTGCAGTCCTTGTGACTATTGAGCAACCATTAGCACTGGGTTTGAACCTGTTGTTGTGGCAAACAGCCACAAGGCGGCAGCATTGTTACGTTCTCAACTCTTGTTACTAGGGCAACAGAGTCTTCCTGGAGGTAGTGTTCCGAGGTTGTAAATTAGAGTGGAATGTGCTGGGACCAGCCCCCAGAAGGTTATGTCTCCTTACTTATGTTTGTTTTATAAATTTAATTTATATTTCTTATCAGAGTGAATTTGATTAGAGTGTTGTGATTGTCTGGCTGTACAGAATCTGCTCAATGATTCATACATATGTCTGTTCATCTTTGGATCCTGTTACCATGTATGTTATTACAGAATGTTGAGTAGACCTCCCTTGGTATTTGGTAGGTGTTTTGTCATTATATATTTTATATGTATTGGTGATTATATAATTCATATAGTTTATAGGTTATTTGTTTCTATACATTTAACATACATTAGTATATGTATGTTAGCCCCATAATCCTAATTTATCCATCCTCCCACCTTTCATTTTGGTTAGCCATTATTTTGTTTTACAAATCTCTGAGTATCTTTTTCTGTGAAAATATGTTCATTGGTAGCAATCTTAGGATAACATGTATAAATGATACCATAGGAGATTTGTCATTCCCTTTTGACTTACTGAACCTAATATGATTATTTCTAGGCTCCTCTGCAGTCCTGAAAACGGCACTGTTCATTTTTTTCCCGAGGCAACTATTCCATTCGGTACGTATAACGCTTCTTCTTTGTCCATTTATCTGTTGATGGACATTTTGTTTGCTTGCATGTCTTGGCTATTGTCAGTATTGCTGCAGTGCATGTGTGCCTGTCTGTGCCTTTCCTATTCTGGTCTCCTTAGGTTATTGGCCCATTAGGGGATGGGCCGCATCCCATCGTAGCTCAGTTTTTACCTTTTAAATGCAGCTCCATTCTGTTCTCATGATGAGCTGTTACCAGTTTACATCCAACGAACAGCATAGTGGGTATGCCTTTCTCCACTAACCCGTCAGCATTCATTGTTTGTAGACTTTTGACGCATGGCATTTTGAATATTGGGTGGCGAAGTCCTTTTGTAGTTTGGATTTGCATCCAACCAATAAATAATTCCTGAAATTGAGCTTTTATCCATGTTCTTCTTTTTTTTAAAATAACAGAGTGAGTAACACTTACCTCTTCAAACTCTTTTCTTTAAAAATTTTCCGTGTTGTGGACTTTTTTTGGCCATTCCCTACCCCAGGACATTTTTTGAGGGCATGAGTCATTTACAGCCCGGCAGTCCTTGTGAATATTAGTGACTATTAGCAGTAGATTGAAAGCTGCTGTTTAAGGAAACGGCCTTAGGGTGGCAGCATTTCTACGTTGCCAACTCTGCTTGCTAGGGAAACAGAATCTTGGTGCAAGTTGTGATTTTAGGTTGCAGATTAGAGTGGAATGTGCCAGGGCAAACCCCCATAAGTTTTGCCTCCTTAATTCTTGTTTGTGTCTTTAAATTGTAGTTTTTATCAGAGCAGATTTGATTGAAAAATGTCTTTTGTTCTAGGTGTACAGAATCTTGTTCATTTACACATTTACATATATCTCTTGATATTTGGGTCCATTTCCATGTAGGTTATTACAAAGTGTTTACTAGACCACTCTTGGTATTCCATAGGTCTTTGGGGATGATATATTTTGTATGTATTAGTATATGGTTATTGACTCCAATATCTTAATTTATTCACTCCTCACACCTTTTCTTTGGCTTAACCATAAGTTTTTCTTCTCAATCTGAGATTGTCTTTCTCTGTGGAAATATGTTCTTTTTATGAATAATCAGATGACATAAGTGATACCCGAGGACATTTGTCTTTCGCATTCTGACTTACTTCACGTTGTGTGATTATCTCTAGGCTCATCTGTGGTTCTGCCTATGCCATTCTTTTACTTTTTTCGTGACTAATATTCCAATCTGTCCATATACCACTTCTTCTTTGTCCATTTACCTGTTTATAAACCTTTGTTTTGCTTCCATGTCTTGGCTATTTCAATATTGCTGCAGTGCACATTTGCCTGCCCTCTGTCTTTCCCATTCTGGTGGTCTTAGGTTATGGGCCTAAAAGGGGCCCTGCCACATCATATGGTAGCTCACTTTTTTCCTTTTAAAGCAGCTCCATTCCATTTTCGTTAGTGCTGTCACTAATTTACCTCCCACCAGCAGCCAGAAGGTGCGCAGTTCTCTAAAATCCCTTCAGCATTTATAGTTTGTCGACTCTTTGCTGACGCTCATTGGACTGGTGTGAGCTGAAACCCTTTCAGAGGTTGGATTAGCATGTGGCTACTAATTTCTTATCCTGAGCTTTAGGCATGTCCTGCTTTTTTCTTTTCCTTTTTTTATTAAAGAGTGAGTACATCTTCCCTCTTCATATTGACTTCTTGAAAAATTTGTCATGTGTTGAAATTTCTTGCCTATTCCCTACCCCAGGGCATTTTTTGAGGGCAGGTGTCATTTACGGCCCTGCAGTCCTTGTGACTATTAAGTAACCATTAGCACTGGGTTTGAACCTGTTGTTGTGGCAAACAGCCACAAGGCGGCAGCATTGTTACGTTCTCAACTCTTGTTACTAGGGGAACAGAGTCTTCCTGGAGGTAGTGTTCCGAGGTTGTAAATTAGAGTGGAATGTGCTGGGACCAGCCCCCAGAAGGTTATGTCTCCTTACTTATGTTTGTTTTATAAATTTAATTTATATTTCTTATCAGAGTGAATTTGATTAGAGTGTTGTGATTATCTGGCTGTACAGAATCTGCTCAATGATTCATACATATGTCTGTTCATCTTCGGATCCTGTTACCATGTATGTTATTACAGAATGTTGAGTAGACCTCCCTTCGTATTTGGTAGGTGTTTTGTCATTATATATTTTATATGTATTGGTGATTATATAATTCATATAGTTTATAGGTTATTTGTTTCTATACATTTAACATACATTAGTATATGTATGTTAGCCCCATAATCCTAATTTATCCATCCTCCCACCTTTCATTTTGGTTAACCATTATTTTGTTTTACAAATCTCTGAGTGTCTTTTTCTGTGAAAATATGTTCATTGGTAGCAATCTTAGGATAACATGTATAAAAGATACCATAGGAGATTTGTCATTCCCTTTTGACTTACTGAACCTAATATGATTATTTCTAGGCTCCTCTGCAGTCCTGAAAACGGCACTGTTCATTTTGTCCCCGAGGCATCTATTCCATTCGGTACGTATTACGCTTCTTCTTTGTCCATTTATCTGTTGATGGACATTTTGTTTGCTTGCATGTCTTGGCTATTGTCAGTATTGCTGCAGTGCATGTGTGCCTGTCTGTGCCTTTCCTATTCTGGTCTCCTTAGGTTATTGGCCCATTAGGGGATGGGCCGCATCCCATGGTAGCTCAGTTTTTACCTTTTAAATGCAGCTCCATTCTGTTCTCATGATGAGCTGTTACCAGTTTACATCCAACGAACAGCATAGTGGGTATGCCTTTCTCCACTAACCCGTCAGCATTCATTGTTTGTAGACTTTTGACGGATGGCATTTTGAATATCGGGTGGCGAAGTCCTTTTGTAGTTTGGATTTGCACCCAAGCAATAAATAATTCCTGAAATTGAGCTTTTATCCCTGTTCTTCTTTTTTTTTTAAATAACAGATTGAGTAACACTTACCTCTTCAAACTCTTTTCTTGAAAAGTTTTCCGTGTTGTGAACTTTTTTGGCCATTCCCTACCCCAGGACATTTTTTGAGGGCATGAGTCATTTACAGCCCGGCAGTCCTTGTGAATATTAGTGACCATTAGCAGTAGATTGAAAGCTGCTGTTTAAGGAAACGGCCTTAGGGTGGCAGCATTTCTACGTTGCCAACTCTGCTTGCTAGGGAAACAGAATCTTGGTGCAAGTTGTGATTTTAGGTTGCAGATTAGAGTGGAATGTGCCAGGGCAAACCCCCATAAGTTTTGCCTCCTTAATTCTTGTTTGTGTCTTTAAATTGTAGTTTTTATCAGAGCAGATTTGATTGAAAAATGTCTTTTGTTCTAGGTGTACAGAATCTTGTTCATTTACACATTTACATATATCTCTTGATATTTGGGTCCTCTTCCATGTCGGTTATTACAAAGTGTTGTGTAGACCACTCTCGGTATTCCATAGGTCTTTGGGGATGGTAAATTTTGTATGTATTAGTAAATGGTTGTTGACCCCAATATCTTAATTTATTCATTCCTCACACCTTTTCTTTGGCTTAACCATAAGTTTTTCTTCTCAATCTGAGATTGTCTTTCTCTGTGGAAATATGTTCTTTTTATGAATAATCAGATGACATAAGTGATACCCGAGGACATTTGTCTTTCGCATTCTGACTTACTTCACGTTGTGTGATTATCTCTAGGCTCATCTGTGGTTCTGCCTATGCCATTCTTTTACTTTTTTCGTGACTAATATTCCAATCTGTCCATATACCACTTCTTCTTTGTCCATTTACCTGTTTATAAACCTTTGTTTTGCTTCCATGTCTTGGCTATTTCAATATTGCTGCAGTGCACATTTGCCTGCCTCTGTCTTTCCCATTCTGGTGGTCTTAGGTTATGGGCCTAAAAGGTGCCCTGCCGCATCATATGGCAGCTCACGTTTTACCTTTTAAAGCAGCTCCATTCCATTTTCGTTAGTGCTGTTACTAATTTACCTCCCACCAGCAGCCAGAAGGTGCGCAGTTCTCTAAAATCCCTTCAGCATTTATAGTTTGTCGACTCTTTGCTGATGCTCATTGGACTGGTGTGAGCTGAAACCCTTTTGGAGGTTGGATTAGCATGTGGCTACTAATTTTTTATCCTGAGCTTTAGGCATGTCCTGCTTTTTTCTTTTCCTTTTTTTATTAAAGTGTGAGTACAACTTCCCTCTTCATATTGACTTCTTGAAAAATTTGGCATGTGTTGAAATTTCTTGCCTATTCCCTACCCCAGGGCATTTTTTGAGGGCAGGTGTCATTTACGGCCCTGCAGTCCTTGTGACTATTAAGCAACCATTAGCACTGGGTTTGAACCTGTTGTTGTGGGAAACAGCCACAAGGCGGCAGCATTCTTACGTTCTCAACTCTTGTTACTAGGGCAACAGAGTCTTCCTGGAGGTAGTGTTCCGAGGTTGTAAATTAGAGTGGAATGTGCTGGGACCAGCCCCCAGAAGGTTATGTCTCCTTACTTATGTTTGTTTTATAAATTTAATTTATATTTCTTATCAGAGTGAATTTGATTAGAGTGTTGTGATTGTCTGGCTGTACAGAATCTGCTCAATGATTCATACATATGTCTGTTCATCTTCGGATCCTGTTACCATGTATGTAAATACAGAATGTTGAGTAGACCTCCCTTGGTATTTGGTAGGTGTTTTGTCATTATATATTTTATATGTATTGGTGATTATATAATTCATATAGTTTATAGGTTATTTGTTTCTATACATTTAACATACATTAGTATATGTATGTTAGCCCCATAATCCTAATTTATCCATCCTCCCACCTTTCATTTTGGTTAACCATTATTTTGTTTTACAAATCTCTGAGTGTCTTTTTCTGTGAAAATATGTTCATTGGTAGCAATCTTAGGATAACATGTATAAATGATACCATAGGAGATTTGTCATTCCCTTTTGACTTACTGAACCTAATATGATTATTTCTAGGCTCCTCTGCAGTCCTGAAAACGGCACTGTTCATTTTTTTCCCGAGGCAACTATTCCATTCGGTATGTATAACGCTTCTTCTTTGTCCATTTATCTGTTGATGGACATTTTGTTTGCTTGCATGTCTTGGCTATTGTCAGTATTGCTGCAGTGCATGTGTGCCTGTCTGTGCCTTTCCTATTCTGGTCTCCTTGGGTTATTGGCCCATTAGGGGATGGGCCGCATCCCATGGTAGCTCAGTTTTTACCTTTTAAATGCAGCTCCATTCTGTTCTCATGATGAGCTGTTACCAGTTTACATCCAACGAACAGCATAGTGGGTATGCCTTTCTCCACTAACCCGTCAGCATTCATAGTTTGTAGACTTTTGACGGATTGCATTTTGAATATTGGGTGGCAAAGTCCTTTTGTAGTTTGGATTTGCATCCAACCAATAAATAATTCCTGAAATTGAGCTTTTATCCATGTTCTTCTTTTTTTTAAAATAACAGAGTGAGTAACACTTACCTCTTCAAACTCTTTTCTTGAAAAGTTTTCCGTGTTGTTAACTTTTTTTGGCCATTCCCTACCGCAGGACATTTTTTGAGGGCATGAGTCATTTACAGCCCGGCAGTCCTTGTGAATATTAGTGACTATTAGCAGTAGATTGAAAGCTGCTGTTTAAGGAAACGGCCTTAGGGTGGCAGCATTTCTACGTTGCCAACTCTGCTTGCTAGGGAAACAGAATCTTGGTGCAAGATGTGAATTTAGGTTGCAGATTAGAGTGGAATGTGCCAGGGCAAACCCCCATAAGTTTTGCCTCCTTAATTCTTGTTTGTGTCTTTAAATTGTAGTTTTTATCAGAGCAGATTTGATTGAAAAATGTCTTTTGTTCTAGGTGTACAGAATCTTGTTCATTTACACATTTACATATATCTCTTGATATTTGGGTCCTTTTCCATGTAGGTTATTACAAAGTGTTGAGTAGACCACCCTGGGTATTCCATAGGTCTTTGGGGATGATATATTTTGTATGTATTAGTATATGGTTGTTGACCCCAATATCTTAATTTATTCATTCCTCACACCTTTTCTTTGGCTTAACCATAAGTTTTTCTTCTCAATCTGAGATTGTCTTTCTCTGTGGAAATATGTTCTTTTTATGAATAATCAGATGACATAAGTGATACCCGAGGACATTTGTCTTTCGCATTCTGACTTACTTCACGTTGTGTGATTATCTCTAGGCTCATCTGTGGTTCTGCCTATGCCATTCTTTTACTTTTTTCGTGACTAATATTCCAATCTGTCCATATACCACTTCTTCTTTGTCCATTTACCTCTTTATAAACCTTTGTTTTGCGTCCATGTCTTGGCTATTTCAATATTGCTGCAGTGCACATTTGTCTGCCTCTGTCTTTCCCATTCTGGTGGTCTTAGGTTATGGGCCTAAAAGGGGCCCTGCCGCATCATATGGTAGCTCACTTTTTACCTTTTAAAGCAGCTCCATTCCATTTTCGTTAGTGCTGTCACTAATTTACCTCCCACCAGCAGCCAGAAGGTGCGCAGTTCTCTAAAATCCCTTCAGCATTTATCGTTTGTCGACTCTTTGCCGATGCTCATTGGACTGGTGTGAGCTGAAACCCTTTTGGAGGTTGGATTAGCATGTGGCTACTAATTTCTTATCCTGAGCTTTAGGCATGTCCTGCTTTTTTCTTCTCCTTTTTTTATTAAAGAGTGAGTACAACTTCCCTCTTCATATTGACTTCTTGAAAAATTTGTCATGTGTTCAAATTTCTTGCCTATTCCCTACCCCAGGGCATTTTTTGAGGGCAGGTGTCATTTACGGCCCTGCAGTCCTTGTGACTATTGAGCAACCATTAGCACTGGGTTTGAACCTGTTGTTGTGGCAAACAGCCACAAGGCGGAAGCATTGTTACGTTCTCAACTCTTGTTACTAGGGCAACAGAGTCTTCCTGGAGTTAGTGTTCCGATGTTGTAAATTAGAGTGGAATGTGCTGGGACCAGCCCCCAGAAGGTTATGTCTCCTTACTTATGTTTGTTTTATAAATTTAATTTATATTTCTTATCAGAGTGAATTTGATTAGAGTGTTGTGATTGTCTGGCTGTACAGAATCTGCTCAATGATTCATACATATGTCTGTTCATCTTCGGATCCTGTTACCATGTATGTTATTACAGAATGTTGAGTAGACCTCCCTTGGTATTTGGTAGGTGTTTTGTCATTATATATTTTATATGTATTGGTGATTATATAATTCATATAGTTTATAGGTTATTTGTTTCTATACATTTAACATACATTAGTGTATGTATGTTAGCCCCATAATCCTAATTTATCCATCCTCCCACCTTTCATTTTGGTTAACCATTATTTTGTTTTACAAATCTCTGAGTGTCTTTTTCTGTGAAAATATGTTCATTGGTAGCAATCTTAGGATAACATGTATAAATGATACCATAGGAGATTTGTCATTCCCTTTTGACTTACTGAACCTAATATGATTATTTCTAGGCTCCTCTGCAGTCCTGAAAACGGCACTGTTCATTTTTTTCCCGAGGCAACTATTCCATTCGGTACATATAACGCTTCTTCTTTGTCCATTTATCTGTTGATGGACATTTTGTTTGCTTGCATGTCTTGGCTATTGTCAGTATTGCTGCAGTGCATGTGTGCCTGTCTGTGCCTTTCCTATTCTGGTCTCCATGGGTTATTGGCCCATTAGGGGATGGGCTGCATCCCATGGTAGCTCAGTTTTTACCTTTTAAATGCAGCTCCATTCTGTTCTCATGATGAGCTGTTACCAGTTTACATCCAACGAACAGCATAGTGGGTATGCCTTTCTCCACTAACCCGTCAGCATTCATAGTTTGTAGACTTCTGACGGATTGCATTTTGAATATTGGGTGGCAAAGTCCTTTTGTAGTTTGGATTTGCATCCAACCAATAAATAATTCCTGAAATTGAGCTTTTATCCGTGTTCTTCTTTTTTTAAAATAACAGAGTGAGTAACACTTACCTCTTCAAACTCTTTTCTTGAAAAGTTTTCCGTGTTGTTAACTTTTTTTGGCCATTCCCTACCGCAGGACATTTTTTGAGGGCATGAGTCATTTACAGCCCGGCAGTCCTTGTGAATATTAGTGACTATTAGCAGTAGATTGAAAGCTGCTGTTTAAGGAAACGGCCTTAGGGTGGCAGCATTTCTACGTTGCCAACTCTGCTTGCTAGGGAAACAGAATCTTGGTGCAAGTTGTGATTTTAGGTTGCAGATTACAGGGGAATGTGCCAGGGCAAACCCCCATAAGTTTTGCCTCCTTAATTCCTGTTTGTGTCTTTAAATGGTAGTTATTATCAGAGCAGATTTGATTGAAAAATGTCTTTTGTTCTAGGTGTACAGAATCTTGTTCATTTACACATTTACATATATCTCTTGATATTTGGGTCCTTTTCCATGTAGGTTATTACAAAGTGTTGAGTAGACCACCCTGGGTATTCCATAGGTCTTTGGGGATGATATATTTTGTATGTATTAGTATATGGTTGTTGACCCCAATATCTTAATTTATTCATTCCTCACACCTTTTCTTTGGCTTAACCATAAGTTTTTCTTCTCAATCTGAGATTGTCTTTCTCTGTGGAAATATGTTCTTTTTATGAATAATCAGATGACATAAGTGATACCCGAGGACATTTGTCTTTCGCATTCTGACTTACTTCACGTTGTGTGATTATCTCTAGGCTCATCTGTAGTTCTGCCTATGCCATTCTTTTATTTTTTTCGTGACTAATATTCCAATCTGTCCATATACCACTTCTTCTTTGTCCATTTACCTGTTTATAAACCTTTGTTTTGCTTCCATGTCTTGGCTATTTCAATATTGCTGCAGTGCACATTTGCCTGCCTCTGTCTTTCCCATTCTTGTGGTCTTAGGTTATGGGCCTAAAAGGTGCCCTGCCGCATCATATGGTAGCTCACTTTTTACCTTTTAAAGCAGCTCCATTCCATTTTCGTTAGTGCTGTTACTAATTTACCTCCCACCAGCATCCAGAAGGTGCGCAGTTCTCTAAAATCCCTTCAGCATTTATCGTTTGTCGACTGTTTGCCGATGCTCATTGGACTGGTGTGAGCTGAAACCCTTTTGGAGGTTGGATTAGCATGTGGCTACTAATTTCTTATCCTGAGCTTTAGGCATGTCCTGCTTTTTTCTTTTCCTTTTTTTATTAAAGAGTGAGTACAACTTCCCTCTTCATATTGACTTCTTGAAAAATTTGTCATGTGTTGAAATTTCTTGCCTATTCCCTACCCCAGGGCATTTTTTGAGGGCAGGTGTCATTTACGGCCCTGCAGTCCTTGTGACTATTAAGCAACCATTAGCACTGGGTTTGAACCTGTTGTTGTGGCAAACAGCCACAAGGCGGCAACATTGTTACGTTCTCAACTCTTGTTACTAGGGCAACAGAGTCTTCCTGGAGGTAGTGTTCTGAGGTTGTAAATTAGAGTGGAATGTGCTGGGACCAGCTCCCAGAAGGTTATGTCTCCTTACTTATGTTTGTTTTATAAATTTAATTTATATTTCTTATCAGAGTGAATTTGATTAGAGTGTTGTGATTATCTGGCTGTACAGAATCTGCTCAATGATTCATACATATGTCTGTTCATCTTCGGATCCTGTTACCATGTATGTTATTACAGAATTTTGAGTAGACCTCCCTTGGTATTTGGTAGGTGTTTTGTCATTATATATTTTATATGTATTGGTGATTATATAATTCATATAGTTTATAGGTTATTTGTTTCTATACATTTAACATACATTAGTATATGTATGTTAGCCCCATAATCCTAATTTATCCATCCTCCCACCTTTCATTTTGGTTAACCATTATTTTGTTTTACAAATCTCTGAGTGTCTTTTTCTGTGAAAATATGTTCATTGGTAGCAATCTTAGGATAACATGTATAAATGATACCATAGGAGATTTGTCATTCCCTTTTGACTTACTGAACCTAATATGATTATTTCTAGGCTCCTCTGCAGTCCTGAAAACGGCACTGTTCATTTTTTTCCCGAGGCAACTATTCCATTCGGTATGTATAACGCTTCTTCTTTGTCCATTTATCTGTTGATGGACATTTTGTTTGCTTGCATGTCTTGGCTATTGTCAGTATTGCTGCAGTGCATGTGTGCCTGTCTGTGCCTTTCCTATTCTGGTCTCCTTGGGTTATTGGCCCATTAGGGGATGGGCCGCATCCCATGGTAGCTCAGTTTTTACCTTTTAAATGCAGCTCCATTCTGTTCTCATGATGAGCTGTTACCAGTTTACATCCAACGAACAGCATAGTGGGTATGCCTTTCTCCACTAACCCGTCAGCATTCATAGTTTGTAGACTTTTGACGGATTGCATTTTGAATATTGGGTGGCAAAGTCCTTTTGTAGTTTGGATTTGCATCCAACCAATAAATAATTCCTGAAATTGAGCTTTTATCCATGTTCTTCTTTTTTTTAAAATAACAGAGTGAGTAACACTTACCTCTTCAAACTCTTTTCTTGAAAAGTTTTCCGTGTTGTTAACTTTTTTTGGCCATTCCCTACCGCAGGACATTTTTTGAGGGCATGAGTCATTTACAGCCCGGCAGTCCTTGTGAATATTAGTGATTATTAGCAGTAGATTGAAAGCTGCTGTTTAAGGAAACGGCCTTAGGGTGGCAGCATTTCTACGTTGCCAACTCTGCTTGCTAGGGAAACAGAATCTTGGTGCAAGATGTGAATTTAGGTTGCAGATTAGAGTGGAATGTGCCAGGGCAAACCCCCATAAGTTTTGCCTCCTTAATTCTTGTTTGTGTCTTTAAATTGTAGTTTTTATCAGAGCAGATTTGATTGAAAAATGTCTTTTGTTCTAGGTGTACAGAATCTTGTTCATTTACACATTTACATATATCTCTTGATATTTGGGTCCTTTTCCATGTAGGTTATTACAAAGTGTTGAGTAGACCACCCTTGGTATTCCATAGGTCTTTGGGGATGATATATTTTGTATGTATTAGTATATGGTTGTTGACCCCAATATCTTAATTTATTCATTCCTCACACCTTTTCTTTGGCTTAACCATAAGTTTTTCTTCTCAATCTGAGATTGTCTTTCTCTGTGGAAATATGTTCTTTTTATGAATAATCAGATGACATAAGTGATACCCGAGGACATTTGTCTTTCGCATTCTGACTTACTTCACGTTGTGTGATTATCTCTAGGCTCATCTGTGGTTCTGCCTATGCCATTCTTTTACTTTTTTCGTGACTAATATTCCAATCTGTCCATATACCACTTCTTCTTTGTCCATTTACCTCTTTATAAACCTTTGTTTTGCGTCCATGTCTTGGCTATTTCAATATTGCTGCAGTGCACATTTGTCTGCCTCTGTCTTTCCCATTCTGGTGGTCTTAGGTTATGGGCCTAAAAGGGGCCCTGCCGCATCATATGGTAGCTCACTTTTTACCTTTTAAAGCAGCTCCATTCCATTTTCGTTAGTGCTGTCACTAATTTACCTCCCACCAGCAGCCAGAAGGTGCGCAGTTCTCTAAAATCCCTTCAGCATTTATCGTTTGTCGACTGTTTGCCGATGCTCATTGGACTGGTGTGAGCTGAAACCCTTTTGGAGGTTGGATTAGCATGTGGCTACTAATTTCTTATCCTGAGCTTTAGGCATGTCCTGCTTTTTTCTTTTCCTTTTTTTATTAAAGAGTGAGTACAACTTCCCTCTTCATATTGACTTCTTGAAAAATTTGTCATGTGTTGAAATTTCTTGCCTATTCCCTACCCCAGGGCATTTTTTGAGGGCAGGTGTCATTTACGGCCCTGCAATCCTTGTGACTATTAAGCAACCATTAGCACTGGGTTTGAACCTGTTGTTGTGGCAAACAGCCACAAGGCGGCAACATTGTTACGTTCTCAACTCTTGTTACTAGGGCAACAGAGTCTTCCTGGAGGTAGTGTTCTGAGGTTGTAAATTAGAGTGGAATGTGCTGGGACCAGCTCCCAGAAGGTTATGTCTCCTTACTTATGTTTGTTTTATAAATTTAATTTATATTTCTTATCAGAGTGAATTTGATTAGAGTGTTGTGATTATCTGGCTGTACAGAATCTGCTCAATGATTCATACATATGTCTGTTCATCTTCGGATCCTGTTACCATGTATGTTATTACAGAATGTTGAGTAGACCTCCCTTGGTATTTGGTAGGTGTTTTGTCATTATATATTTTATATGTATTGGTGATTATATAATTCATATAGTTTATAGGTTATTTGTTTCTATACATTTAACATACATTAGTATATGTATGTTAGCCCCATAATCCTAATTTATCCATCCTCCCACCTTTCATTTTGGTTAACCATTATTTTGTTTTACAAATCTCTGAGTGTCTTTTTCTGTGAAAATATGTTCATTGGTAGCAATCTTAGGATAACATGTATAAATGATACCATAGGAGATTTGTCATTCCCTTTTGACTTACTGAACCTAATATGATTATTTCTAGGCTCCTCTGCAGTCCTGAAAACGGCACTGTTCATTTTTTTCCCGAGGCAACTATTCCATTCGGTATGTATAACGCTTCTTCTTTGTCCATTTATCTGTTGATGGACACTTTGTTTGCTTGCATGTCTTGGCTATTGTCAGTATTGCTGCAGTGCATGTGTGCCTGTCTGTGCCTTTCCTATTCTGGTCTCCTTGGGTTATTGGCCCATTAGGGGATGGGCCGCATCCCATGGTAGCTCAGTTTTTACCTTTTAAATGCAGCTCCATTCTGTTCTCATGATGAGCTGTTACCAGTTTACATCCAACGAACAGCATAGTGGGTATGCCTTTCTCCACTAACCCGTCAGCATTCATAGTTTGTAGACTTTTGACGGATTGCATTTTGAATATTGGGTGGCAAAGTCCTTTTGTAGTTTGGATTTGCATCCAACCAATAAATAATTCCTGAAATTGAGCTTTTATCCATGTTCTTCTTTTTTTTAAAATAACAGAGTGAGTAACACTTACCTCTTCAAACTCTTTTCTTGAAAAGTTTTCCGTGTTGTTAACTTTTTTTGGCCATTCCCTACCGCAGGACATTTTTTGAGGGCATGAGTCATTTACAGCCCGGCAGTCCTTGTGAATATTAGTGACTATTAGCAGTAGATTGAAAGCTGCTGTTTAAGGAAACGGCCTTAGGGTGGCAGCATTTCTACGTTGCCAACTCTGCTTGCTAGGGAAACAGAATCTTGGTGCAAGATGTGAATTTAGGTTGCAGATTAGAGTGGAATGTGCCAGGGCAAACCCCCATAAGTTTTGCCTCCTTAATTCTTGTTTGTGTCTTTAAATTGTAGTTTTTATCAGAGCAGATTTGATTGAAAAATGTCTTTTGTTCTAGGTGTACAGAATCTTGTTCATTTACACATTTACATATATCTCTTGATATTTGGGTCCTTTTCCATGTAGGTTATTACAAAGTGTTGAGTAGACCACCCTGGGTATTCCATAGGTCTTTGGGGATGATATATTTTGTATGTATTAGTATATGGTTGTTGACCCCAATATCTTAATTTATTCATTCCTCACACCTTTTCTTTGGCTTAACCATAAGTTTTTCTTCTCAATCTGAGATTGTCTTTCTCTGTGGAAATATGTTCTTTTTATGAATAATCAGATGACATAAGTGATACCCGAGGACATTTGTCTTTCGCATTCTGACTTACTTCACGTTGTGTGATTATCTCTAGGCTCATCTGTGGTTCTGCCTATGCCATTCTTTTACTTTTTTCGTGACTAATATTCCAATCTGTCCATATACCACTTCTTCTTTGTCCATTTACCTCTTTATAAACTTTTGTTTTGCGTCCATGTCTTGGCTATTTCAATATTGCTGCAGTGCACATTTGTCTGCCTCTGTCTTTCCCATTCTGGTGGTCTTAGGTTATGGGCCTAAAAGGGGCCCTGCCGCATCATATGGTAGCTCACTTTTTACCTTTTAAAGCAGCTCCATTCCATTTTCGTTAGTGCTGTCACTAATTTACCTCCCACCAGCAGCCAGAAGGTGCGCAGTTCTCTAAAATCCCTTCAGCATTTATAGTTTGTCGACTCTTTGCTGATGCTCATTGGACTGGTGTGAGCTGAAACCCTTTTGGAGGTTGGATTAGCATGTGGCTACTAATTTCTTATCCTGAGCTTTAGGCATGTCCTGCTTTTTTCTTTTCCTTTTTTTTTAAAGAGTGAGTACAACGTCCCTCTTCATATTGACTTCTTGAAAAATTTGTCATGTGTTGAAATTTCTTGCCTATTCCCTACCCCAGGGCATTTTTTGAGGGCAGGTGTCATTTACGGCCCTGCAGTCCTTGTGACTATTGAGCAACCATTAGCACTGGGTTTGAACCTGTTGTTGTGGCAAACAGCCACAAGGCGGCAGCATTGTTACGTTCTCAACTCTTGTTACTAGGGCAACAGAGTCTTCCTGGAGGTAGTGTTCCGAGGTTGTAAATTAGAGTGGAATGTGCTGGGACCAGCCCCCAGAAGGTTATGTCTCCTTACTTATGTTTGTTTTATAAATTTAATTTATATTTCTTATCAGAGTGAATTTGATTAGAGTGTTGTGATTGTCTGGCTGTACAGAATCTGCTCAATGATTCATACATATGTCTGTTCATCTTTGGATCCTGTTACCATGTATGTAAATACAGAATGTTGAGTAGACCTCCCTTGGTATTTGGTAGGTGTTTTGTCATTATATATTTTATATGTATTGGTGATTATATAATTCATATAGTTTATAGGTTATTTGTTTCTATACATTTAACATACATTAGTATATGTATGTTAGCCCCATAATCCTAATTTATCCATCCTCCCACCTTTCATTTTGGTTAACCATTATTTTGTTTTACAAATCTCTGAGTATCTTTTTCTGTGAAAATATGTTCATTGGTAGCAATCTTAGGATAACATGTATAAATGATACCATAGGAGATTTGTCATTCCCTTTTGACTTACTGAACCTAATATGATTATTTCTAGGCTCCTCTGCAGTCCTGAAAACGGCACTGTTCATTTTTTTCCCGAGGCAACTATTCCATTCGGTACGTATAACGCTTCTTCTTTGTCCATTTATCTGTTGATGGACATTTTGTTTGCTTGCATGTCTTGGCTATTGTCAGTATTGCTGCAGTGCATGTGTGCCTGTCTGTGCCTTTCCTATTCTGGTCTCCTTAGGTTATTGGCCCATTAGGGGATGGGCCGCATCCCATCGTAGCTCAGTTTTTACCTTTTAAATGCAGCTCCATTCTGTTCTCATGATGAGCTGTTACCAGTTTACATCCAACGAACAGCATAGTGGGTATGCCTTTCTCCACTAACCCGTCAGCATTCATTGTTTGTAGACTTTTGACGCATGGCATTTTGAATATTGGGTGGCGAAGTCCTTTTGTAGTTTGGATTTGCATCCAACCAATAAATAATTCCTGAAATTGAGCTTTTATCCATGTTCTTCTTTTTTTTAAAATAACAGAGTGAGTAACACTTACCTCTTCAAACTCTTTTCTTTAAAAATTTTCCGTGTTGTGGACTTTTTTTGGCCATTCCCTACCCCAGGACATTTTTTGAGGGCATGAGTCATTTACAGCCCGGCAGTCCTTGTGAATATTAGTGACTATTAGCAGTAGATTGAAAGCTGCTGTTTAAGGAAACGGCCTTAGGGTGGCAGCATTTCTACGTTGCCAACTCTGCTTGCTAGGGAAACAGAATCTTGGTGCAAGTTGTGATTTTAGGTTGCAGATTAGAGTGGAATGTGCCAGGGCAAACCCCCATAAGTTTTGCCTCCTTAATTCTTGTTTGTGTCTTTAAATTGTAGTTTTTATCAGAGCAGATTTGATTGAAAAATGTCTTTTGTTCTAGGTGTACAGAATCTTGTTCATTTACACATTTACATATATCTCTTGATATTTGGGTCCATTTCCATGTAGGTTATTACAAAGTGTTTACTAGACCACTCTTGGTATTCCATAGGTCTTTGGGGATGATATATTTTGTATGTATTAGTATATGGTTATTGACTCCAATATCTTAATTTATTCACTCCTCACACCTTTTCTTTGGCTTAACCATAAGTTTTTCTTCTCAATCTGAGATTGTCTTTCTCTGTGGAAATATGTTCTTTTTATGAATAATCAGATGACATAAGTGATACCCGAGGACATTTGTCTTTCGCATTCTGACTTACTTCACGTTGTGTGATTATCTCTAGGCTCATCTGTGGTTCTGCCTATGCCATTCTTTTACTTTTTTCGTGACTAATATTCCAATCTGTCCATATACCACTTCTTCTTTGTCCATTTACCTGTTTATAAACCTTTGTTTTGCTTCCATGTCTTGGCTATTTCAATATTGCTGCAGTGCACATTTGCCTGCCCTCTGTCTTTCCCATTCTGGTGGTCTTAGGTTATGGGCCTAAAAGGGGCCCTGCCACATCATATGGTAGCTCACTTTTTTCCTTTTAAAGCAGCTCCATTCCATTTTCGTTAGTGCTGTCACTAATTTACCTCCCACCAGCAGCCAGAAGGTGCGCAGTTCTCTAAAATCCCTTCAGCATTTATAGTTTGTCGACTCTTTGCTGACGCTCATTGGACTGGTGTGAGCTGAAACCCTTTCAGAGGTTGGATTAGCATGTGGCTACTAATTTCTTATCCTGAGCTTTAGGCATGTCCTGCTTTTTTCTTTTCCTTTTTTTATTAAAGAGTGAGTACATCTTCCCTCTTCATATTGACTTCTTGAAAAATTTGTCATGTGTTGAAATTTCTTGCCTATTCCCTACCCCAGGGCATTTTTTGAGGGCAGGTGTCATTTACGGCCCTGCAGTCCTTGTGACTATTAAGCAACCATTAGCACTGGGTTTGAACCTGTTGTTGTGGCAAACAGCCACAAGGCGGCAGCATTGTTACGTTCTCAACTCTTGTTACTAGGGGAACAGAGTCTTCCTGGAGGTAGTGTTCCGAGGTTGTAAATTAGAGTGGAATGTGCTGGGACCAGCCCCCAGAAGGTTATGTCTCCTTACTTATGTTTGTTTTATAAATTTAATTTATATTTCTTATCAGAGTGAATTTGATTAGAGTGTTGTGATTATCTGGCTGTACAGAATCTGCTCAATGATTCATACATATGTCTGTTCATCTTCGGATCCTGTTACCATGTATGTTATTACAGAATGTTGAGTAGACCTCCCTTCGTATTTGGTAGGTGTTTTGTCATTATATATTTTATATGTATTGGTGATTATATAATTCATATAGTTTATAGGTTATTTGTTTCTATACATTTAACATACATTAGTATATGTATGTTAGCCCCATAATCCTAATTTATCCATCCTCCCACCTTTCATTTTGGTTAACCATTATTTTGTTTTACAAATCTCTGAGTGTCTTTTTCTGTGAAAATATGTTCATTGGTAGCAATCTTAGGATAACATGTATAAAAGATACCATAGGAGATTTGTCATTCCCTTTTGACTTACTGAACCTAATATGATTATTTCTAGGCTCCTCTGCAGTCCTGAAAACGGCACTGTTCATTTTGTCCCCGAGGCATCTATTCCATTCGGTACGTATTACGCTTCTTCTTTGTCCATTTATCTGTTGATGGACATTTTGTTTGCTTGCATGTCTTGGCTATTGTCAGTATTGCTGCAGTGCATGTGTGCCTGTCTGTGCCTTTCCTATTCTGGTCTCCTTAGGTTATTGGCCCATTAGGGGATGGGCCGCATCCCATGGTAGCTCAGTTTTTACCTTTTAAATGCAGCTCCATTCTGTTCTCATGATGAGCTGTTACCAGTTTACATCCAACGAACAGCATAGTGGGTATGCCTTTCTCCACTAACCCGTCAGCATTCATTGTTTGTAGACTTTTGACGGATGGCATTTTGAATATCGGGTGGCGAAGTCCTTTTGTAGTTTGGATTTGCACCCAAGCAATAAATAATTCCTGAAATTGAGCTTTTATCCCTGTTCTTCTTTTTTTTTTAAATAACAGATTGAGTAACACTTACCTCTTCAAACTCTTTTCTTGAAAAGTTTTCCGTGTTGTGAACTTTTTTGGCCATTCCCTACCCCAGGACATTTTTTGAGGGCATGAGTCATTTACAGCCCGGCAGTCCTTGTGAATATTAGTGACCATTAGCAGTAGATTGAAAGCTGCTGTTTAAGGAAACGGCCTTAGGGTGGCAGCATTTCTACGTTGCCAACTCTGCTTGCTAGGGAAACAGAATCTTGGTGCAAGTTGTGATTTTAGGTTGCAGATTAGAGTGGAATGTGCCAGGGCAAACCCCCATAAGTTTTGCCTCCTTAATTCTTGTTTGTGTCTTTAAATTGTAGTTTTTATCAGAGCAGATTTGATTGAAAAATGTCTTTTGTTCTAGGTGTACAGAATCTTGTTCATTTACACATTTACATATATCTCTTGATATTTGGGTCCTCTTCCATGTCGGTTATTACAAAGTGTTGTGTAGACCACTCTCGGTATTCCATAGGTCTTTGGGGATGGTAAATTTTGTATGTATTAGTAAATGGTTGTTGACCCCAATATCTTAATTTATTCATTCCTCACACCTTTTCTTTGGCTTAACCATAAGTTTTTCTTCTCAATCTGAGATTGTCTTTCTCTGTGGAAATATGTTCTTTTTATGAATAATCAGATGACATAAGTGATACCCGAGGACATTTGTCTTTCGCATTCTGACTTACTTCACGTTGTGTGATTATCTCTAGGCTCATCTGTGGTTCTGCCTATGCCATTCTTTTACTTTTTTCGTAACTAATATTCCAATCTGTCCATATACCACTTCTTCTTTGTCCATTTACCTGTTTATAAACCTTTGTTTTGCTTCCATGTCTTGGCTATTTCAATATTGCTGCAGTGCACATTTGCCTGCCTCTGTCTTTCCCATTCTGGTGGTCTTAGGTTATGGGCCTAAAAGGTGCCCTGCCGCATCATATGGCAGCTCACGTTTTACCTTTTAAAGCAGCTCCATTCCATTTTCGTTAGTGCTGTTACTAATTTACCTCCCACCAGCAGCCAGAAGGTGCGCAGTTCTCTAAAATCCCTTCAGCATTTATAGTTTGTCGACTCTTTGCTGATGCTCATTGGACTGGTGTGAGCTGAAACCCTTTTGGAGGTTGGATTAGCATGTGGCTACTAATTTTTTATCCTGAGCTTTAGGCATGTCCTGCTTTTTTCTTTTCCTTTTTTTATTAAAGTGTGAGTACAACTTCCCTCTTCATATTGACTTCTTGAAAAATTTGGCATGTGTTGAAATTTCTTGCCTATTCCCTACCCCAGGGCATTTTTTGAGGGCAGGTGTCATTTACGGCCCTGCAGTCCTTGTGACTATTAAGCAACCATTAGCACTGGGTTTGAACCTGTTGTTGTGGGAAACAGCCACAAGGCGGCAGCATTCTTACGTTCTCAACTCTTGTTACTAGGGCAACAGAGTCTTCCTGGAGGTAGTGTTCCGAGGTTGTAAATTAGAGTGGAATGTGCTGGGACCAGCCCCCAGAAGGTTATGTCTCCTTACTTATGTTTGTTTTATAAATTTAATTTATATTTCTTATCAGAGTGAATTTGATTAGAGTGTTGTGATTGTCTGGCTGTACAGAATCTGCTCAATGATTCATACATATGTCTGTTCATCTTCGGATCCTGTTACCATGTATGTAAATACAGAATGTTGAGTAGACCTCCCTTGGTATTTGGTAGGTGTTTTGTCATTATATATTTTATATGTATTGGTGATTATATAATTCATATAGTTTATAGGTTATTTGTTTCTATACATTTAACATACATTAGTATATGTATGTTAGCCCCATAATCCTAATTTATCCATCCTCCCACCTTTCATTTTGGTTAACCATTATTTTGTTTTACAAATCTCTGAGTGTCTTTTTCTGTGAAAATATGTTCATTGGTAGCAATCTTAGGATAACATGTATAAATGATACCATAGGAGATTTGTCATTCCCTTTTGACTTACTGAACCTAATATGATTATTTCTAGGCTCCTCTGCAGTCCTGAAAACGGCACTGTTCATTTTTTTCCCGAGGCAACTATTCCATTCGGTATGTATAACGCTTCTTCTTTGTCCATTTATCTGTTGATGGACATTTTGTTTGCTTGCATGTCTTGGCTATTGTCAGTATTGCTGCAGTGCATGTGTGCCTGTCTGTGCCTTTCCTATTCTGGTCTCCTTGGGTTATTGGCCCATTAGGGGATGGGCCGCATCCCATGGTAGCTCAGTTTTTACCTTTTAAATGCAGCTCCATTCTGTTCTCATGATGAGCTGTTACCAGTTTACATCCAACGAACAGCATAGTGGGTATGCCTTTCTCCACTAACCCGTCAGCATTCATAGTTTGTAGACTTTTGACGGATTGCATTTTGAATATTGGGTGGCAAAGTCCTTTTGTAGTTTGGATTTGCATCCAACCAATAAATAATTCCTGAAATTGAGCTTTTATCCATGTTCTTCTTTTTTTTAAAATAACAGAGTGAGTAACACTTACCTCTTCAAACTCTTTTCTTGAAAAGTTTTCCGTGTTGTTAACTTTTTTTGGCCATTCCCTACCGCAGGACATTTTTTGAGGGCATGAGTCATTTACAGCCCGGCAGTCCTTGTGAATATTAGTGACTATTAGCAGTAGATTGAAAGCTGCTGTTTAAGGAAACGGCCTTAGGGTGGCAGCATTTCTACGTTGCCAACTCTGCTTGCTAGGGAAACAGAATCTTGGTGCAAGATGTGAATTTAGGTTGCAGATTAGAGTGGAATGTGCCAGGGCAAACCCCCATAAGTTTTGCCTCCTTAATTCTTGTTTGTGTCTTTAAATTGTAGTTTTTATCAGAGCAGATTTGATTGAAAAATGTCTTTTGTTCTAGGTGTACAGAATCTTGTTCATTTACACATTTACATATATCTCTTGATATTTGGGTCCTTTTCCATGTAGGTTATTACAAAGTGTTGAGTAGACCACCCTGGGTATTCCATAGGTCTTTGGGGATGATATATTTTGTATGTATTAGTATATGGTTGTTGACCCCAATATCTTAATTTATTCATTCCTCACACCTTTTCTTTGGCTTAACCATAAGTTTTTCTTCTCAATCTGAGATTGTCTTTCTCTGTGGAAATATGTTCTTTTTATGAATAATCAGATGACATAAGTGATACCCGAGGACATTTGTCTTTCGCATTCTGACTTACTTCACGTTGTGTGATTATCTCTAGGCTCATCTGTGGTTCTGCCTATGCCATTCTTTTACTTTTTTCGTGACTAATATTCCAATCTGTCCATATACCACTTCTTCTTTGTCCATTTACCTCTTTATAAACCTTTGTTTTGCGTCCATGTCTTGGCTATTTCAATATTGCTGCAGTGCACATTTGTCTGCCTCTGTCTTTCCCATTCTGGTGGTCTTAGGTTATGGGCCTAAAAGGGGCCCTGCCGCATCATATGGTAGCTCACTTTTTACCTTTTAAAGCAGCTCCATTCCATTTTCGTTAGTGCTGTCACTAATTTACCTCCCACCAGCAGCCAGAAGGTGCGCAGTTCTCTAAAATCCCTTCAGCATTTATCGTTTGTCGACTCTTTGCCGATGCTCATTGGACTGGTGTGAGCTGAAACCCTTTTGGAGGTTGGATTAGCATGTGGCTACTAATTTCTTATCCTGAGCTTTAGGCATGTCCTGCTTTTTTCTTCTCCTTTTTTTATTAAAGAGTGAGTACAACTTCCCTCTTCATATTGACTTCTTGAAAAATTTGTCATGTGTTCAAATTTCTTGCCTATTCCCTACCCCAGGGCATTTTTTGACGGCAGGTGTCATTTACGGCCCTGCAGTCCTTGTGACTATTGAGCAACCATTAGCACTGGGTTTGAACCTGTTGTTGTGGCAAACAGCCACAAGGCGGAAGCATTGTTACGTTCTCAACTCTTGTTACTAGGGCAACAGAGTCTTCCTGGAGTTAGTGTTCCGATGTTGTAAATTAGAGTGGAATGTGCTGGGACCAGCCCCCAGAAGGTTATGTCTCCTTACTTATGTTTGTTTTATAAATTTAATTTATATTTCTTATCAGAGTGAATTTGATTAGAGTGTTGTGATTGTCTGGCTGTACAGAATCTGCTCAATGATTCATACATATGTCTGTTCATCTTCGGATCCTGTTACCATGTATGTTATTACAGAATGTTGAGTAGACCTCCCTTGGTATTTGGTAGGTGTTTTGTCATTATATATTTTATATGTATTGGTGATTATATAATTCATATAGTTTATAGGTTATTTGTTTCTATACATTTAACATACATTAGTGTATGTATGTTAGCCCCATAATCCTAATTTATCCATCCTCCCACCTTTCATTTTGGTTAACCATTATTTTGTTTTACAAATCTCTGAGTGTCTTTTTCTGTGAAAATATGTTCATTGGTAGCAATCTTAGGATAACATGTATAAATGATACCATAGGAGATTTGTCATTCCCTTTTGACTTACTGAACCTAATATGATTATTTCTAGGCTCCTCTGCAGTCCTGAAAACGGCACTGTTCATTTTTTTCCCGAGGCAACTATTCCATTCGGTATGTATAACGCTTCTTCTTTGTCCATTTATCTGTTGATGGACATTTTGTTTGCTTGCATGTCTTGGCTATTGTCAGTATTGCTGCAGTGCATGTGTGCCTGTCTGTGCCTTTCCTATTCTGGTCTCCTTGGGTTATTGGCCCATTAGGGGATGGGCCGCATCCCATGGTAGCTCAGTTTTTACCTTTTAAATGCAGCTCCATTCTGTTCTCATGATGAGCTGTTACCAGTTTACATCCAACGAACAGCATAGTGGGTATGCCTTTCTCCACTAACCCGTCAGCATTCATAGTTTGTAGACTTTTGACGGATTGCATTTTGAATATTGGGTGGCAAAGTCCTTTTGTAGTTTGGATTTGCATCCAACCAATAAATAATTCCTGAAATTGAGCTTTTATCCATGTTCTTCTTTTTTTTAAAATAACAGAGTGAGTAACTCTTACCTCTTCAAACTCTTTTCTTGAAAAGTTTTCCGTGTTTTTAACTTTTTTTGGCCATTCCCTACCGCAGGACATTTTTTGAGGGCATGAGTCATTTACAGCCCGGCAGTCCTTGTGAATATTAGTGACTATTAGCAGTAGATTGAAAGCTGCTGTTTAAGGAAACGGCCTTAGGGTGGCAGCATTTCTACGTTGCCAACTCTGCTTGCTAGGGAAACAGAATCTTGGTGCAAGATGTGAATTTAGGTTGCAGATTAGAGTGGAATGTGCCAGGGCAAACCCCCATAAGTTTTGCCTCCTTAATTCTTGTTTGTGTCTTTAAATTGTAGTTTTTATCAGAGCAGATTTGATTGAAAAATGTCTTTTGTTCTAGGTGTACAGAATCTTGTTCATTTACACATTTACATATATCTCTTGATATTTGGGTCCATTTCCATGTAGGTTATTACAAAGTGTTTAGTAGACCACTCTTGGTATTCCATAGGTCTTTGGGGATGATATATTTTGTATGTATTCGTATATGGTTGTTAACCCCAATATCTTAATTTATTCATTCCTCACACCTTTTCTTTGGCTTAACCATAAGTTTTTCTTCTCAATCTGAGATTGTCTTTCTCTGTGGAAATATGTTCTTTTTATGAATAATCAGATGACATAAGTGATACCCGAGGACATTTGTCTTTCGCATTCTGACTTACTTCACGTTGTGTGATTATCTCTAGGCTCATCTGTGGTTCTGCCTATGCCATGCTTTTATTTTTTTCGTGACTAATATTCCAATCTGTCCATATACCACTTCTTCTTTGTCCATTTACCTGTTTATAAACCTTTGTTTTGCTTCCATGTCTTGGCTATTTCAATATTGCTGCAGTGCACATTTGCGTGCCTCTGTCTTTCCCATTCTGGTGGTCTTAGGTTATGGGCCTAAAAGGTGCCCTGCCGCATCATATGGTAGCTCACTTTTTACCTTTTAAAGCAGCTCCATTCCATTTTCGTTAGTGCTGTTACTAATTTACCTCCCACCAGCAGCCAGAAGGTGCGCAGTTCTCTAAAATCCCTTCAGCATTTATCGTTTGTCGACTCTTTGCCGATGCTCATTGGACTGGTGTGAGCTGAAACCCTTTTGGAGGTTGGATTAGCATGTGGCTACTAATTTCTTATCCTGAGCTTTAGGCATGTCCTGCTTTTTTCTTCTCCTTTTTTTATTAAAGAGTGAGTACAACTTCCCTCTTCATATTGACTTCTTGAAAAATTTGTCATGTGTTCAAATTTCTTGCCTATTCCCTACCCCAGGGCATTTTTTGAGGGCAGGTGTCATTTACGGCCCTGCAGTCCTTGTGACTATTGAGCAACCATTAGCACTGGGTTTGAACCTGTTGTTGTGGCAAACAGCCACAAGGCGGAAGCATTGTTACGTTCTCAACTCTTGTTACTAGGGCAACAGAGTCTTCCTGGAGTTAGTGTTCCGATGTTGTAAATTAGAGTGGAATGTGCTGGGACCAGCCCCCAGAAGGTTATGTCTCCTTACTTATGTTTGTTTTATAAATTTAATTTATATTTCTTATCAGAGTGAATTTGATTAGAGTGTTGTGATTGTCTGGCTGTACAGAATCTGCTCAATGATTCATACATATGTCTGTTCATCTTCGGATCCTGTTACCATGTATGTTATTACAGAATGTTGAGTAGACCTCCCTTGGTATTTGGTAGGTGTTTTGTCATTATATATTTTATATGTATTGGTGATTATATAATTCATATAGTTTATAGGTTATTTGTTTCTATACATTTAACATACATTAGTGTATGTATGTTAGCCCCATAATCTTAATTTATCCATCCTCCCACCTTTCATTTTGGTTAACCATTATTTTGTTTTACAAATCTCTGAGTGTCTTTTTCTGTGAAAATATGTTCATTGGTAGCAATCTTAGGATAACATGTATAAATGATACCATAGGAGATTTGTCATTCCCTTTTGACTTACTGAACCTAATATGATTATTTCTAGGCTCCTCTGCAGTCCTGAAAACGGCACTGTTCATTTTTTTCCCGAGGCAACTATTCCATTCGGTACATATAACGCTTCTTCTTTGTGCATTTATCTGTTGATGGACATTTTGTTTGCTTGCATGTCTTGGCTATTGTCAGTATTGCTGCAGTGCATGTGTGCCTGTCTGTGCCTTTCCTATTCTGGTCTCCTTGGGTTATTGGCCCATTAGGGGATGGGCTGCATCCCATGGTAGCTCAGTTTTTACCTTTTAAATGCAACTCCATTCTGTTCTCATGATGAGCTGTTACCAGTTTACATCCAACGAACAGCATAGTGGGTATGCCTTTCTCCACTAACCCGTCAGCATTCATAGTTTGTAGACTTCTGACGGATTGCATTTTGAATATTGGGTGGCAAAGTCCTTTTGTAGTTTGGATTTGCATCCAACCAATAAATAATTCCTGAAATTGAGCTTTTATCCGTGTTCTTCTTTTTTTTAAAATAACAGAGTGAGTAACACTTACCTCTTCAAACTCTTTTCTTGAAAAGTTTTCCGTGTTGTTAACTTTTTTTGGCCATTCCCTACCGCAGGACATTTTTTGAGGGCATGAGTCATTTACAGCCCGGCAGTCCTTGTGAATATTAGTGACTATTAGCAGTAGATTGAAAGCTGCTGTTTAAGGAAACGGCCTTAGGGTGGCAGCATTTCTACGTTGCCAACTCTGCTTGCTAGGGAAACAGAATCTTGGTGCAAGTTGTGATTTTAGGTTGCAGATTACAGGGGAATGTGCCAGGGCAAACCCCCATAAGTTTTGCCTCCTTAATTCCTGTTTGTGTCTTTAAATGGTAGTTATTATCAGAGCAGATTTGATTGAAAAATGTCTTTTGTTCTAGGTGTACAGAATCTTGTTCATTTACACATTTACATATATCTCTTGATATTTGGGTCCTTTTCCATGTAGGTTATTACAAAGTGTTGAGTAGACCACCCTGGGTATTCCATAGGTCTTTGGGGATGATATATTTTGTATGTATTAGTATATGGTTGTTGACCCCAATATCTTAATTTATTCATTCCTCACACCTTTTCTTTGGCTTAACCATAAGTTTTTCTTCTCAATCTGAGATTGTCTTTCTCTGTGGAAATATGTTCTTTTTATGAATAATCAGATGACATAAGTGATACCCGAGGACATTTGTCTTTCGCATTCTGACTTACTTCACGTTGTGTGATTATCTCTAGGCTCATCTGTAGTTCTGCCTATGCCATTCTTTTATTTTTTTCGTGACTAATATTCCAATCTGTCCATATACCACTTCTTCTTTGTCCATTTACCTGTTTATAAACCTTTGTTTTGCTTCCATGTCTTGGCTACTTCAATATTGCTGCAGTGCACATTTGCCTGCCTCTGTCTTTCCCATTCTTGTGGTCTTAGGTTATGGGCCTAAAAGGTGCCCTGCCGCATCATATGGTAGCTCACTTGTTACCTTTTAAAGCAGCTCCATTCCATTTTCGTAAGTGCTGTCACTAATTTACCTCCCACCAGCAGCCAGAAGGTGCGCAGTTCTCTAAAATCCCTTCAGCATTTATCGTTTGTCGACTCTTTGCCGATGCTCATTGGACTGGTGTGAGCTGAAACCCTTTTGGAGGTTGGATTAGCATGTGGCTACTAATTTCTTATCCTGAGCTTTAGGCATGTCCTGCTTTTTTCTTTTCCTTTTTTTATTAAAGAGTGAGTACAACTTCCCTCTTCATATTGACTTCTTGAAAAATTTGTCATGTGTTGAAATTTCTTGCCTATTCCCTACCCCAGGGCATTTTTTGAGGGCAGGTGTCATTTACGGCCCTGCAGTCCTTGTGACTATTAAGCAACCATTAGCACTGGGTTTGAACCTGTTGTTGTGGCAAACAGCCACAAGGCGGCAACATTGTTACGTTCTCAACTCTTGTTACTAGGGCAACAGAGTCTTCCTGGAGGTAGTGTTCTGAGGTTGTAAATTAGAGTGGAATGTGCTGGGACCAGCTCCCAGAAGGTTATGTCTCCTTACTTATGTTTGTTTTATAAATTTAATTTATATTTCTTATCAGAGTGAATTTGATTAGAGTGTTGTGATTATCTGGCTGTACAGAATCTGCTCAATGATTCATACATATGTCTGTTCATCTTCGGATCCTGTTACCATGTATGTTATTACAGAATGTTGAGTAGACCTCCCTTGGTATTTGGTAGGTGTTTTGTCATTATATATTTTATATGTATTGGTGATTATATAATTCATATAGTTTATAGGTTATTTGTTTCTATACATTTAACATACATTAGTATATGTATGTTAGCCCCATAATCCTAATTTATCCATCCTCCCACCTTTCATTTTGGTTAACCATTATTTTGTTTTACAAATCTCTGAGTGTCTTTTTCTGTGAAAATATGTTCATTGGTAGCAATCTTAGGATAACATGTATAAATGATACCATAGGAGATTTGTCATTCCCTTTTGACTTACTGAACCTAATATGATTATTTCTAGGCTCCTCTGCAGTCCTGAAAACGGCACTGTTCATTTTTTTCCCGAGGCAACTATTCCATTCGGTATGTATAACGCTTCTTCTTTGTCCATTTATCTGTTGATGGACATTTTGTTTGCTTGCATGTCTTGGCTATTGTCAGTATTGCTGCAGTGCATGTGTGCCTGTCTGTGCCTTTCCTATTCTGGTCTCCTTGGGTTATTGGCCCATTAGGGGATGGGCCGCATCCCATGGTAGCTCAGTTTTTACCTTTTAAATGCAGCTCCATTCTGTTCTCATGATGAGCTGTTACCAGTTTACATCCAACGAACAGCATAGTGGGTATGCCTTTCTCCACTAACCCGTCAGCATTCATAGTTTGTAGACTTTTGACGGATTGCATTTTGAATATTGGGTGGCAAAGTCCTTTTGTAGTTTGGATTTGCATCCAACCAATAAATAATTCCTGAAATTGAGCTTTTATCCATGTTCTTCTTTTTTTTAAAATAACAGAGTGAGTAACACTTACCTCTTCAAACTCTTTTCTTGAAAAGTTTTCCGTGTTGTTAACTTTTTTTGGCCATTCCCTACCGCAGGACATTTTTTGAGGGCATGAGTCATTTACAGCCCGGCAGTCCTTGTGAATATTAGTGACTATTAGCAGTAGATTGAAAGCTGCTGTTTAAGGAAACGGCCTTAGGGTGGCAGCATTTCTACGTTGCCAACTCTGCTTGCTAGGGAAACAGAATCTTGGTGCAAGATGTGAATTTAGGTTGCAGATTAGAGTGGAATGTGCCAGGGCAAACCCCCATAAGTTTTGCCTCCTTAATTCTTGTTTGTGTCTTTAAATTGTAGTTTTTATCAGAGCAGATTTGATTGAAAAATGTCTTTTGTTCTAGGTGTACAGAATCTTGTTCATTTACACATTTACATATATCTCTTGATATTTGGGTCCTTTTCCATGTAGATTATTACAAAGTGTTGAGTAGACCACCCTGGGTATTCCATAGGTCTTTGGGGATGATATATTTTGTATGTATTAGTATATGGTTGTTGACCCCAATATCTTAATTTATTCATTCCTCACACCTTTTCTTTGGCTTAACCATAAGTTTTTCTTCTCAATCTGAGATTGTCTTTCTCTGTGGAAATATGTTCTTTTTATGAATAATCAGATGACATAAGTGATACCCGAGGACATTTGTCTTTCGCATTCTGACTTACTTCACGTTGTGTGATTATCTCTAGGCTCATCTGTGGTTCTGCCTATGCCATTCTTTTACTTTTTTCGTGACTAATATTCCAATCTGTCCATATACCACTTCTTCTTTGTCCATTTACCTCTTTATAAACCTTTGTTTTGCGTCCATGTCTTGGCTATTTCAATATTGCTGCAGTGCACATTTGTCTGCCTCTGTCTTTCCCATTCTGGTGGTCTTAGGTTATGGGCCTAAAAGGGGCCCTGCCGCATCATATGGTAGCTCACTTTTTACCTTTTAAAGCAGCTCCATTCCATTTTCGTTAGTGCTGTCACTAATTTACCTCCCACCAGCAGCCAGAAGGTGCGCAGTTCTCTAAAATCCCTTCAGCATTTATAGTTTGTCGACTCTTTGCTGATGCTCATTGGACTGGTGTGAGCTGAAACCCTTTTGGAGGTTGGATTAGCATGTGGCTACTAATTTCTTATCCTGAGCTTTAGGCATGTCCTGCTTTTTTCTTTTCCTTTTTTTATTAAAGAGTGAGTACAACGTCCCTCTTCATATTGACTTCTTGAAAAATTTGTCATGTGTTGAAATTTCTTGCCTATTCCCTACCCCAGGGCATTTTTTGAGGGCAGGTGTCATTTACGGCCCTGCAGTCCTTGTGACTATTGAGCAACCATTAGCACTGGGTTTGAACCTGTTGTTGTGGCAAACAGCCACAAGGCGGCAGCATTGTTACGTTCTCAACTCTTGTTACTAGGGCAACAGAGTCTTCCTGGAGGTAGTGTTCCGAGGTTGTAAATTAGAGTGGAATGTGCTGGGACCAGCCCCCAGAAGGTTATGTCTCCTTACTTATGTTTGTTTTATAAATTTAATTTATATTTCTTATCAGAGTGAATTTGATTAGAGTGTTGTGATTGTCTGGCTGTACAGAATCTGCTCAATGATTCATACATATGTCTGTTCATCTTTGGATCCTGTTACCATGTATGTTATTACAGAATGTTGAGTAGACCTCCCTTGGTATTTGGTAGGTGTTTTGTCATTATATATTTTATATGTATTGGTGATTATATAATTCATATAGTTTATAGGTTATTTGTTTCTATACATTTAACATACATTAGTATATGTATGTTAGCCCCATAATCCTAATTTATCCATCCTCCCACATTTCATTTTGGTTAACCATTATTTTGTTTTACAAATCTCTGAGTATCTTTTTCTGTGAAAATATGTTCATTGGTAGCAATCTTAGGATAACATGTATAAATGATACCATAGGAGATTTGTCATTCCCTTTTGACTTACTGAACCTAATATGATTATTTCTAGGCTCCTCTGCAGTCCTGAAAACGGCACTGTTCATTTTTTTCCCGAGGCAACTATTCCATTCGGTACGTATAACGCTTCTTCTTTGTCCATTTATCTGTTGATGGACATTTTGTTTGCTTGCATGTCTTGGCTATTGTCAGTATTGCTGCAGTGCATGTGTGCCTGTCTGTGCCTTTCCTATTCTGGTCTCCTTAGGTTATTGGCCCATTAGGGGATGGGCCGCATCCCATCGTAGCTCAGTTTTTACCTTTTAAATGCAGCTCCATTCTGTTCTCATGATGAGCTGTTACCAGTTTACATCCAACGAACAGCATAGTGGGTATGCCTTTCTCCACTAACCCGTCAGCATTCATTGTTTGTAGACTTTTGACGCATGGCATTTTGAATATTGGGTGGCGAAGTCCTTTTGTAGTTTGGATTTGCATCCAACCAATAAATAATTCCTGAAATTGAGCTTTTATCCATGTTCTTCTTTTTTTTAAAATAACAGAGTGAGTAACACTTACCTCTTCAAACTCTTTTCTTTAAAAATTTTCCGTGTTGTGGACTTTTTTTGGCCATTCCCTACCCCAGGACATTTTTTGAGGGCATGAGTCATTTACAGCCCGGCAGTCCTTGTGAATATTAGTGACTATTAGCAGTAGATTGAAAGCTGCTGTTTAAGGAAACGGCCTTAGGGTGGCAGCATTTCTACGTTGCCAACTCTGCTTGCTAGGGAAACAGAATCTTGGTGCAAGTTGTGATTTTAGGTTGCAGATTAGAGTGGAATGTGCCAGGGCAAACCCCCATAAGTTTTGCCTCCTTAATTCTTGGTTGTGTCTTTAAATTGTAGTTTTTATCAGAGCAGATTTGATTGAAAAATGTCTTTTGTTCTAGGTGTACAGAATCTTGTTCATTTACACATTTACATATATCTCTTGATATTTGGGTCCATTTCCATGTAGGTTATTACAAAGTGTTTACTAGACCACTCTTGGTATTCCATAGGTCTTTGGGGATGATATATTTTGTATGTATTAGTATATGGTTATTGACTCCAATATCTTAATTTATTCACTCCTCACACCTTTTCTTTGGCTTAACCATAAGTTTTTCTTCTCAATCTGAGATTGTCTTTCTCTGTGGAAATATGTTCTTTTTATGAATAATCAGATGACATAAGTGATACCCGAGGACATTTGTCTTTCGCATTCTGACTTACTTCACGTTGTGTGATTATCTCTAGGCTCATCTGTGGTTCTGCCTATGCCATTCTTTTACTTTTTTCGTGACTAATATTCCAATCTGTCCATATACCACTTCTTCTTTGTCCATTTACCTGTTTATAAACCTTTGTTTTGCTTCCATGTCTTGGCTATTTCAATATTGTTGCAGTGCACATTTGCCTGCCCTCTGTCTTTCCCATTCTGGTGGTCTTAGGTTATGGGCCTAAAAGGGGCCCTGCCACATCATATGGTAGCTCACTTTTTTCCTTTTAAAGCAGCTCCATTCCATTTTCGTTAGTGCTGTCACTAATTTACCTCCCACCAGCAGCCAGAAGGTGCGCAGTTCTCTAAAATCCCTTCAGCATTTATAGTTTGTCGACTCTTTGCTGACGCTCATTGGACTGGTGTGAGCTGAAACCCTTTCAGAGGTTGGATTAGCATGTGGCTACTAATTTCTTATCCTGAGCTTTAGGCATGTCCTGCTTTTTTCTTTTCCTTTTTTTATTAAAGAGTGAGTACATCTTCCCTCTTCATATTGACTTCTTGAAAAATTTGTCATGTGTTGAAATTTCTTGCCTATTCCCTACCCCAGGGCATTTTTTGAGGGCAGGTGTCATTTACGGCCCTGCAGTCCTTGTGACTATTAAGCAACCATTAGCACTGGGTTTGAACCTGTTGTTGTGGCAAACAGCCACAAGGCGGCAGCATTGTTACGTTCTCAACTCTTGTTACTAGGGCAACAGAGTCTTCCTGGAGGTAGTGTTCCGAGGTTGTAAATTAGAGTGGAATGTGCTGGGACCAGCCCCCAGAAGGTTATGTCTCCTTACTTATGTTTGTTTTATAAATTTAATTTATATTTCTTATCAGAGTGAATTTGATTAGAGTGTTGTGATTATCTGGCTGTACAGAATCTGCTCAATGATTCATACATATGTCTGTTCATCTTCGGATCCTGTTACCATGTATGTTATTACAGAATGTTGAGTAGACCTCCCTTGGTATTTGGTAGGTGTTTTGTCATTATATATTTTATATGTATTGGTGATTATATAATTCATATAGTTTATAGGTTATTTGTTTCTATACATTTAACATACATTAGTATATGTATGTTAGCCCCATAATCCTAATTTATCCATCCTCCCACCTTTCATTTTGGTTAACCATTATTTTGTTTTACAAATCTCTGAGTGTCTTTTTCTGTGAAAATATGTTCATTGGTAGCAATCTTAGGATAACATGTATAAATGATACCATAGGAGATTTGTCATTCCCTTTTGACTTACTGAACCTAATATGATTATTTCTAGGCTCCTCTGCAGTCCTGAAAACGGCACTGTTCATTTTGTCCCCGAGGCATCTATTCCATTCGGTACGTATTACGCTTCTTCTTTGTCCATTTATCTGTTGATGGACATTTTGTTTGCTTGCATGTCTTGGCTATTGTCAGTATTGCTGCAGTGCATGTGTGCCTGTCTGTGCCTTTCCTATTCTGGTCTCCTTAGGTTATTGGCCCATTAGGGGATGGGCCGCATCCCATGGTAGCTCAGTTTTTACCTTTTAAATGCAGCTCCATTCTGTTCTCATGATGAGCTGTTACCAGTTTACATCCAACGAACAGCATAGTGGGTATGCCTTTCTCCACTAACCCGTCAGCATTCATTGTTTGTAGACTTTTGACGGATGGCATTTTGAATATCGGGTGGCGAAGTCCTTTTGTAGTTTGGATTTGCACCCAAGCAATAAATAATTCCTGAAATTGAGCTTTTATCCCTGTTCTTCTTTTTTTTTTAAATAACAGATTGAGTAACACTTACCTCTTCAAACTCTTTTCTTGAAAAGTTTTCCGTGTTGTGAACTTTTTTGGCCATTCCCTACCCCAGGACATTTTTTGAGGGCATGAGTCATTTACAGCCCGGCAGTCCTTGTGAATATTAGTGACCATTAGCAGTAGATTGAAAGCTGCTGTTTAAGGAAACGGCCTTAGGGTGGCAGCATTTCTACGTTGCCAACTCTGCTTGCTAGGGAAACAGAATCTTGGTGCAAGTTGTGATTTTAGGTTGCAGATTAGAGTGGAATGTGCCAGGGCAAACCCCCATAAGTTTTGCCTCCTTAATTCTTGTTTGTGTCTTTAAATTGTAGTTTTTATCAGAGCAGATTTGATTGAAAAATGTCTTTTGTTCTAGGTGTACAGAATCTTGTTCATTTACACATTTACATATATCTCTTGATATTTGGGTCCTCTTGCATGTCGGTTATTACAAAGTGTTGTGTAGACCACTCTCGGTATTCCATAGGTCTTTGGGGATGGTAAATTTTGTATGTATTAGTAAATGGTTGTTGACCCCAATATCTTAATTTATTCATTCCTCACACCTTTTCTTTGGCTTAACCATAAGTTTTTCTTCTCAATCTGAGATTGTCTTTCTCTGTGGAAATATGTTCTTTTTATGAATAATCAGATGACATAAGTGATACCCGAGGACATTTGTCTTTCGCATTCTGACTTACTTCACGTTGTGTGATTATCTCTAGGCTCATCTGTGGTTCTGCCTATGCCATTCTTTTACTTTTTTCGTGACTAATATTCCAATCTGTCCATATACCACTTCTTCTTTGTCCATTTACCTGTTTATAAACCTTTGTTTTGCTTCCATGTCTTGGCTATTTCAATATTGCTGCAGTGCACATTTGCCTGCCTCTGTCTTTCCCATTCTGGTGGTCTTAGGTTATGGGCCTAAAAGGTGCCCTGCCGCATCATATGGCAGCTCACGTTTTACCTTTTAAAGCAGCTCCATTCCATTTTCGTTAGTGCTGTTACTAATTTACCTCCCACCAGCAGCCAGAAGGTGCGCAGTTCTCTAAAATCCCTTCAGCATTTATAGTTTGTCGACTCTTTGCTGATGCTCATTGGACTGGTGTGAGCTGAAACCCTTTTGGAGGTTGGATTAGCATGTGGCTACTAATTTTTTATCCTGAGCTTTAGGCATGTCCTGCTTTTTTCTTTTCCTTTTTTTATTAAAGTGTGAGTACAACTTCCCTCTTCATATTGACTTCTTGAAAAATTTGGCATGTGTTGAAATTTCTTGCCTATTCCCTACCCCAGGGCATTTTTTGAGGGCAGGTGTCATTTACGGCCCTGCAGTCCTTGTGACTATTAAGCAACCATTAGCACTGGGTTTGAACCTGTTGTTGTGGGAAACAGCCACTAGGCGGCAGCATTCTTACGTTCTCAACTCTTGTTACTAGGGCAACAGAGTCTTCCTGGAGGTAGTGTTCCGAGGTTGTAAATTAGAGTGGAATGTGCTGGGACCAGCCCCCAGAAGGTTATGTCTCCTTACTTATGTTTGTTTTATAAATTTAATTTATATTTCTTATCAGAGTGAATTTGATTAGAGTGTTGTGATTGTCTGGCTGTACAGAATCTGCTCAATGATTCATACATATGTCTGTTCATCTTCGGATCCTGTTACCATGTATGTAAATACAGAATGTTGAGTAGACCTCCCTTGGTATTTGGTAGGTGTTTTGTCATTATATATTTTATATGTATTGGTGATTATATAATTCATATAGTTTATAGGTTATTTGTTTCTATACATTTAACATACATTAGTATATGTATGTTAGCCCCATAATCCTAATTTATCCATCCTCCCACCTTTCATTTTGGTTAACCATTATTTTGTTTTACAAATCTCTGAGTGTCTTTTTCTGTGAAAATATGTTCATTGGTAGCAATCTTAGGATAACATGTATAAATGATACCATAGGAGATTTGTCATTCCCTTTTGACTTACTGAACCTAATATGATTATTTCTAGGCTCCTCTGCAGTCCTGAAAACCGCACTGTTCATTTTTTTCCCGAGGCAACTATTCCATTCGGTACGTATAACGCTTCTTCTTTGTCCATTTATCTGTTGATGGACATTTTGTTTGCTTGCATGTCTTGGCTATTGTCAGTATTGCTGCAGTGCATGTGTGCCTGTCTGTGCCTTTCCTATTCTGGTCTCCTTGGGTTATTGGCCCATTAGGGGATGGGCCGCATCCCATCGTAGCTCAGTTTTTACCTTTTAAATGCAGCTCCATTCTGTTCTGAGGATGAGCTGTTACCAGTTTACATCCAACGAACAGCATAGGGGGTATGCCTTTCTCCACTAACCCGTCAGCATTCATTGTTTGTAGACTTTTGACGGATGGCATTTTAATATCGGGTGGCGAAGTCCTTTTGTAGTTTGGATTTGCACCCAAGCAATAAATAATTCCTGAAATTGAGCTTTTATCCCTGTTCTTCTTTTTTTTTTAAATAACAGATTGAGTAACACTTACCTCTTCAAACTCTTTTCTTGAAAAGTTTTCCGTGTTGTGAACTTTTTTGGCCATTCCCTACCCCAGGACATTTTTTGAGGGCATGAGTCATTTACAGCCCGGCAGTCCTTGTGAATATTAGTGACCATTAGCAGTAGATTGAAAGCTGCTGTTTAAGGAAACGGCCTTAGGGTGGCAGCATTTCTACGTTGCCAACTCTGCTTGCTAGGGAAACAGAATCTTGGTGCAAGTTGTGATTTTAGGTTGCAGATTAGAGTGGAATGTGCCAGGGCAAACCCCCATAAGTTTTGCCTCCTTAATTCTTGTTTGTGTCTTTAAATTGTAGTTTTTATCAGAGCAGATTTGATTGAAAAATGTCTTTTGTTCTAGGTGTACAGAATCTTGTTCATTTACACATTTACATATATCTCTTGATATTTGGGTCCTCTTCCATGTCGGTTATTACAAAGTGTTGTGTAGACCACTCTCGGTATTCCATAGGTCTTTGGGGATGGTAAATTTTGTATGTATTAGTAAATGGTTGTTGACCCCAATATCTTAATTTATTCATTCCTCACACCTTTTCTTTGGCTTAACCATAAGTTTTTCTTCTCAATCTGAGATTGTCTTTCTCTGTGGAAATATGTTCTTTTTATGAATAATCAGATGACATAAGTGATACCCGAGGACATTTGTCTTTCGCATTCTGACTTACTTCACGTTGTGTGATTATCTCTAGGCTCATCTGTGGTTCTGCCTATGCCATTCTTTTACTTTTTTCGTGACTAATATTCCAATCTGTCCATATACCACTTCTTCTTTGTCCATTTACCTCTTTATAAACCTTTGTTTTGCGTCCATGTCTTGGCTATTTCAATATTGCTGCAGTGCACATTTGTCTGCCTCTGTCTTTCCCATTCTGGTGGTCTTAGGTTATGGGCCTAAAAGGGGCCCTGCCGCATCATATGGTAGCTCACTTTTTACCTTTTAAAGCAGCTCCATTCCATTTTCGTTAGTGCTGTCACTAATTTACCTCCCACCAGCAGCCAGAAGGTGCGCAGTTCTCTAAAATCCCTTCAGCATTTATCGTTTGTCGACTGTTTGCCGATGCTCATTGGACTGGTGTGAGCTGAAACCCTTTTGGAGGTTGGATTAGCATGTGGCTACTAATTTCTTATCCTGAGCTTTAGGCATGTCCTGCTTTTTTCTTTTCCTTTTTTTATTAAAGAGTGAGTACAACTTCCCTCTTCATATTGACTTCTTGAAAAATTTGTCATGTGTTGAAATTTCTTGCCTATTCCCTACCCCAGGGCATTTTTTGAGGGCAGGTGTCATTTACGGCCCTGCAGTCCTTGTGACTATTAAGCAACCATTAGCACTGGGTTTGAACCTGTTGTTGTGGCAAACAGCCACAAGGCGGCAACATTGTTACGTTCTCAACTCTTGTTACTAGGGCAACAGAGTCTTCCTGGAGGTAGTGTTCTGAGGTTGTAAATTAGAGTGGAATGTGCTGGGACCAGCTCCCAGAAGGTTATGTCTCCTTACTTATGTTTGTTTTATAAATTTAATTTATATTTCTTATCAGAGTGAATTTGATTAGAGTGTTGTGATTATCTGGCTGTACAGAATCTGCTCAATGATTCATACATATGTCTGTTCATCTTCGGATCCTGTTACCATGTATGTTATTACAGAATGTTGAGTAGACCTCCCTTGGTATTTGGTAGGTGTTTTGTCATTATATATTTTATATGTATTGGTGATTATATAATTCATATAGTTTATAGGTTATTTGTTTCTATACATTTAACATACATTAGTATATGTATGTTAGCCCCATAATCCTAATTTATCCATCCTCCCACCTTTCATTTTGGTTAACCATTATTTTGTTTTACAAATCTCTGAGTGTCTTTTTCTGTGAAAATATGTTCATTGGTAGCAATCTTAGGATAACATGTATAAATGATACCATAGGAGATTTGTCATTCCCTTTTGACTTACTGAACCTAATATGATTATTTCTAGGCTCCTCTGCAGTCCTGAAAACGGCACTGTTAATTTTTTTCCCGAGGCAACTATTCCATTCGGTATGTATAACGCTTCTTCTTTGTCCATTTATCTGTTGATGGACATTTTGTTTGCTTGCATGTCTTGGCTATTGTCAGTATTGCTGCAGTGCATGTGTGCCTGTCTGTGCCTTTCCTATTCTGGTCTCCTTGGGTTATTGGCCCATTAGGGGATGGGCCGCATCCCATGGTAGCTCAGTTTTTACCTTTTAAATGCAGCTCCATTCTGTTCTCATGATGAGCTGTTACCAGTTTACATCCAACGAACAGCATAGTGGGTATGCCTTTCTCCACTAACCCGTCAGCATTCATAGTTTGTAGACTTTTGACGGATTGCATTTTGAATATTGGGTGGCAAAGTCCTTTTGTAGTTTGGATTTGCATCCAACCAATAAATAATTCCTGAAATTGAGCTTTTATCCATGTTCTTCTTTTTTTTAAAATAACAGAGTGAGTAACACTTACCTCTTCAAACTCTTTTCTTGAAAAGTTTTCCGTGTTGTGAACTTTTTTTGGCCATTCCCTACCGCAGGACATTTTTTGAGGGCATGAGTCATTTACAGCCCGGCAGTCCTTGTGAATATTAGTGACTATTAGCAGTAGATTGAAAGCTGCTGTTTAAGGAAACGGCCTTAGTGTGGCAGCATTTCTACGTTGCCAACTCTGCTTGCTAGGGAAACAGAATCTTGGTGCAAGATGTGAATTTAGGTTGCAGATTAGAGTGGAATGTGCCAGGGCAAACCCCCATAAGTTTTGCCTCCTTAATTCTTGTTTGTGTCTTTAAATTGTAGTTTTTATCAGAGCTGATTTGATTGAAAAATGTCTTTTGTTCTAGGTGTACAGAATCTTGTTCATTTACACATTTACATATATCTCTTGATATTTGGGTCCTTTTCCATGTAGGTTATTACAAAGTGTTGAGTAGACCACCCTGGGTATTCCATAGGTCTTTGGGGATGATATATTTTGTATGTATTAGTATATGGTTGTTGACCCCAATATCTTAATTTATTCATTCCTCACACCTTTTCTTTGGCTTAACCATAAGTTTTTCTTCTCAATCTGAGATTGTCTTTCTCTGTGGAAATATGTTCTTTTTATGAATAATCAGATGACATAAGTGATACCCGAGGACATTTGTCTTTCGCATTCTGACTTACTTCACGTTGTGTGATTATCTCTAGGCTCATCTGTGGTTCTGCCTATGCCATTCTTTTACTTTTTTCGTGACTAATATTCCAATCTGTCCATATACCACTTCTTCTTTGTCCATTTACCTCTTTATAAACCTTTGTTTTGCGTCCATGTCTTGGCTATTTCAATATTGCTGCAGTGCACATTTGTCTGCCTCTGTCTTTCCCATTCTGGTGGTCTTAGGTTATGGGCCTAAAAGGGGCCCTGCCGCATCATATGGTAGCTCACTTTTTACCTTTTAAAGCAGCTCCATTCCATTTTCGTTAGTGCTGTCACTAATTTACCTCCCACCAGCAGCCAGAAGGTGCGCAGTTCTCTAAAATCCCTTCAGCATTTATAGTTTGTCGACTCTTTGCTGATGCTCATTGGACTGGTGTGAGCTGAAACCCTTTTGGAGGTTGGATTAGCATGTGGCTACTAATTTCTTATCCTGAGCTTTAGGCATGTCCTGCTTTTTTCTTTTCCTTTTTTTATTAAAGAGTGAGTACAACGTCCCTCTTCATATTGACTTTTTGAAAAATTTGTCATGTGTTGAAATTTCTTGCCTATTCCCTACCCCAGGGCATTTTTTGAGGGCAGGTGTCATTTACGGCCCTGCAGTCCTTGTGACTATTGAGCAACCATTAGCACTGGGTTTGAACCTGTTGTTGTGGCAAACAGCCACAAGGCGGCAGCATTGTTACGTTCTCAAATCTTGTTACTAGGGCAACAGAGTCTTCCTGGAGGTAGTGTTCCGAGGTTGTAAATTAGAGTGGAATGTGCTGGGACCAGCCCCCAGAAGGTTATGTCTCCTTACTTATGTTTGTTTTATAAATTTAATTTATATTTCTTATCAGAGTGAATTTGATTAGAGTGTTTTGATTGTCTGGCTGTACAGAATCTGCTCAATGATTCATACATATGTCTGTTCATCTTTGGATCCTGTTACCATGTATGTTATTACAGAATGTTGAGTAGACCTCCCTTGGTATTTGGTAGGTGTTTTGTCATTATATATTTTATATGTATTGCTGATTATATAATTCATATAGTTTATAGGTTATTTGTTTCTATACATTTAACATACATTAGTATATGTATGTTAGCCCCATAATCCTAATTTATCCATCCTCCCACCTTTCATTTTGGTTAACCATTATTTTGTTTTACAAATCTCTGAGTATCTTTTTCTGTGAAAATATGTTCATTGGTAGCAATCTTAGGATAACTTGTATAAATGATACCATAGGAGATTTGTCATTCCCTTTTGACTTACTGAACCTAATATGATTATTTCTAGGCTCCTCTGCAGTCCTGAAAACGGCACTGTTCATTTTTTTCCCGAGGCAACTATTCCATTCGGTACGTATAACGCTTCTTCTTTGTCCATTTATCTGTTGATGGACATTTTGTTTGCTTGCATGTCTTGGCTATTGTCAGTATTGCTGCAGTGCATGTGTGCCTGTCTGTGCCTTTCCTATTCTGGTCTCCTTAGGTTATTGGCCCATTAGGGGATGGGCCGCATCCCATCGTAGCTCAGTTTTTACCTTTTAAATGCAGCTCCATTCTGTTCTGATGATGAGCTGTTACCAGTTTACATCCAACGAACAGCATAGGGGGTATGCCTTTCTCTACTAACCCGTCAGCATTCATTGTTTGTAGACTTTTGACGGATGGCATTTTGAATATCGGGTGGCGAAGTCCTTTTGTAGTTTGGATTTGCACCCAAGCAATAAATAATTCCTGAAATTGAGCTTTTATCCCTGTTCTTCTTTTTTTTTTAAATAACAGATTGAGTAACACTTACCTCTTCAAACTCTTTTCTTGAAAAGTTTTCCGTGTTGTGAACTTTTTTGGCCATTCCCTACCCCAGGACATTTTTTGAGGGCATGAGTCATTTACAGCCCGGCAGTCCTTGTGAATATTAGTGACCATTAGCAGTAGATTGAAAGCTGCTGTTTAAGGAAACGGCCTTAGGGTGGCAGCATTTCTACGTTGCCAACTCTGCTTGCTAGGGAAACAGAATCTTGGTGCAAGTTGTGATTTTAGGTTGCAGATTAGAGTGGAATGTGCCAGGGCAAACCCCCATAAGTTTTGCCTCCTTAATTCTTGTTTGTGTCTTTAAATTGTAGTTTTTATCAGAGCAGATTTGATTGAAAAATGTCTTTTGTTCTAGGTGTACAGAATCTTGTTCATTTACACATTTACATATATCTCTTGATATTTGGGTCCATTTCCATGTAGGTTATTACAAAGTGTTTACTAGACCACTCTTGGTATTCCATAGGTCTTTGGGGATGATATATTTTGTATGTATTAGTATATGGTTATTGACTCCAATATCTTAATTTATTCACTCCTCACACCTTTTCTTTGGCTTAACCATAAGTTTTTCTTCTCAATCTGAGATTGTCTTTCTCTGTGGAAATATGTTATTTTTATGAATAATCAGATGACATAAGTGATACCCGAGGACATTTGTCTTTCGCATTCTGACTTACTTCACGTTGTGTGATTATCTCTAGGCTCATCTGTGGTTCTGCCTATGCCATTCTTTTACTTTTTTCGTGACTAATATTCCAATCTGTCCATATACCACTTCTTCTTTGTCCATTTACCTGTTTATAAACCTTTGTTTTGCTTCCATGTCTTGGCTATTTCAATATTGCTGCAGTGCACATTTGCCTGCCTCTGTCTTTCCCATTCTGGTGGTCTTAGGTTATGGGCCTAAAAGGTGCCCTGCCGCATCATATGGCAGCTCACGTTTTACCTTTTAAAGCAGCTCCATTCCATTTTCGTTAGTGCTGTTACTAATTTACCTCCCACCAGCAGCCAGAAGGTGCGCAGTTCTCTAAAATCCCTTCAGCATTTATAGTTTGTCGACTCTTTGCTGATGCTCATTGGACTGGTGTGAGCTGAAACCCTTTTGGAGGTTGGATTAGCATGTGGCTACTAATTTTTTATCCTGAGCTTTAGGCATGTCCTGCTTTTTTCTTTTCCTTTTTTTATTAAAGTGTGAGTACAACTTCCCTCTTCATATTGACTTCTTGAAAAATTTGGCATGTGTTGAAATTTCTTGCCTATTCCCTACCCCAGGGCATTTTTTGACGGCAGGTGTCATTTACGGCCCTGCAGTCCTTGTGACTATTGAGCAACCATTAGCACTGGGTTTGAACCTGTTGTTGTGGCAAACAGCCACAAGGCGGAAGCATTGTTACGTTCTCAACTCTTGTTACTAGGGCAACAGAGTCTTCCTGGAGTTAGTGTTCCGATGTTGTAAATTAGAGTGGAATGTGCTGGGACCAGCCCCCAGAAGGTTATGTCTCCTTACTTATGTTTGTTTTATAAATTTAATTTATATTTCTTATCAGAGTGAATTTGATTAGAGTGTTGTGATTGTCTGGCTGTACAGAATCTGCTCAATGATTCATACATATGTCTGTTCATCTTCGGATCCTGTTACCATGTATGTTATTACAGAATGTTGAGTAGACCTCCCTTGGTATTTGGTAGGTGTTTTGTCATTATATATTTTATATGTATTGGTGATTATATAATTCATATAGTTTATAGGTTATTTGTTTCTATACATTTAACATACATTAGTGTATGTATGTTAGCCCCATAATCCTAATTTATCCATCCTCCCACCTTTCATTTTGGTTAACCATTATTTTGTTTTACAAATCTCTGAGTGTCTTTTTCTGTGAAAATATGTTCATTGGTAGCAATCTTAGGATAACATGTATAAATGATACCATAGGAGATTTGTCATTCCCTTTTGACTTACTGAACCTAATATGATTATTTCTAGGCTCCTCTGCAGTCCTGAAAACGGCACTGTTCATTTTTTTCCCGAGGCAACTATTCCATTCGGTATGTATAACGCTTCTTCTTTGTCCATTTATCTGTTGATGGACATTTTGTTTGCTTGCATGTCTTGGCTATTGTCAGTATTGCTGCAGTGCATGTGTGCCTGTCTGTGCCTTTCCTATTCTGGTCTCCTTGGGTTATTGGCCCATTAGGGGATGGGCCGCATCCCATGGTAGCTCAGTTTTTACCTTTTAAATGCAGCTCCATTCTGTTCTCATGATGAGCTGTTACCAGTTTACATCCAACGAACAGCATAGTGGGTATGCCTTTCTCCACTAACCCGTCAGCATTCATAGTTTGTAGACTTTTGACGGATTGCATTTTGAATATTGGGTGGCAAAGTCCTTTTGTAGTTTGGATTTGCATCCAACCAATAAATAATTCCTGAAATTGAGCTTTTATCCATGTTCTTCTTTTTTTTAAAATAACAGAGTGAGTAACTCTTACCTCTTCAAACTCTTTTCTTGAAAAGTTTTCCGTGTTGTTAACTTTTTTTGGCCATTCCCTACCGCAGGACATTTTTTGAGGGCATGAGTCATTTACAGCCCGGCAGTCCTTGTGAATATTAGTGACTATTAGCAGTAGATTGAAAGCTGCTGTTTAAGGAAACGGCCTTAGTGTGGCAGCATTTCTACGTTGCCAACTCTGCTTGCTAGGGAAACAGAATCTTGGTGCAAGATGTGAATTTAGGTTGCAGATTAGAGTGGAATGTGCCAGGGCAAACCCCCATAAGTTTTGCCTCCTTAATTCTTGTTTGTGTCTTTAAATTGTAGTTTTTATCAGAGCAGATTTGATTGAAAAATGTCTTTTGTTCTAGGTGTACAGAATCTTGTTCATTTACACATTTACATATATCTCTTGATATTTGGGTCCTTTTCCATGTAGGTTATTACAAAGTGTTGAGTAGACCACCCTGGGTATTCCATAGGTCTTTGGGGATGATATATTTTGTATGTATTAGTATATGGTTGTTGACCCCAATATCTTAATTTATTCATTCCTCACACCTTTTCTTTGGCTTAACCATAAGTTTTTCTTCTCAATCTGAGATTGTCTTTCTCTGTGGAAATATGTTCTTTTTATGAATAATCAGATGACATAAGTGATACCCGAGGACATTTGTCTTTCGCATTCTGACTTACTTCACGTTGTGTGATTATCTCTAGGCTCATCTGTGGTTCTGCCTATGCCATTCTTTTACTTTTTTCGTGACTAATATTCCAATCTGTCCATATACCACTTCTTCTTTGTCCATTTACCTCTTTATAAACCTTTGTTTTGCGTCCATGTCTTGGCTATTTCAATATTGCTGCAGTGCACATTTGTCTGCCTCTGTCTTTCCCATTCTGGTGGTCTTAGGTTATGGGCCTAAAAGGGGCCCTGCCGCATCATATGGTAGCTCACTTTTTACCTTTTAAAGCAGCTCCATTCCATTTTCGTTAGTGCTGTCACTAATTTACCTCCCACCAGCAGCCAGAAGGTGCGCAGTTCTCTAAAATCCCTTCAGCATTTATCGTTTGTCGACTCTTTGCCGATGCTCATTGGACTGGTGTGAGCTGAAACCCTTTTGGAGGTTGGATTAGCATGTGGCTACTAATTTCTTATCCTGAGCTTTAGGCATGTCCTGCTTTTTTCTTCTCCTTTTTTTATTAAAGAGTGAGTACAACTTCCCTCTTCATATTGACTTCTTGAAAAATTTGTCATGTGTTCAAATTTCTTGCCTATTCCCTACCCCAGGGCATTTTTTGAGGGCAGGTGTCATTTACGGCCCTGCAGTCCTTGTGACTATTGAGCAACCATTAGCACTGGGTTTGAACCTGTTGTTGTGGCAAACAGCCACAAGGCGGAAGCATTGTTACGTTCTCAACTCTTGTTACTAGGGCAACAGAGTCTTCCTGGAGTTAGTGTTCCGATGTTGTAAATTAGAGTGGAATGTGCTGGGACCAGCCCCCAGAAGGTTATGTCTCCTTACTTATGTTTGTTTTATAAATTTAATTTATATTTCTTATCAGAGTGAATTTGATTAGAGTGTTGTGATTGTCTGGCTGTACAGAATCTGCTCAATGATTCATACATATGTCTGTTCATCTTCGGATCCTGTTACCATGTATGTTATTACAGAATGTTGAGTAGACCTCCCTTGGTATTTGGTAGGTGTTTTGTCATTATATATTTTATATGTATTGGTGATTATATAATTCATATAGTTTATAGGTTATTTGTTTCTATACATTTAACATACATTAGTGTATGTATGTTAGCCCCATAATCCTAATTTATCCATCCTCCCACCTTTCATTTTGGTTAACCATTATTTTGTTTTACAAATCTCTGAGTGTCTTTTTCTGTGAAAATATGTTCATTGGTAGCAATCTTAGGATAACATGTATAAATGATACCATAGGAGATTTGTCATTCCCTTTTGACTTACTGAACCTAATATGATTATTTCTAGGCTCCTCTGCAGTCCTGAAAACGGCACTGTTCATTTTTTTCCCGAGGCAACTATTCCATTCGGTATGTATAACGCTTCTTCTTTGTCCATTTATCTGTTGATGGACATTTTGTTTGCTTGCATGTCTTGGCTATTGTCAGTATTGCTGCAGTGCATGTGTGCCTGTCTGTGCCTTTCCTATTCTGGTCTCCTTGGGTTATTGGCCCATTAGGGGATGGGCCGCATCCCATGGTAGCTCAGTTTTTACCTTTTAAATGCAGCTCCATTCTGTTCTCATGATGAGCTGTTACCAGTTTACATCCAACGAACAGCATAGTGGGTATGCCTTTCTCCACTAACCCGTCAGCATTCATAGTTTGTAGACTTTTGACGGATTGCATTTTGAATATTGGGTGGCAAAGTCCTTTTGTAGTTTGGATTTGCATCCAACCAATAAATAATTCCTGAAATTGAGCTTTTATCCATGTTCTTCTTTTTTTTAAAATAACAGAGTGAGTAACACTTACCTCTTCAAACTCTTTTCTTGAAAAGTTTTCCGTGTTGTTACCTTTTTTTGGCCATTCCCTACCGCAGGACATTTTTTGAGGGCATGAGTCATTTACAGCCCGGCAGTCCTTGTGAATATTAGTGACTATTAGCAGTAGATTGAAAGCTGCTGTTTAAGGAAACGGCCTTAGGGTGGCAGCATTTCTACGTTGCCAACTCTGCTTGCTAGGGAAACAGAATCTTGGTGCAAGATGTGAATTTAGGTTGCAGATTAGAGTGGAATGTGCCAGGGCAAACCCCCATAAGTTTTGCCTCCTTAATTCTTGTTTGTGTCTTTAAATTGTAGTTTTTATCAGAGCAGATTTGATTGAAAAATGTCTTTTGTTCTAGGTGTACAGAATCTTGTTCATTTACACATTTACATATATCTCTTGATATTTGGGTCCTTTTCCATGTAGGTTATTACAAAGTGTTGAGTAGACCACCCTTGGTATTCCATAGGTCTTTGGGGATGATATATTTTGTATGTATTAGTATATGGTTGTTGACCCCAATATCTTAATTTATTCATTCCTCACACCTTTTCTTTGGCTTAACCATAAGTTTTTCTTCTCAATCTGAGATTGTCTTTCTCTGTGGAAATATGTTCTTTTTATGAATAATCAGATGACATAAGTGATACCCGAGGACATTTGTCTTTCGCATTCTGACTTACTTCACGTTGTGTGATTATCTCTAGGCTCATCTGTGGTTCTGCCTATGCCATTCTTTTACTTTTTTCGTGACTAATATTCCAATCTGTCCATATACCACTTCTTCTTTGTCCATTTACCTCTTTATAAACCTTTGTTTTGCGTCCATGTCTTGGCTATTTCAATATTGCTGCAGTGCACATTTGTCTGCCTCTGTCTTTCCCATTCTGGTGGTCTTAGGTTATGGGCCTAAAAGGGGCCCTGCCGCATCATATGGTAGCTCACTTTTTACCTTTTAAAGCAGCTCCATTCCATTTTCGTTAGTGCTGTCACTAATTTACCTCCCACCAGCAGCCAGAAGGTGCGCAGTTCTCTAAAATCCCTTCAGCATTTATCGTTTGTCGACTGTTTGCCGATGCTCATTGGACTGGTGTGAGCTGAAACCCTTTTGGAGGTTGGATTAGCATGTGGCTACTAATTTCTTATCCTGAGCTTTAGGCATGTCCTGCTTTTTTCTTTTCCTTTTTTTATTAAAGAGTGAGTACAACTTCCCTCTTCATATTGACTTCTTGAAAAATTTGTCATGTGTTGAAATTTCTTGCCTATTCCCTACCCCAGGGCATTTTTTGAGGGCAGGTGTCATTTACGGCCCTGCAGTCCTTGTGACTATTAAGCAACCATTAGCACTGGGTTTGAACCTGTTGTTGTGGCAAACAGCCACAAGGCGGCAACATTGTTACGTTCTCAACTCTTGTTACTAGGGCAACAGAGTCTTCCTGGAGGTAGTGTTCTGAGGTTGTAAATTAGAGTGGAATGTGCTGGGACCAGCTCCCAGAAGGTTATGTCTCCTTACTTATGTTTGTTTTATAAATTTAATTTATATTTCTTATCAGAGTGAATTTGATTAGAGTGTTGTGATTATCTGGCTGTACAGAATCTGCTCAATGATTCATACATATGTCTGTTCATCTTCGGATCCTGTTACCATGTATGTTATTACAGAATGTTGAGTAGACCTCCCTTGGTATTTGGTAGGTGTTTTGTCATTATATATTTTATATGTATTGGTGATTATATAATTCATATAGTTTATAGGTTATTTGTTTCTATACATTTAACATACATTAGTATATGTATGTTAGCCCCATAATCCTAATTTATCCATCCTCCCACCTTTCATTTTGGTTAACCATTATTTTGTTTTACAAATCTCTGAGTGTCTTTTTCTGTGAAAATATGTTCATTGGTAGCAATCTTAGGATAACATGTATAAATGATACCATAGGAGATTTGTCATTCCCTTTTGACTTACTGAACCTAATATGATTATTTCTAGGCTCCTCTGCAGTCCTGAAAACGGCACTGTTCATTTTTTTCCCGAGGCAACTATTCCATTCGGTATGTATAACGCTTCTTCTTTGTCCATTTATCTGTTGATGGACACTTTGTTTGCTTGCATGTCTTGGCTATTGTCAGTATTGCTGCAGTGCATGTGTGCCTGTCTGTGCCTTTCCTATTCTGGTCTCCTTGGGTTATTGGCCCATTAGGGGATGGGCCGCATCCCATGGTAGCTCAGTTTTTACCTTTTAAATGCAGCTCCATTCTGTTCTCATGATGAGCTGTTACCAGTTTACATCCAACGAACAGCATAGTGGGTATGCCTTTCTCCACTAACCCGTCAGCATTCATAGTTTGTAGACTTTTGACGGATTGCATTTTGAATATTGGGTGGCAAAGTCCTTTTGTAGTTTGGATTTGCATCCAACCAATAAATAATTCCTGAAATTGAGCTTTTATCCATGTTCTTCTTTTTTTTAAAATAACAGAGTGAGTAACACTTACCTCTTCAAACTCTTTTCTTGAAAAGTTTTCCGTGTTGTTAACTTTTTTTGGCCATTCCCTACCGCAGGACATTTTTTGAGGGCATGAGTCATTTACAGCCCGGCAGTCCTTGTGAATATTAGTGACTATTAGCAGTAGATTGAAAGCTGCTGTTTAAGGAAACGGCCTTAGGGTGGCAGCATTTCTACGTTGCCAACTCTGCTTGCTAGGGAAACAGAATCTTGGTGCAAGATGTGAATTTAGGTTGCAGATTAGAGTGGAATGTGCCAGGGCAAACCCCCATAAGTTTTGCCTCCTTAATTCTTGTTTGTGTCTTTAAATTGTAGTTTTTATCAGAGCAGATTTGATTGAAAAATGTCTTTTGTTCTAGGTGTACAGAATCTTGTTCATTTACACATTTACATATATCTCTTGATATTTGGGTCCTTTTCCATGTAGGTTATTACAAAGTGTTGAGTAGACCACCCTTGGTATTCCATAGGTCTTTGGGGATGATATATTTTGTATGTATTAGTATATGGTTGTTGACCCCAATATCTTAATTTATTCATTCCTCACACCTTTTCTTTGGCTTAACCATAAGTTTTTCTTCTCAATCTGAGATTGTCTTTCTTTGTGGAAATATGTTCTTTTTATGAATAATCAGATGACATAAGTGATACCCGAGGACATTTGTCTTTCGCATTCTGACTTACTTCACGTTGTGTGATTATCTCTAGGCTCATCTGTGGTTCTGCCTATGCCATTCTTTTACTTTTTTCGTGACTAATATTCCAATCTGTCCATATACCACTTCTTCTTTGTCCATTTACCTGTTTATAAACCTTTGTTTTGCTTCCATGTCTTGGCTATTTCAATATTGTTGCAGTGCACATTTGCCTGCCCTCTGTCTTTCCCATTCTGGTGGTCTTAGGTTATGGGCCTAAAAGGGGCCCTGCCACATCATATGGTAGCTCACTTTTTTCCTTTTAAAGCAGCTCCATTCCATTTTCGTTAGTGCTGTCACTAATTTACCTCCCACCAGCAGCCAGAAGGTGCGCAGTTCTCTAAAATCCCTTCAGCATTTATAGTTTGTCGACTCTTTGCTGACGCTCATTGGACTGGTGTGAGCTGAAACCCTTTCAGAGGTTGGATTAGCATGTGGCTACTAATTTCTTATCCTGAGCTTTAGGCATGTCCTGCTTTTTTCTTTTCCTTTTTTTATTAAAGAGTGAGTACATCTTCCCTCTTCATATTGACTTCTTGAAAAATTTGTCATGTGTTGAAATTTCTTGCCTATTCCCTACCCCAGGGCATTTTTTGAGGGCAGGTGTCATTTACGGCCCTGCAGTCCTTGTGACTATTAAGCAACCATTAGCACTGGGTTTGAACCTGTTGTTGTGGCAAACAGCCACAAGGCGGCAGCATTGTTACGTTCTCAACTCTTGTTACTAGGGCAACAGAGTCTTCCTGGAGGTAGTGTTCCGAGGTTGTAAATTAGAGTGGAATGTGCTGGGACCAGCCCCCAGAAGGTTATGTCTCCTTACTTATGTTTGTTTTATAAATTTAATTTATATTTCTTATCAGAGTGAATTTGATTAGAGTGTTGTGATTATCTGGCTGTACAGAATCTGCTCAATGATTCATACATATGTCTGTTCATCTTCGGATCCTGTTACCATGTATGTTATTACAGAATGTTGAGTAGACCTCCCTTGGTATTTGGTAGGTGTTTTGTCATTATATATTTTATATGTATTGGTGATTATATAATTCATATAGTTTATAGGTTATTTGTTTCTATACATTTAACATACATTAGTATATGTATGTTAGCCCCATAATCCTAATTTATCCATCCTCCCACCTTTCATTTTGGTTAACCATTATTTTGTTTTACAAATCTCTGAGTGTCTTTTTCTGTGAAAATATGTTCATTGGTAGCAATCTTAGGATAACATGTATAAATGATACCATAGGAGATTTGTCATTCCCTTTTGACTTACTGAACCTAATATGATTATTTCTAGTCTCCTCTGCAGTCCTGAAAACGGCACTGTTCATTTTGTCCCCGAGGCATCTATTCCATTCGGTACGTATTACGCTTCTTCTTTGTCCATTTATCTGTTGATGGACATTTTGTTTGCTTGCATGTCTTGGCTATTGTCAGTATTGCTGCAGTGCATGTGTGCCTGTCTGTGCCTTTCCTATTCTGGTCTCCTTAGGTTATTGGCCCATTAGGGGATGGGCCGCATCCCATGGTAGCTCAGTTTTTACCTTTTAAATGCAGCTCCATTCTGTTCTCATGATGAGCTGTTACCAGTTTACATCCAACGAACAGCATAGTGGGTATGCCTTTCTCCACTAACCCGTCAGCATTCATTGTTTGTAGACTTTTGACGGATGGCATTTTGAATATCGGGTGGCGAAGTCCTTTTGTAGTTTGGATTTGCACCCAAGCAATAAATAATTCCTGAAATTGAGCTTTTATCCCTGTTCTTCTTTTTTTTTTAAATAACAGATTGAGTAACACTTACCTCTTCAAACTCTTTTCTTGAAAAGTTTTCCGTGTTGTGAACTTTTTTGGCCATTCCCTACCCCAGGACATTTTTTGAGGGCATGAGTCATTTACAGCCCGGCAGTCCTTGTGAATATTAGTGACCATTAGCAGTAGATTGAAAGCTGCTGTTTAAGGAAACGGCCTTAGGGTGGCAGCATTTCTACGTTGCCAACTCTGCTTGCTAGGGAAACAGAATCTTGGTGCAAGTTGTGATTTTAGGTTGCAGATTAGAGTGGAATGTGCCAGGGCAAACCCCCATTAGTTTTGCCTCCTTAATTCTTGGTTGTGTCTTTAAATTGTAGTTTTTATCAGAGCAGATTTGATTGAAAAATGTCTTTTGTTCTAGGTGTACAGAATCTTGTTCATTTACACATTTACATATATCTCTTGATATTTGGGTCCTCTTCCATGTCGGTTATTACAAAGTGTTGTGTAGACCACTCTCGGTATTCCATAGGTCTTTGGGGATGGTAAATTTTGTATGTATTAGTAAATGGTTGTTGACCCCAATATCTTAATTTATTCATTCCTCACACCTTTTCTTTGGCTTAACCATAAGTTTTTCTTCTCAATCTGAGATTGTCTTTCTCTGTGGAAATATGTTCTTTTTATGAATAATCAGATGACATAAGTGATACCCGAGGACATTTGTCTTTCGCATTCTGACTTACTTCACGTTGTGTGATTATCTCTAGGCTCATCTGTGGTTCTGCCTATGCCATTCTTTTACTTTTTTCGTGACTAATATTCCAATCTGTCCATATACCACTTCTTCTTTGTCCATTTACCTGTTTATAAACCTTTGTTTTGCTTCCATGTCTTGGCTATTTCAATATTGCTGCAGTGCACATTTGCCTGCCTCTGTCTTTCCCATTCTGGTGGTCTTAGGTTATGGGCCTAAAAGGTGCCCTGCCGCATCATATGGCAGCTCACGTTTTACCTTTTAAAGCAGCTCCATTCCATTTTCGTTAGTGCTGTTACTAATTTACCTCCCACCAGCAGCCAGAAGGTGCGCAGTTCTCTAAAATCCCTTCAGCATTTATAGTTTGTCGACTCTTTGCTGATGCTCATTGGACTGGTGTGAGCTGAAACCCTTTTGGAGGTTGGATTAGCATGTGGCTACTAATTTTTTATCCTGAGCTTTAGGCATGTCCTGCTTTTTTCTTTTCCTTTTTTTATTAAAGTGTGAGTACAACTTCCCTCTTCATATTGACTTCTTGAAAAATTTGGCATGTGTTGAAATTTCTTGCCTATTCCCTACCCCAGGGCATTTTTTGAGGGCAGGTGTCATTTACGGCCCTGCAGTCCTTGTGACTATTAAGCAACCATTAGCACTGGGTTTGAACCTGTTGTTGTGGGAAACAGCCACTAGGCGGCAGCATTCTTACGTTCTCAACTCTTGTTACTAGGGCAACAGAGTCTTCCTGGAGGTAGTGTTCCGAGGTTGTAAATTAGAGTGGAATGTGCTGGGACCAGCCCCCAGAAGGTTATGTCTCCTTACTTATGTTTGTTTTATAAATTTAATTTATATTTCTTATCAGAGTGAATTTGATTAGAGTGTTGTGATTGTCTGGCTGTACAGAATCTGCTCAATGATTCATACATATGTCTGTTCATCTTCGGATCCTGTTACCATGTATGTAAATACAGAATGTTGAGTAGACCTCCCTTGGTATTTGGTAGGTGTTTTGTCATTATATATTTTATATGTATTGGTGATTATATAATTCATATAGTTTATAGGTTATTTGTTTCTATACATTTAACATACATTAGTATATGTATGTTAGCCCCATAATCCTAATTTATCCATCCTCCCACCTTTCATTTTGGTTAACCATTATTTTGTTTTACAAATCTCTGAGTGTCTTTTTCTGTGAAAATATGTTCATTGGTAGCAATCTTAGGATAACATGTATAAATGATACCATAGGAGATTTGTCATTCCCTTTTGACTTACTGAACCTAATATGATTATTTCTAGGCTCCTCTGCAGTCCTGAAAACGGCACTGTTCATTTTTTTCCCGAGGCAACTATTCCATTCGGTACGTATAACGCTTCTTCTTTGTCCGTTTATCTGTTGATGGACATTTTGTTTGCTTGCATGTCTTGGCTATTGTCAGTATTGCTGCAGTGCATGTGTGCCTGTCTGTGCCTTTCCTATTCTGGTCTCCTTGGGTTATTGGCCCATTAGGGGATGGGCCGCATCCCATGGTAGCTCAGTTTTTACCTTTTAAATGCAGCTCCATTCTGTTCTCATGATGAGCTGTTAACAGTTTACATCCAACGAACAGCATAGTGGGTATGCCTTTCTCCACTAACCCGTCAGCATTCATTGTTTGTAGACTTTTGACGCATGGCATTTTGTATATTGGGTGGCGAAGTCCTTTTGTAGTTTGGATTTGCATCCAACCAATAAATAATTCCTGAAATTGAGCTTTTATCCATGTTCTTCTTTTTTTTAAAATAACAGAGTGAGTAACACTTACCTCTTCAAACTCTTTTCTTTAAAAATTTTCCGTGTTGTGGACTTTTTTTGGCCATTCCCTACCCCAGGACATTTTTTGAGGGCATGAGTCATTTACAGCCCGGCAGTCCTTGTGAATATTAGTGACTATTAGCAGTAGATTGAAAGCTGCTGTTTAAGGAAACGGCCTTAGGGTGGCAGCATTTCTACGTTGCCAACTCTGCTTGCTAGGGAAACAGAATCTTGGTGCAAGTTGTGATTTTAGGTTGCAGATTAGAGTGGAATGTGCCAGGGCAAACCCCCATAAGTTTTGCCTCCTTAATTCTTGTTTGTGTCTTTAAATTGTAGTTTTTATCAGAGCAGATTTGATTGAAAAATGTCTTTTGTTCTAGGTGTACAGAATCTTGTTCATTTACACATTTACATATATCTCTTGATATTTGGGTCCATTTCCATGTAGGTTATTACAAAGTGTTTACTAGACCACTCTTGGTATTCCATAGGTCTTTGGGGATGATATATTTTGTATGTATTAGTATATGGTTATTGACTCCAATATCTTAATTTATTCACTCCTCACACCTTTTCTTTGGCTTAACCATAAGTTTTTCTTCTCAATCTGAGATTGTCTTTCTCTGTGGAAATATGTTCTTTTTATGAATAATCAGATGACATAAGTGATACCCGAGGACATTTGTCTTTCGCATTCTGACTTACTTCACGTTGTGTGATTATCTCTAGGCTCATCTGTGGTTCTGCCTATGCCATTCTTTTACTTTTTTCGTGACTAATATTCCAATCTGTCCATATACCACTTCTTCTTTGTCCATTTACCTGTTTATAAACCTTTGTTTTGCTTCCATGTCTTGGCTATTTCAATATTGCTGCAGTGCACATTTGCCTGCCCTCTGTCTTTCCCATTCTGGTGGTCTTAGGTTATGGGCCTAAAAGGGGCCCTGCCACATCATATGGTAGCTCACTTTTTTCCTTTTAAAGCAGCTCCATTCCATTTTCGTTAGTGCTGTCACTAATTTACCTCCCACCAGCAGCCAGAAGGTGCGCAGTTCTCTAAAATCCCTTCAGCATTTATAGTTTGTCGACTCTTTGCTGACGCTCATTGGACTGGTGTGAGCTGAAACCCTTTCAGAGGTTGGATTAGCATGTGGCTACTAATTTCTTATCCTGAGCTTTAGGCATGTCCTGCTTTTTTCTTTTCCTTTTTTTATTAAAGAGTGAGTACATCTTCCCTCTTCATATTGACTTCTTGAAAAATTTGTCATGTGTTGAAATTTCTTGCCTATTCCCTACCCCAGGGCATTTTTTGAGGGCAGGTGTCATTTACGGCCCTGCAGTCCTTGTGACTATTAAGCAACCATTAGCACTGGGTTTGAACCTGTTGTTGTGGCAAACAGCCACAAGGCGGCAGCATTGTTACGTTCTCAACTCTTGTTACTAGGGGAACAGAGTCTTCCTGGAGGTAGTGTTCCGAGGTTGTAAATTAGAGTGGAATGTGCTGGGACCAGCCCCCAGAAGGTTATGTCTCCTTACTTATGTTTGTTTTATAAATTTAATTTATATTTCTTATCAGAGTGAATTTGATTAGAGTGTTGTGATTATCTGGCTGTACAGAATCTGCTCAATGATTCATACATATGTCTGTTCATCTTCGGATCCTGTTACCATGTATGTTATTACAGAATGTTGAGTAGACCTCCCTTGGTATTTGGTAGGTGTTTTGTCATTATATATTTTATATGTATTGGTGATTATATAATTCATATAGTTTATAGGTTATTTGTTTCTATACATTTAACATACATTAGTATATGTATGTTAGCCCCATAATCCTAATTTATCCATCCTCCCACCTTTCATTTTGGTTAACCATTATTTTGTTTTACAAATCTCTGAGTGTCTTTTTCTGTGAAAATATGTTCATTGGTAGCAATCTTAGGATAACATGTATAAAAGATACCATAGGAGATTTGTCATTCCCTTTTGACTTACTGAACCTAATATGATTATTTCTAGGCTCCTCTGCAGTCCTGAAAACGGCACTGTTCATTTTGTCCCCGAGGCATCTATTCCATTCGGTACGTATTACGCTTCTTCTTTGTCCATTTATCTGTTGATGGACATTTTGTTTGCTTGCATGTCTTGGCTATTGTCAGTATTGCTGCAGTGCATGTGTGCCTGTCTGTGCCTTTCCTATTCTGGTCTCCTTAGGTTATTGGCCCATTACGGGATGGGCCGCATCCCATGGTAGCTCAGTTTTTACCTTTTAAATGCAGCTCCATTCTGTTCTCATGATGAGCTGTTACCAGTTTACATCCAACGAACAGCATAGTGGGTATGCCTTTCTCCACTAACCCGTCAGCATTCATTGTTTGTAGACTTTTGACGGATGGCATTTTGAATATCGGGTGGCGAAGTCCTTTTGTAGTTTGGATTTGCACCCAAGCAATAAATAATTCCTGAAATTGAGCTTTTATCCCTGTTCTTCTTTTTTTTTTAAATAACAGATTGAGTAACACTTACCTCTTCAAACTCTTTTCTTGAAAAGTTTTCCGTGTTGTGAACTTTTTTGGCCATTCCCTACCCCAGGACATTTTTTGAGGGCATGAGTCATTTACAGCCCGGCAGTCCTTGTGAATATTAGTGACCATTAGCAGTAGATTGAAAGCTGCTGTTTAAGGAAACGGCCTTAGGGTGGCAGCATTTCTACGTTGCCAACTCTGCTTGCTAGGGAAACAGAATCTTGGTGCAAGTTGTGATTTTAGGTTGCAGATTAGAGTGGAATGTGCCAGGGCAAACCCCCATAAGTTTTGCCTCCTTAATTCTTGTTTGTGTCTTTAAATTGTAGTTTTTATCAGAGCAGATTTGATTGAAAAATGTCTTTTGTTCTAGGTGTACAGAATCTTGTTCATTTACACATTTACATATATCTCTTGATATTTGGGTCCTCTTCCATGTCGGTTATTACAAAGTGTTGTGTAGACCACTCTCGGTATTCCATAGGTCTTTGGGGATGGTAAATTTTGTATGTATTAGTAAATGGTTGTTGACCCCAATATCTTAATTTATTCATTCCTCACACCTTTTCTTTGGCTTAACCATAAGTTTTTCTTCTCAATCTGAGATTGTCTTTCTCTGTGGAAATATGTTCTTTTTATGAATAATCAGATGACATAAGTGATACCCGAGGACATTTGTCTTTCGCATTCTGACTTACTTCACGTTGTGTGATTATCTCTAGGCTCATCTGTGGTTCTGCCTATGCCATTCTTTTACTTTTTTCGTGACTAATATTCCAATCTGTCCATATACCACTTCTTCTTTGTCCATTTACCTCTTTATAAACCTTTGTTTTGCGTCCATGTCTTGGCTATTTCAATATTGCTGCAGTGCACATTTGTCTGCCTCTGTCTTTCCCATTCTGGTGGTCTTAGGTTATGGGCCTAAAAGGGGCCCTGCCGCATCATATGGTAGCTCACTTTTTACCTTTTAAAGCAGCTCCATTCCATTTTCGTTAGTGCTGTCACTAATTTACCTCCCACCAGCAGCCAGAAGGTGCGCAGTTCTCTAAAATCCCTTCAGCATTTATCGTTTGTCGACTGTTTGCCGATGCTCATTGGACTGGTGTGAGCTGAAACCCTTTTGGAGGTTGGATTAGCATGTGGCTACTAATTTCTTATCCTGAGCTTTAGGCATGTCCTGCTTTTTTCTTTTCCTTTTTTTATTAAAGAGTGAGTACAACTTCCCTCTTCATATTGACTTCTTGAAAAATTTGTCATGTGTTGAAATTTCTTGCCTATTCCCTACCCCAGGGCATTTTTTGAGGGCAGGTGTCATTTACGGCCCTGCAGTCCTTGTGACTATTAAGCAACCATTAGCACTGGGTTTGAACCTGTTGTTGTGGCAAACAGCCACAAGGCGGCAACATTGTTACGTTCTCAACTCTTGTTACTAGGGCAACAGAGTCTTCCTGGAGGTAGTGTTCTGAGGTTGTAAATTAGAGTGGAATGTGCTGGGACCAGCTCCCAGAAGGTTATGTCTCCTTACTTATGTTTGTTTTATAAATTTAATTTATATTTCTTATCAGAGTGAATTTGATTAGAGTGTTGTGATTATCTGGCTGTACAGAATCTGCTCAATGATTCATACATATGTCTGTTCATCTTCGGATCCTGTTACCATGTATGTTATTACAGAATGTTGAGTAGACCTCCCTTGGTATTTGGTAGGTGTTTTGTCATTATATATTTTATATGTATTGGTGATTATATAATTCATATAGTTTATAGGTTATTTGTTTCTATACATTTAACATACATTAGTATATGTATGTTAGCCCCATAATCCTAATTTATCCATCCTCCCACCTTTCATTTTGGTTAACCATTATTTTGTTTTACAAATCTCTGAGTGTCTTTTTCTGTGAAAATATGTTCATTGGTAGCAATCTTAGGATAACATGTATAAATGATACCATAGGAGATTTGTCATTCCCTTTTGACTTACTGAACCTAATATGATTATTTCTAGGCTCCTCTGCAGTCCTGAAAACGGCACTGTTAATTTTTTTCCCGAGGCAACTATTCCATTCGGTATGTATAACGCTTCTTCTTTGTCCATTTATCTGTTGATGGACATTTTGTTTGCTTGCATGTCTTGGCTATTGTCAGTATTGCTGCAGTGCATGTGTGCCTGTCTGTGCCTTTCCTATTCTGGTCTCCTTGGGTTATTGGCCCATTAGGGGATGGGCCGCATCCCATGGTAGCTCAGTTTTTACCTTTTAAATGCAGCTCCATTCTGTTCTCATGATGAGCTGTTACCAGTTTACATCCAACGAACAGCATAGTGGGTATGCCTTTCTCCACTAACCCGTCAGCATTCATAGTTTGTAGACTTTTGACGGATTGCATTTTGAATATTGGGTGGCAAAGTCCTTTTGTAGTTTGGATTTGCATCCAACCAATAAATAATTCCTGAAATTGAGCTTTTATCCATGTTCTTCTTTTTTTTAAAATAACAGAGTGAGTAACACTTACCTCTTCAAACTCTTTTCTTGAAAAGTTTTCCGTGTTGTGAACTTTTTTTGGCCATTCCCTACCGCAGGACATTTTTTGAGGGCATGAGTCATTTACAGCCCGGCAGTCCTTGTGAATATTAGTGACTATTAGCAGTAGATTGAAAGCTGCTGTTTAAGGAAACGGCCTTAGTGTGGCAGCATTTCTACGTTGCCAACTCTGCTTGCTAGGGAAACAGAATCTTGGTGCAAGATGTGAATTTAGGTTGCAGATTAGAGTGGAATGTGCCAGGGCAAACCCCCATAAGTTTTGCCTCCTTAATTCTTGTTTGTGTCTTTAAATTGTAGTTTTTATCAGAGCTGATTTGATTGAAAAATGTCTTTTGTTCTAGGTGTACAGAATCTTGTTCATTTACACATTTACATATATCTCTTGATATTTGGGTCCTTTTCCATGTAGGTTATTACAAAGTGTTGAGTAGACCACCCTGGGTATTCCATAGGTCTTTGGGGATGATATATTTTGTATGTATTAGTATATGGTTGTTGACCCCAATATCTTAATTTATTCATTCCTCACACCTTTTCTTTGGCTTAACCATAAGTTTTTCTTCTCAATCTGAGATTGTCTTTCTCTGTGGAAATATGTTCTTTTTATGAATAATCAGATGACATAAGTGATACCCGAGGACATTTGTCTTTCGCATTCTGACTTACTTCACGTTGTGTGATTATCTCTAGGCTCATCTGTGGTTCTGCCTATGCCATTCTTTTACTTTTTTCGTGACTAATATTCCAATCTGTCCATATACCACTTCTTCTTTGTCCATTTACCTCTTTATAAACCTTTGTTTTGCGTCCATGTCTTGGCTATTTCAATATTGCTGCAGTGCACATTTGTCTGCCTCTGTCTTTCCCATTCTGGTGGTCTTAGGTTATGGGCCTAAAAGGGGCCCTGCCGCATCATATGGTAGCTCACTTTTTACCTTTTAAAGCAGCTCCATTCCATTTTCGTTAGTGCTGTCACTAATTTACCTCCCACCAGCAGCCAGAAGGTGCGCAGTTCTCTAAAATCCCTTCAGCATTTATAGTTTGTCGACTCTTTGCTGATGCTCATTGGACTGGTGTGAGCTGAAACCCTTTTGGAGGTTGGATTAGCATGTGGCTACTAATTTCTTATCCTGAGCTTTAGGCATGTCCTGCTTTTTTCTTTTCCTTTTTTTATTAAAGTGTGAGTACAACTTCCCTCTTCATATTGACTTCTTGAAAAATTTGGCATGTGTTGAAATTTCTTGCCTATTCCCTACCCCAGGGCATTTTTTGACGGCAGGTGTCATTTACGGCCCTGCAGTCCTTGTGACTATTGAGCAACCATTAGCACTGGGTTTGAACCTGTTGTTGTGGCAAACAGCCACAAGGCGGAAGCATTGTTACGTTCTCAACTCTTGTTACTAGGGCAACAGAGTCTTCCTGGAGTTAGTGTTCCGATGTTGTAAATTAGAGTGGAATGTGCTGGGACCAGCCCCCAGAAGGTTATGTCTCCTTACTTATGTTTGTTTTATAAATTTAATTTATATTTCTTATCAGAGTGAATTTGATTAGAGTGTTGTGATTGTCTGGCTGTACAGAATCTGCTCAATGATTCATACATATGTCTGTTCATCTTCGGATCCTGTTACCATGTATGTTATTACAGAATGTTGAGTAGACCTCCCTTGGTATTTGGTAGGTGTTTTGTCATTATATATTTTATATGTATTGGTGATTATATAATTCATATAGTTTATAGGTTATTTGTTTCTATACATTTAACATACATTAGTGTATGTATGTTAGCCCCATAATCCTAATTTATCCATCCTCCCACCTTTCATTTTGGTTAACCATTATTTTGTTTTACAAATCTCTGAGTGTCTTTTTCTGTGAAAATATGTTCATTGGTAGCAATCTTAGGATAACATGTATAAATGATACCATAGGAGATTTGTCATTCCCTTTTGACTTACTGAACCTAATATGATTATTTCTAGGCTCCTCTGCAGTCCTGAAAACGGCACTGTTCATTTTTTTCCCGAGGCAACTATTCCATTCGGTATGTATAACGCTTCTTCTTTGTCCATTTATCTGTTGATGGACATTTTGTTTGCTTGCATGTCTTGGCTATTGTCAGTATTGCTGCAGTGCATGTGTGCCTGTCTGTGCCTTTCCTATTCTGGTCTCCTTGGGTTATTGGCCCATTAGGGGATGGGCCGCATCCCATGGTAGCTCAGTTTTTACCTTTTAAATGCAGCTCCATTCTGTTCTCATGATGAGCTGTTACCAGTTTACATCCAACGAACAGCATAGTGGGTATGCCTTTCTCCACTAACCCGTCAGCATTCATAGTTTGTAGACTTTTGACGGATTGCATTTTGAATATTGGGTGGCAAAGTCCTTTTGTAGTTTGGATTTGCATCCAACCAATAAATAATTCCTGAAATTGAGCTTTTATCCATGTTCTTCTTTTTTTTAAAATAACAGAGTGAGTAACTCTTACCTCTTCAAACTCTTTTCTTGAAAAGTTTTCCGTGTTGTTAACTTTTTTTGGCCATTCCCTACCGCAGGACATTTTTTGAGGGCATGAGTCATTTACAGCCCGGCAGTCCTTGTGAATATTAGTGACTATTAGCAGTAGATTGAAAGCTGCTGTTTAAGGAAACGGCCTTAGTGTGGCAGCATTTCTACGTTGCCAACTCTGCTTGCTAGGGAAACAGAATCTTGGTGCAAGATGTGAATTTAGGTTGCAGATTAGAGTGGAATGTGCCAGGGCAAACCCCCATAAGTTTTGCCTCCTTAATTCTTGTTTGTGTCTTTAAATTGTAGTTTTTATCAGAGCAGATTTGATTGAAAAATGTCTTTTGTTCTAGGTGTACAGAATCTTGTTCATTTACACATTTACATATATCTCTTGATATTTGGGTCCTTTTCCATGTAGGTTATTACAAAGTGTTGAGTAGACCACCCTGGGTATTCCATAGGTCTTTGGGGATGATATATTTTGTATGTATTAGTATATGGTTGTTGACCCCAATATCTTAATTTATTCATTCCTCACACCTTTTCTTTGGCTTAACCATAAGTTTTTCTTCTCAATCTGAGATTGTCTTTCTCTGTGGAAATATGTTCTTTTTATGAATAATCAGATGACATAAGTGATACCCGAGGACATTTGTCTTTCGCATTCTGACTTACTTCACGTTGTGTGATTATCTCTAGGCTCATCTGTGGTTCTGCCTATGCCATTCTTTTACTTTTTTCGTGACTAATATTCCAATCTGTCCATATACCACTTCTTCTTTGTCCATTTACCTCTTTATAAACCTTTGTTTTGCGTCCATGTCTTGGCTATTTCAATATTGCTGCAGTGCACATTTGTCTGCCTCTGTCTTTCCCATTCTGGTGGTCTTAGGTTATGGGCCTAAAAGGGGCCCTGCCGCATCATATGGTAGCTCACTTTTTACCTTTTAAAGCAGCTCCATTCCATTTTCGTTAGTGCTGTCACTAATTTACCTCCCACCAGCAGCCAGAAGGTGCGCAGTTCTCTAAAATCCCTTCAGCATTTATCGTTTGTCGACTCTTTGCCGATGCTCATTGGACTGGTGTGAGCTGAAACCCTTTTGGAGGTTGGATTAGCATGTGGCTACTAATTTCTTATCCTGAGCTTTAGGCATGTCCTGCTTTTTTCTTCTCCTTTTTTTATTAAAGAGTGAGTACAACTTCCCTCTTCATATTGACTTCTTGAAAAATTTGTCATGTGTTCAAATTTCTTGCCTATTCCCTACCCCAGGGCATTTTTTGAGGGCAGGTGTCATTTACGGCCCTGCAGTCCTTGTGACTATTGAGCAACCATTAGCACTGGGTTTGAACCTGTTGTTGTGGCAAACAGCCACAAGGCGGAAGCATTGTTACGTTCTCAACTCTTGTTACTAGGGCAACAGAGTCTTCCTGGAGTTAGTGTTCCGATGTTGTAAATTAGAGTGGAATGTGCTGGGACCAGCCCCCAGAAGGTTATGTCTCCTTACTTATGTTTGTTTTATAAATTTAATTTATATTTCTTATCAGAGTGAATTTGATTAGAGTGTTGTGATTGTCTGGCTGTACAGAATCTGCTCAATGATTCATACATATGTCTGTTCATCTTCGGATCCTGTTACCATGTATGTTATTACAGAATGTTGAGTAGACCTCCCTTGGTATTTGGTAGGTGTTTTGTCATTATATATCTTATATGTATTGGTGATTATATAATTCATATAGTTTATAGGTTATTTGTTTCTATACATTTAACATACATTAGTGTATGTATGTTAGCCCCATAATCCTAATTTATCCATCCTCCCACCTTTCATTTTGGTTAACCATTATTTTGTTTTACAAATCTCTGAGTGTCTTTTTCTGTGAAAATATGTTCATTGGTAGCAATCTTAGGATAACATGTATAAATGATACCATAGGAGATTTGTCATTCCCTTTTGACTTACTGAACCTAATATGATTATTTCTAGGCTCCTCTGCAGTCCTGAAAACGGCACTGTTCATTTTTTTCCCGAGGCAACTATTCCATTCGGTATGTATAACGCTTCTTCTTTGTCCATTTATCTGTTGATGGACATTTTGTTTGCTTGCATGTCTTGGCTATTGTCAGTATTGCTGCAGTGCATGTGTGCCTGTCTGTGCCTTTCCTATTCTGGTCTCCTTGGGTTATTGGCCCATTAGGGGATGGGCCGCATCCCATGGTAGCTCAGTTTTTACCTTTTAAATGCAGCTCCATTCTGTTCTCATGATGAGCTGTTACCAGTTTACATCCAACGAACAGCATAGTGGGTATGCCTTTCTCCACTAACCCGTCAGCATTCATAGTTTGTAGACTTTTGACGGATTGCATTTTGAATATTGGGTGGCAAAGTCCTTTTGTAGTTTGGATTTGCATCCAACCAATAAATAATTCCTGAAATTGAGCTTTTATCCATGTTCTTCTTTTTTTTAAAATAACAGAGTGAGTAACACTTACCTCTTCAAACTCTTTTCTTGAAAAGTTTTCCGTGTTGTTAACTTTTTTTGGCCATTCCCTACCGCAGGACATTTTTTGAGGGCATGAGTCATTTACAGCCCGGCAGTCCTTGTGAATATTAGTGACTATTAGCAGTAGATTGAAAGCTGCTGTTTAAGGAAACGGCCTTAGGGTGGCAGCATTTCTACGTTGCCAACTCTGCTTGCTAGGGAAACAGAATCTTGGTGCAAGATGTGAATTTAGGTTGCAGATTAGAGTGGAATGTGCCAGGGCAAACCCCCATAAGTTTTGCCTCCTTAATTCTTGTTTGTGTCTTTAAATTGTAGTTTTTATCAGAGCAGATTTGATTGAAAAATGTCTTTTGTTCTAGGTGTACAGAATCTTGTTCATTTACACATTTACATATATCTCTTGATATTTGGGTCCTTTTCCATGTAGGTTATTACAAAGTGTTGAGTAGACCACCCTTGGTATTCCATAGGTCTTTGGGGATGATATATTTTGTATGTATTAGTATATGGTTGTTGACCCCAATATCTTAATTTATTCATTCCTCACACCTTTTCTTTGGCTTAACCATAAGTTTTTCTTCTCAATCTGAGATTGTCTTTCTCTGTGGAAATATGTTCTTTTTATGAATAATCAGATGACATAAGTGATACCCGAGGACATTTGTCTTTCGCATTCTGACTTACTTCACGTTGTGTGATTATCTCTAGGCTCATCTGTGGTTCTGCCTATGCCATTCTTTTACTTTTTTCGTGACTAATATTCCAATCTGTCCATATACCACTTCTTCTTTGTCCATTTACCTCTTTATAAACCTTTGTTTTGCGTCCATGTCTTGGCTATTTCAATATTGCTGCAGTGCACATTTGTCTGCCTCTGTCTTTCCCATTCTGGTGGTCTTAGGTTATGGGCCTAAAAGGGGCCCTGCCGCATCATATGGTAGCTCACTTTTTACCTTTTAAAGCAGCTCCATTCCATTTTCGTTAGTGCTGTCACTAATTTACCTCCCACCAGCAGCCAGAAGGTGCGCAGTTCTCTAAAATCCCTTCAGCATTTATCGTTTGTCGACTGTTTGCCGATGCTCATTGGACTGGTGTGAGCTGAAACCCTTTTGGAGGTTGGATTAGCATGTGGCTACTAATTTCTTATCCTGAGCTTTAGGCATGTCCTGCTTTTTTCTTTTCCTTTTTTTATTAAAGAGTGAGTACAACTTCCCTCTTCATATTGACTTCTTGAAAAATTTGTCATGTGTTGAAATTTCTTGCCTATTCCCTACCCCAGGGCATTTTTTGAGGGCAGGTGTCATTTACGGCCCTGCAGTCCTTGTGACTATTAAGCAACCATTAGCACTGGGTTTGAACCTGTTGTTGTGGCAAACAGCCACAAGGCGGCAACATTGTTACGTTCTCAACTCTTGTTACTAGGGCAACAGAGTCTTCCTGGAGGTAGTGTTCTGAGGTTGTAAATTAGAGTGGAATGTGCTGGGACCAGCTCCCAGAAGGTTATGTCTCCTTACTTATGTTTGTTTTATAAATTTAATTTATATTTCTTATCAGAGTGAATTTGATTAGAGTGTTGTGATTATCTGGCTGTACAGAATCTGCTCAATGATTCATACATATGTCTGTTCATCTTCGGATCCTGTTACCATGTATGTTATTACAGAATGTTGAGTAGACCTCCCTTGGTATTTGGTAGGTGTTTTGTCATTATATATTTTATATGTATTGGTGATTATATAATTCATATAGTTTATAGGTTATTTGTTTCTATACATTTAACATACATTAGTATATGTATGTTAGCCCCATAATCCTAATTTATCCATCCTCCCACCTTTCATTTTGGTTAACCATTATTTTGTTTTACAAATCTCTGAGTGTCTTTTTCTGTGAAAATATGTTCATTGGTAGCAATCTTAGGATAACATGTATAAATGATACCATAGGAGATTTGTCATTCCCTTTTGACTTACTGAACCTAATATGATTATTTCTAGGCTCCTCTGCAGTCCTGAAAACGGCACTGTTCATTTTTTTCCCGAGGCAACTATTCCATTCGGTATGTATAACGCTTCTTCTTTGTCCATTTATCTGTTGATGGACACTTTGTTTGCTTGCATGTCTTGGCTATTGTCAGTATTGCTGCAGTGCATGTGTGCCTGTCTGTGCCTTTCCTATTCTGGTCTCCTTGGGTTATTGGCCCATTAGGGGATGGGCCGCATCCCATGGTAGCTCAGTTTTTACCTTTTAAATGCAGCTCCATTCTGTTCTCATGATGAGCTGTTACCAGTTTACATCCAACGAACAGCATAGTGGGTATGCCTTTCTCCACTAACCCGTCAGCATTCATAGTTTGTAGACTTTTGACGGATTGCATTTTGAATATTGGGTGGCAAAGTCCTTTTGTAGTTTGGATTTGCATCCAACCAATAAATAATTCCTGAAATTGAGCTTTTATCCATGTTCTTCTTTTTTTTAAAATAACAGAGTGAGTAACACTTACCTCTTCAAACTCTTTTCTTGAAAAGTTTTCCGTGTTGTTAACTTTTTTTGGCCATTCCCTACCGCAGGACATTTTTTGAGGGCATGAGTCATTTACAGCCCGGCAGTCCTTGTGAATATTAGTGACTATTAGCAGTAGATTGAAAGCTGCTGTTTAAGGAAACGGCCTTAGGGTGGCAGCATTTCTACGTTGCCAACTCTGCTTGCTAGGGAAACAGAATCTTGGTGCAAGATGTGAATTTAGGTTGCAGATTAGAGTGGAATGTGCCAGGGCAAACCCCCATAAGTTTTGCCTCCTTAATTCTTGTTTGTGTCTTTAAATTGTAGTTTTTATCAGAGCAGATTTGATTGAAAAATGTCTTTTGTTCTAGGTGTACAGAATCTTGTTCATTTACACATTTACATATATCTCTTGATATTTGGGTCCTTTTCCATGTAGGTTATTACAAAGTGTTGAGTAGACCACCCTTGGTATTCCATAGGTCTTTGGGGATGATATATTTTGTATGTATTAGTATATGGTTGTTGACCCCAATATCTTAATTTATTCATTCCTCACACCTTTTCTTTGGCTTAACCATAAGTTTTTCTTCTCAATCTGAGATTGTCTTTCTTTGTGGAAATATGTTCTTTTTATGAATAATCAGATGACATAAGTGATACCCGAGGACATTTGTCTTTCGCATTCTGACTTACTTCACGTTGTGTGATTATCTCTAGGCTCATCTGTGGTTCTGCCTATGCCATTCTTTTACTTTTTTCGTGACTAATATTCCAATCTGTCCATATACCACTTCTTCTTTGTCCATTTACCTCTTTATAAACCTTTGTTTTGCGTCCATGTCTTGGCTATTTCAATATTGCTGCAGTGCACATTTGTCTGCCTCTGTCTTTCCCATTCTGGTGGTCTTAGGTTATGGGCCTAAAAGGGGCCCTGCCGCATCATATGGTAGCTCACTTTTTACCTTTTAAAGCAGCTCCATTCCATTTTCGTTAGTGCTGTCACTAATTTACCTCCCACCAGCAGCCAGAAGGTGCGCAGTTCTCTAAAATCCCTTCAGCATTTATAGTTTGTCGACTGTTTGCTGATGCTCATTGGACTGGTGTGAGCTGAAACCCTTTTGGAGGTTGGATTAGCATGTGGCTACTAATTTCTTATCCTGAGCTTTAGGCATGTCCTGCTTTTTTCTTTTCCTTTTTTTATTAAAGAGTGAGTACAACGTCCCTCTTCATATTGACTTCTTGAAAAATTTGTCATGTGTTGAAATTTCTTGCCTATTCCCTACCCCAGGGCATTTTTTGAGGGCAGGTGTCATTTACGGCCCTGCAGTCCTTGTGACTATTGAGCAACCATTAGCACTGGGTTTGAACCTGTTGTTGTGGCAAACAGCCACAAGGCGGCAGCATTGTTACGTTCTCAACTCTTGTTACTAGGGCAACAGAGTCTTCCTGGAGGTAGTGTTCCGAGGTTGTAAATTAGAGTGGAATGTGCTGGGACCAGCCCCCAGAAGGTTATGTCTCCTTACTTATGTTTGTTTTATAAATTTAATTTATATTTCTTATCAGAGTGAATTTGATTAGAGTGTTGTGATTGTCTGGCTGTACAGAATCTGTTCAATGATTCATACATATGTCTGTTCATCTTTGGATCCTGTTACCATGTATGTTATTACAGAATGTTGAGTAGACCTCCCTTGGTATTTGGTAGGTGTTTTGTCATTATATATTTTATATGTATTGGTGATTATATAATTCATATAGTTTATAGGTTATTTGTTTCTATACATTTAACATACATTAGTATATGTATGTTAGCCCCATAATCCTAATTTATCCATCCTCCCACCTTTCATTTTGGTTAACCATTATTTTGTTTTACAAATCTCTGAGTATCTTTTTCTGTGAAAATATGTTCATTGGTAGCAATCTTAGGATAACATGTATAAATGATACCATAGGAGATTTGTCATTCCCTTTTGACTTACTGAACCTAATATGATTATTTCTAGGCTCCTCTGCAGTCCTGAAAACGGCACTGTTCATTTTTTTCCCGAGGCAACTATTCCATTCGGTACGTATAACGCTTCTTCTTTGTCCATTTATCTGTTGATGGACATTTTGTTTGCTTGCATGTCTTGTCTATTGTCAGTATTGCTGCAGTGCATGTGTGCCTGTCTGTGCCTTTCCTATTCTGGTCTCCTTAGGTTATTGGCCCATTAGGGGATGGGCCGCATCCCATCGTAGCTCAGTTTTTACCTTTTAAATGCAGCTCCATTCTGTTCTCATGATGAGCTGTTACCAGTTTACATCCAACGAACAGCATAGTGGGTATGCCTTTCTCCACTAACCCGTCAGCATTCATAGTTTGTAGACTTTTGACGGTTTGCATTTTGAATATTGGGTGGCGAAGTCCTTTTGTAGTTTGGATTTGCATCCAACCAATAAATAATTCCTGAAATTGAGCTTTTATCCATGTTCTTCTTTTTTTTAAAATAACAGAGTGAGTAACACTTACCTCTTCAAACTCTTTTCTTTAAAAATTTTCCGTGTTGTGGACTTTTTTTGGCCATTCCCTACCCCAGGACATTTTTTGAGGGCATGAGTCATTTACAGCCCGGCAGTCCTTGTGAATATTAGTGACTATTAGCAGTAGATTGAAAGCTGCTGTTTAAGGAAACGGCCTTAGGGTGGCAGCATTTCTACGTTGCCAACTCTGCTTGCTAGGGAAACAGAATCTTGGTGCAAGTTGTGATTTTAGGTTGCAGATTAGAGTGGAATGTGCCAGGGCAAACCCCCATTAGTTTTGCCTCCTTAATTCTTGGTTGTGTCTTTAAATTGTAGTTTTTATCAGAGCAGATTTGATTGAAAAATGTCTTTTGTTCTAGGTGTACAGAATCTTGTTCATTTACACATTTACATATATCTCTTGATATTTGGGTCCATTTCCATGTAGGTTATTACAAAGTGTTTACTAGACCACTCTTGGTATTCCATAGGTCTTTGGGGATGATATATTTTGTATGTATTAGTATATGGTTATTGACTCCAATATCTTAATTTATTCACTCCTCACACCTTTTCTTTGGCTTAACCATAAGTTTTTCTTCTCAATCTGAGATTGTCTTTCTCTGTGGAAATATGTTCTTTTTATGAATAATCAGATGACATAAGTGATACCCGAGGACATTTGTCTTTCGCATTCTGACTTACTTCACGTTGTGTGATTATCTCTAGGCTCATCTGTGGTTCTGCCTATGCCATTCTTTTACTTTTTTCGTGACTAATATTCCAATCTGTCCATATACCACTTCTTCTTTGTCCATTTACCTGTTTATAAACCTTTGTTTTGCTTCCATGTCTTGGCTATTTCAATATTGCTGCAGTGCACATTTGCCTGCCTCTGTCTTTCCCATTCTGGTGGTCTTAGGTTATGGGCCTAAAAGGTGCCCTGCCGCATCATATGGCAGCTCACGTTTTACCTTTTAAAGCAGCTCCATTCCATTTTCGTTAGTGCTGTTACTAATTTACCTCCCACCAGCAGCCAGAAGGTGCGCAGTTCTCTAAAATCCCTTCAGCATTTATAGTTTGTCGACTCTTTGCTGATGCTCATTGGACTGGTGTGAGCTGAAACCCTTTTGGAGGTTGGATTAGCATGTGGCTACTAATTTTTTATCCTGAGCTTTAGGCATGTCCTGCTTTTTTCTTTTCCTTTTTTTATTAAAGTGTGAGTACAACTTCCCTCTTCATATTGACTTCTTGAAAAATTTGGCATGTGTTGAAATTTCTTGCCTATTCCCTACCCCAGGGCATTTTTTGACGGCAGGTGTCATTTACGGCCCTGCAGTCCTTGTGACTATTGAGCAACCATTAGCACTGGGTTTGAACCTGTTGTTGTGGCAAACAGCCACAAGGCGGAAGCATTGTTACGTTCTCAACTCTTGTTACTAGGGCAACAGAGTCTTCCTGGAGTTAGTGTTCCGATGTTGTAAATTAGAGTGGAATGTGCTGGGACCAGCCCCCAGAAGGTTATGTCTCCTTACTTATGTTTGTTTTATAAATTTAATTTATATTTCTTATCAGAAGTGAATTTGATTAGAGTGTTGTGATTGTCTGGCTGTACAGAATCTGCTCAATGATTCATACATATGTCTGTTCATCTTTGGATCCTGTTACCATGTATGTTATTACAGAATGTTGAGTAGACCTCCCTTGGTATTTGGTAGGTGTTTTGTCATTATATATTTTATATGTATTGGTGATTAAATAATTCATATAGTTTATAGGTTATTTGTTTCTATACATTTAACATACATTAGTATATGTATGTTAGCCCCATAATCCTAATTTATCCATCCTCCCACCTTTCATTTTGGTTAACCATTATTTTGTTTTACAAATCTCTGAGTATCTTTTTCTGTGAAAATATGTTCATTGGTAGCAATCTTAGGATAACATGTATAAATGATACCATAGGAGATTTGTCATTCCCTTTTGACTTACTGAACCTAATATGATTATTTCTAGGCTCCTCTGCAGTCCTGAAAACGGCACTGTTCATTTTTTTCCCGAGGCAACTATTCCATTCGGTACGTATAACGCTTCTTCTTTGTCCATTTATCTGTTGATGGACATTTTGTTTGCTTGCATGTCTTGGCTATTGTCAGTATTGCTGCAGTGCATGTGTGCCTGTCTGTGCCTTTCCTATTCTGGTCTCCTTAGGTTATTGGCCCATTAGGGGATGGGCCGCATCCCATCGTAGCTCAGTTTTTACCTTTTAAATGCAGCTCCATTCTGTTCTCATGATGAGCTGTTACCAGTTTACATCCAACGAACAGCATAGTGGGTATGCCTTTCTCCACTAACCCGTCAGCATTCATTGTTTGTAGACTTTTGACGCATGGCATTTTGAATATTGGGTGGCGAAGTCCTTTTGTAGTTTGGATTTGCATCCAACCAATAAATAATTCCTGAAATTGAGCTTTTATCCATGTTCTTCTTTTTTTTAAAATAACAGAGTGAGTAACACTTACCTCTTCAAACTCTTTTCTTTAAAAATTTTCCGTGTTGTGGACTTTTTTTGGCCATTCCCTACCCCAGGACATTTTTTGAGGGCATGAGTCATTTACAGCCCGGCAGTCCTTGTGAATATTAGTGACTATTAGCAGTAGATTGAAAGCTGCTGTTTAAGGAAACGGCCTTAGGGTGGCAGCATTTCTACGTTGCCAACTCTGCTTGCTAGGGAAACAGAATCTTGGTGCAAGTTGTGATTTTAGGTTGCAGATTAGAGTGGAATGTGCCAGGGCAAACCCCCATAAGTTTTGCCTCCTTAATTCTTGGTTGTGTCTTTAAATTGTAGTTTTTATCAGAGCAGATTTGATTGAAAAATGTCTTTTGTTCTAGGTGTACAGAATCTTGTTCATTTACACATTTACATATATCTCTTGATATTTGGGTCCATTTCCATGTAGGTTATTACAAAGTGTTTACTAGACCACTCTTGGTATTCCATAGGTCTTTGGGGATGATATATTTTGTATGTATTAGTATATGGTTATTGACTCCAATATCTTAATTTATTCACTCCTCACACCTTTTCTTTGGCTTAACCATAAGTTTTTCTTCTCAATCTGAGATTGTCTTTCTCTGTGGAAATATGTTATTTTTATGAATAATCAGATGACATAAGTGATACCCGAGGACATTTGTCTTTCGCATTCTGACTTACTTCACGTTGTGTGATTATCTCTAGGCTCATCTGTGGTTCTGCCTATGCCATTCTTTTACTTTTTTCGTGACTAATATTCCAATCTGTCCATATACCACTTCTTCTTTGTCCATTTACCTGTTTATAAACCTTTGTTTTGCTTCCATGTCTTGGCTATTTCAATATTGCTGCAGTGCACATTTGCCTGCCTCTGTCTTTCCCATTCTGGTGGTCTTAGGTTATGGGCCTAAAAGGTGCCCTGCCGCATCATATGGCAGCTCACGTTTTACCTTTTAAAGCAGCTCCATTCCATTTTCGTTAGTGCTGTTACTAATTTACCTCCCACCAGCAGCCAGAAGGTGCGCAGTTCTCTAAAATCCCTTCAGCATTTATAGTTTGTCGACTCTTTGCTGATGCTCATTGGACTGGTGTGAGCTGAAACCCTTTTGGAGGTTGGATTAGCATGTGGCTACTAATTTTTTATCCTGAGTTTTAGGCATGTCCTGCTTTTTTCTTTTCCTTTTTTTATTAAAGTGTGAGTACAACTTCCCTCTTCATATTGACTTCTTGAAAAATTTGGCATGTGTTGAAATTTCTTGCCTATTCCCTACCCCAGGGCATTTTTTGACGGCAGGTGTCATTTACGGCCCTGCAGTCCTTGTGACTATTGAGCAACCATTAGCACTGGGTTTGAACCTGTTGTTGTGGCAAACAGCCACAAGGCGGAAGCATTGTTACGTTCTCAACTCTTGTTACTAGGGCAACAGAGTCTTCCTGGAGTTAGTGTTCCGATGTTGTAAATTAGAGTGGAATGTGCTGGGACCAGCCCCCAGAAGGTTATGTCTCCTTACTTATGTTTGTTTTATAAATTTAATTTATATTTCTTATCAGAGTGAATTTGATTAGAGTGTTGTGATTGTCTGGCTGTACAGAATCTGCTCAATGATTCATACATATGTCTGTTCATCTTCGGATCCTGTTACCATGTATGTTATTACAGAATGTTGAGTAGACCTCCCTTGGTATTTGGTAGGTGTTTTGTCATTATATATTTTATATGTATTGGTGATTATATAATTCATATAGTTTATAGGTTATTTGTTTCTATACATTTAACATACATTAGTGTATGTATGTTAGCCCCATAATCCTAATTTATCCATCCTCCCACCTTTCATTTTGGTTAACCATTATTTTGTTTTACAAATCTCTGAGTGTCTTTTTCTGTGAAAATATGTTCATTGGTAGCAATCTTAGGATAACATGTATAAATGATACCATAGGAGATTTGTCATTCCCTTTTGACTTACTGAACCTAATATGATTATTTCTAGGCTCCTCTGCAGTCCTGAAAACGGCACTGTTCATTTTTTTCCCGAGGCAACTATTCCATTCGGTATGTATAACGCTTCTTCTTTGTCCATTTATCTGTTGATGGACATTTTGTTTGCTTGCATGTCTTGGCTATTGTCAGTATTGCTGCAGTGCATGTGTGCCTGTCTGTGCCTTTCCTATTCTGGTCTCCTTGGGTTATTGGCCCATTAGGGGATGGGCCGCATCCCATGGTAGCTCAGTTTTTACCTTTTAAATGCAGCTCCATTCTGTTCTCATGATGAGCTGTTACCAGTTTACATCCAACGAACAGCATAGTGGGTATGCCTTTCTCCACTAACCCGTCAGCATTCATAGTTTGTAGACTTTTGACGGATTGCATTTTGAATATTGGGTGGCAAAGTCCTTTTGTAGTTTGGATTTGCATCCAACCAATAAATAATTCCTGAAATTGAGCTTTTATCCATGTTCTTCTTTTTTTTAAAATAACAGAGTGAGTAACTCTTACCTCTTCAAACTCTTTTCTTGAAAAGTTTTCCGTGTTGTTAACTTTTTTTGGCCATTCCCTACCGCAGGACATTTTTTGAGGGCATGAGTCATTTACAGCCCGGCAGTCCTTGTGAATATTAGTGACTATTAGCAGTAGATTGAAAGCTGCTGTTTAAGGAAACGGCCTTAGTGTGGCAGCATTTCTACGTTGCCAACTCTGCTTGCTAGGGAAACAGAATCTTGGTGCAAGATGTGAATTTAGGTTGCAGATTAGAGTGGAATGTGCCAGGGCAAACCCCCATAAGTTTTGCCTCCTTAATTCTTGTTTGTGTCTTTAAATTGTAGTTTTTATCAGAGCAGATTTGATTGAAAAATGTCTTTTGTTCTAGGTGTACAGAATCTTGTTCATTTACACATTTACATATATCTCTTGATATTTGGGTCCTTTTCCATGTAGGTTATTACAAAGTGTTGAGTAGACCACCCTGGGTATTCCATAGGTCTTTGGGGATGATATATTTTGTATGTATTAGTATATGGTTGTTGACCCCAATATCTTAATTTATTCATTCCTCACACCTTTTCTTTGGCTTAACCATAAGTTTTTCTTCTCAATCTGAGATTGTCTTTCTCTGTGGAAATATGTTCTTTTTATGAATAATCAGATGACATAAGTGATACCCGAGGACATTTGTCTTTCGCATTCTGACTTACTTCACGTTGTGTGATTATCTCTAGGCTCATCTGTGGTTCTGCCTATGCCATTCTTTTACTTTTTTCGTGACTAATATTCCAATCTGTCCATATACCACTTCTTCTTTGTCCATTTACCTCTTTATAAACCTTTGTTTTGCGTCCATGTCTTGGCTATTTCAATATTGCTGCAGTGCACATTTGTCTGCCTCTGTCTTTCCCATTCTGGTGGTCTTAGGTTATGGGCCTAAAAGGGGCCCTGCCGCATCATATGGTAGCTCACTTTTTACCTTTTAAAGCAGCTCCATTCCATTTTCGTTAGTGCTGTCACTAATTTACCTCCCACCAGCAGCCAGAAGGTGCGCAGTTCTCTAAAATCCCTTCAGCATTTATCGTTTGTCGACTCTTTGCCGATGCTCATTGGACTGGTGTGAGCTGAAACCCTTTTGGAGGTTGGATTAGCATGTGGCTACTAATTTCTTATCCTGAGCTTTAGGCATGTCCTGCTTTTTTCTTCTCCTTTTTTTATTAAAGAGTGAGTACAACTTCCCTCTTCATATTGACTTCTTGAAAAATTTGTCATGTGTTCAAAGTTCTTGCCTATTCCCTACCCCAGGGCATTTTTTGAGGGCAGGTGTCATTTACGGCCCTGCAGTCCTTGTGACTATTGAGCAACCATTAGCACTGGGTTTGAACCTGTTGTTGTGGCAAACAGCCACAAGGCGGAAGCATTGTTACGTTCTCAACTCTTGTTACTAGGGCAACAGAGTCTTCCTGGAGTTAGTGTTCCGATGTTGTAAATTAGAGTGGAATGTGCTGGGACCAGCCCCCAGAAGGTTATGTCTCCTTACTTATGTTTGTTTTATAAATTTAATTTATATTTCTTATCAGAGTGAATTTGATTAGAGTGTTGTGATTGTCTGGCTGTACAGAATCTGCTCAATGATTCATACATATGTCTGTTCATCTTCGGATCCTGTTACCATGTATGTTATTACAGAATGTTGAGTAGACCTCCCTTGGTATTTGGTAGGTGTTTTGTCATTATATATTTTATATGTATTGGTGATTATATAATTCATATAGTTTATAGGTTATTTGTTTCTATACATTTAACATACATTAGTGTATGTATGTTAGCCCCATAATCCTAATTTATCCATCCTCCCACCTTTCATTTTGGTTAACCATTATTTTGTTTTACAAATCTCTGAGTGTCTTTTTCTGTGAAAATATGTTCATTGGTAGCAATCTTAGGATAACATGTATAAATGATACCATAGGAGATTTGTCATTCCCTTTTGACTTACTGAACCTAATATGATTATTTCTAGGCTCCTCTGCAGTCCTGAAAACGGCACTGTTCATTTTTTTCCCGAGGCAACTATTCCATTCGGTACATATAACGCTTCTTCTTTGTCCATTTATCTGTTGATGGACATTTTGTTTGCTTGCATGTCTTGGCTATTGTCAGTATTGCTGCAGTGCATGTGTGCCTGTCTGTGCCTTTCCTATTCTGGTCTCCTTGGGTTATTGGCCCATTAGGGGATGGGCTGCATCCCATGGTAGCTCAGTTTTTACCTTTTAAATGCAGCTCCATTCTGTTCTCATGATGAGCTGTTACCAGTTTACATCCAACGAACAGCATAGTGGGTATGCCTTTCTCCACTAACCCGTCAGCATTCATAGTTTGTAGACTTCTGACGGATTGCATTTTGAATATTGGGTGGCAAAGTCCTTTTGTAGTTTGGATTTGCATCCAACCAATAAATAATTCCTGAAATTGAGCTTTTATCCGTGTTCTTCTTTTTTTAAAATAACAGAGTGAGTAACACTTACCTCTTCAAACTCGTTTCTTGAAAAGTTTTCCGTGTTGTTAACTTTTTTTGGCCATTCCCTACTGCAGGACATTTTTTGAGGGCATGAGTCATTTACAGCCCGGCAGTCCTTGTGAATATTAGTGACTATTAGCAGTAGATTGAAAGCTGCTGTTTAAGGAAACGGCCTTAGGGTGGCAGCATTTCTACGTTGCCAACTCTGCTTGCTAGGGAAACAGAATCTTGGTGCAAGTTGTGATTTTAGGTTGCAGATTACAGGGGAATGTGCCTGGGCAAACCCCCATAAGTTTTGCCTCCTTAATTCCTGTTTGTGTCTTTAAATGGTAGTTATTATCAGAGCAGATTTGATTGAAAAATGTCTTTTGTTCTAGGTGTACAGAATCTTGTTCATTTACACATTTACATATATCTCTTGATATTTGGGTCCTTTTCCATGTAGGTTATTACAAAGTGTTGAGTAGACCACCCTGGGTATTCCATAGGTCTTTGGGGATGATATATTTTGTATGTATTAGTATATGGTTGTTGACCCCAATATCTTAATTTATTCATTCCTCACACCTTTTCTTTGGCTTAACCATAAGTTTTTCTTCTCAATCTGAGATTGTCTTTCTCTGTGGAAATATGTTCTTTTTATGAATAATCAGATGACATAAGTGATACCCGAGGACATTTGTCTTTCGCATTCTGACTTACTTCACGTTGTGTGATTATCTCTAGGCTCATCTGTAGTTCTGCCTATGCCATTCTTTTATTTTTTTCGTGACTAATATTCCAATCTGTCCATATACCACTTCTTCTTTGTCCATTTACCTGTTTATAAACCTTTGTTTTGCTTCCATGTCTTGGCTACTTCAATATTGCTGCAGTGCACATTTGCCTGCCTCTGATTTTCCCATTCTTGTGGTCTTAGGTTATGGGCCTAAAAGGTGCCCTGCCGCATCATATGGTAGCTCACTTTTTACCTTTTAAAGCAGCTCCATTCCATTTTCGTTAGTGCTGTTACTAATTTACCTCCCACCAGCATCCAGAAGGTGCGCAGTTCTCTAAAATCCCTTCAGCATTTATCGTTTGTCGACTCTTTGCCGATGCTCATTGGACTGGTGTGAGCTGAAACCCTTTTGGAGGTTGGATTAGCATGTGGCTACTAATTTCTTATCCTGAGCTTTAGGCATGTCCTGCTTTTTTCTTTTCCTTTTTTTATTAAAGAGTGAGTACAACTTCCCTCTTCATATTGACTTCTTGAAAAATTTGTCATGTGTTGAAATTTCTTGCCTATTCCCTACCCCAGGGCATTTTTTGAGGGCAGGTGTCATTTACGGCCCTGCAGTCCTTGTGACTATTAAGCAACCATTAGCACTGGGTTTGAACCTGTTGTTGTGGCAAACAGCCACAAGGCGGCAACATTGTTACGTTCTCAACTCTTGTTACTAGGGCAACAGAGTCTTCCTGGAGGTAGTGTTCTGAGGTTGTAAATTAGAGTGGAATGTGCTGGGACCAGCTCCCAGAAGGTTATGTCTCCTTACTTATGTTTGTTTTATAAATTTAATTTATATTTCTTATCAGAGTGAATTTGATTAGAGTGTTGTGATTATCTGGCTGTACAGAATCTGCTCAATGATTCATACATATGTCTGTTCATCTTCGGATCCTGTTACCATGTATGTTATTACAGAATGTTGAGTAGACCTCCCTTGGTATTTGGTAGGTGTTTTGTCATTATATATTTTATATGTATTGGTGATTATATAATTCATATAGTTTATAGGTTATTTGTTTCTATACATTTAACATACATTAGTATATGTATGTTAGCCCCATAATCCTAATTTATCCATCCTCCCACCTTTCATTTTGGTTAACCATTATTTTGTTTTACAAATCTCTGAGTGTCTTTTTCTGTGAAAATATGTTCATTGGTAGCAATCTTAGGATAACATGTATAAATGATACCATAGGAGATTTGTCATTCCCTTTTGACTTACTGAACCTAATATGATTATTTCTAGGCTCCTCTGCAGTCCTGAAAACGGCACTGTTCATTTTTTTCCCGAGGCAACTATTCCATTCGGTATGTATAACGCTTCTTCTTTGTCCATTTATCTGTTGATGGACATTTTGTTTGCTTGCATGTCTTGGCTATTGTCAGTATTGCTGCAGTGCATGTGTGCCTGTCTGTGCCTTTCCTATTCTGGTCTCCTTGGGTTATTGGCCCATTAGGGGATGGGCTGCATCCCATGGTAGCTCAGTTTTTACCTTTTAAATGCAGCTCCATTCTGTTCTCATGATGAGCTGTTACCAGTTTACATCCAACGAACAGCATAGTGGGTATGCCTTTCTCCACTAACCCGTCAGCATTCATAGTTTGTAGACTTCTGACGGATTGCATTTTGAATATTGGGTGGCAAAGTCCTTTTGTAGTTTGGATTTGCATCCAACCAATAAATAATTCCTGAAATTGAGCTTTTATCCGTGTTCTTCTTTTTTTAAAATAACAGAGTGAGTAACACTTACCTCTTCAAACTCGTTTCTTGAAAAGTTTTCCGTGTTGTTAACTTTTTTTGGCCATTCCCTACTGCAGGACATTTTTTGAGGGCATGAGTCATTTACAGCCCGGCAGTCCTTGTGAATATTAGTGACTATTAGCAGTAGATTGAAAGCTGCTGTTTAAGGAAACGGCCTTAGGGTGGCAGCATTTCTACGTTGCCAACTCTGCTTGCTAGGGAAACAGAATCTTGGTGCAAGTTGTGATTTTAGGTTGCAGATTACAGGGGAATGTGCCTGGGCAAACCCCCATAAGTTTTGCCTCCTTAATTCCTGTTTGTGTCTTTAAATGGTAGTTATTATCAGAGCAGATTTGATTGAAAAATGTCTTTTGTTCTAGGTGTACAGAATCTTGTTCATTTACACATTTACATATATCTCTTGATATTTGGGTCCTTTTCCATGTAGGTTATTACAAAGTGTTGAGTAGACCACCCTGGGTATTCCATAGGTCTTTGGGGATGATATATTTTGTATGTATTAGTATATGGTTGTTGACCCCAATATCTTAATTTATTCATTCCTCACACCTTTTCTTTGGCTTAACCATAAGTTTTTCTTCTCAATCTGAGATTGTCTTTCTCTGTGGAAATATGTTCTTTTTATGAATAATCAGATGACATAAGTGATACCCGAGGACATTTGTCTTTCGCATTCTGACTTACTTCACGTTGTGTGATTATCTCTAGGCTCATCTGTAGTTCTGCCTATGCCATTCTTTTATTTTTTTCGTGACTAATATTCCAATCTGTCCATATACCACTTCTTCTTTGTCCATTTACCTGTTTATAAACCTTTGTTTTGCTTCCATGTCTTGGCTACTTCAATATTGCTGCAGTGCACATTTGCCTGCCTCTGATTTTCCCATTCTTGTGGTCTTAGGTTATGGGCCTAAAAGGTGCCCTGCCGCATCATATGGTAGCTCACTTTTTACCTTTTAAAGCAGCTCCATTCCATTTTCGTTAGTGCTGTTACTAATTTACCTCCCACCAGCATCCAGAAGGTGCGCAGTTCTCTAAAATCCCTTCAGCATTTATCGTTTGTCGACTCTTTGCCGATGCTCATTGGACTGGTGTGAGCTGAAACCCTTTTGGAGGTTGGATTAGCATGTGGCTACTAATTTCTTATCCTGAGCTTTAGGCATGTCCTGCTTTTTTCTTTTCCTTTTTTTATTAAAGAGTGAGTACAACTTCCCTCTTCATATTGACTTCTTGAAAAATTTGTCATGTGTTGAAATTTCTTGCCTATTCCCTACCCCAGGGCATTTTTTGAGGGCAGGTGTCATTTACGGCCCTGCAGTCCTTGTGACTATTAAGCAACCATTAGCACTGGGTTTGAACCTGTTGTTGTGGCAAACAGCCACAAGGCGGCAACATTGTTACGTTCTCAACTCTTGTTACTAGGGCAACAGAGTCTTCCTGGAGGTAGTGTTCTGAGGTTGTAAATTAGAGTGGAATGTGCTGGGACCAGCTCCCAGAAGGTTATGTCTCCTTACTTATGTTTGTTTTATAAATTTAATTTATATTTCTTATCAGAGTGAATTTGATTAGAGTGTTGTGATTATCTGGCTGTACAGAATCTGCTCAATGATTCATACATATGTCTGTTCATCTTCGGATCCTGTTACCATGTATGTTATTACAGAATGTTGAGTAGACCTCCCTTGGTATTTGGTAGGTGTTTTGTCATTATATATTTTATATGTATTGGTGATTATATAATTCATATAGTTTATAGGTTATTTGTTTCTATACATTTAACATACATTAGTATATGTATGTTAGCCCCATAATCCTAATTTATCCATCCTCCCACCTTTCATTTTGGTTAACCATTATTTTGTTTTACAAATCTCTGAGTGTCTTTTTCTGTGAAAATATGTTCATTGGTAGCAATCTTAGGATAACATGTATAAATGATACCATAGGAGATTTGTCATTCCCTTTTGACTTACTGAACCTAATATGATTATTTCTAGGCTCCTCTGCAGTCCTGAAAACGGCACTGTTCATTTTTTTCCCGAGGCAACTATTCCATTCGGTATGTATAACGCTTCTTCTTTGTCCATTTATCTGTTGATGGACATTTTGTTTGCTTGCATGTCTTGGCTATTGTCAGTATTGCTGCAGTGCATGTGTGCCTGTCTGTGCCTTTCCTATTCTGGTCTCCTTGGGTTATTGGCCCATTAGGGGATGGGCTGCATCCCATGGTAGCTCAGTTTTTACCTTTTAAATGCAGCTCCATTCTGTTCTCATGATGAGCTGTTACCAGTTTACATCCAACGAACAGCATAGTGGGTATGCCTTTCTCCACTAACCCGTCAGCATTCATAGTTTGTAGACTTCTGACGGATTGCATTTTGAATATTGGGTGGCAAAGTCCTTTTGTAGTTTGGATTTGCATCCAACCAATAAATAATTCCTGAAATTGAGCTTTTATCCGTGTTCTTCTTTTTTTAAAATAACAGAGTGAGTAACACTTACCTCTTCAAACTCGTTTCTTGAAAAGTTTTCCGTGTTGTTAACTTTTTTTGGCCATTCCCTACTGCAGGACATTTTTTGAGGGCATGAGTCATTTACAGCCCGGCAGTCCTTGTGAATATTAGTGACTATTAGCAGTAGATTGAAAGCTGCTGTTTAAGGAAACGGCCTTAGGGTGGCAGCATTTCTACGTTGCCAACTCTGCTTGCTAGGGAAACAGAATCTTGGTGCAAGTTGTGATTTTAGGTTGCAGATTACAGGGGAATGTGCCTGGGCAAACCCCCATAAGTTTTGCCTCCTTAATTCCTGTTTGTGTCTTTAAATGGTAGTTATTATCAGAGCAGATTTGATTGAAAAATGTCTTTTGTTCTAGGTGTACAGAATCTTGTTCATTTACACATTTACATATATCTCTTGATATTTGGGTCCTTTTCCATGTAGGTTATTACAAAGTGTTGAGTAGACCACCCTGGGTATTCCATAGGTCTTTGGGGATGATATATTTTGTATGTATTAGTATATGGTTGTTGACCCCAATATCTTAATTTATTCATTCCTCACACCTTTTCTTTGGCTTAACCATAAGTTTTTCTTCTCAATCTGAGATTGTCTTTCTCTGTGGAAATATGTTCTTTTTATGAATAATCAGATGACATAAGTGATACCCGAGGACATTTGTCTTTCGCATTCTGACTTACTTCACGTTGTGTGATTATCTCTAGGCTCATCTGTAGTTCTGCCTATGCCATTCTTTTATTTTTTTCGTGACTAATATTCCAATCTGTCCATATACCACTTCTTCTTTGTCCATTTACCTGTTTATAAACCTTTGTTTTGCTTCCATGTCTTGGCTACTTCAATATTGCTGCAGTGCACATTTGCCTGCCTCTGATTTTCCCATTCTTGTGGTCTTAGGTTATGGGCCTAAAAGGTGCCCTGCCGCATCATATGGTAGCTCACTTTTTACCTTTTAAAGCAGCTCCATTCCATTTTCGTTAGTGCTGTTACTAATTTACCTCCCACCAGCATCCAGAAGGTGCGCAGTTCTCTAAAATCCCTTCAGCATTTATCGTTTGTCGACTCTTTGCCGATGCTCATTGGACTGGTGTGAGCTGAAACCCTTTTGGAGGTTGGATTAGCATGTGGCTACTAATTTCTTATCCTGAGCTTTAGGCATGTCCTGCTTTTTTCTTTTCCTTTTTTTATTAAAGAGTGAGTACAACTTCCCTCTTCATATTGACTTCTTGAAAAATTTGTCATGTGTTGAAATTTCTTGCCTATTCCCTACCCCAGGGCATTTTTTGAGGGCAGGTGTCATTTACGGCCCTGCAGTCCTTGTGACTATTAAGCAACCATTAGCACTGGGTTTGAACCTGTTGTTGTGGCAAACAGCCACAAGGCGGCAACATTGTTACGTTCTCAACTCTTGTTACTAGGGCAACAGAGTCTTCCTGGAGGTAGTGTTCTGAGGTTGTAAATTAGAGTGGAATGTGCTGGGACCAGCTCCCAGAAGGTTATGTCTCCTTACTTATGTTTGTTTTATAAATTTAATTTATATTTCTTATCAGAGTGAATTTGATTAGAGTGTTGTGATTATCTGGCTGTACAGAATCTGCTCAATGATTCATACATATGTCTGTTCATCTTCGGATCCTGTTACCATGTATGTTATTACAGAATGTTGAGTAGACCTCCCTTGGTATTTGGTAGGTGTTTTGTCATTATATATTTTATATGTATTGGTGATTATATAATTCATATAGTTTATAGGTTATTTGTTTCTATACATTTAACATACATTAGTATATGTATGTTAGCCCCATAATCCTAATTTATCCATCCTCCCACCTTTCATTTTGGTTAACCATTATTTTGTTTTACAAATCTCTGAGTGTCTTTTTCTGTGAAAATATGTTCATTGGTAGCAATCTTAGGATAACATGTATAAATGATACCATAGGAGATTTGTCATTCCCTTTTGACTTACTGAACCTAATATGATTATTTCTAGGCTCCTCTGCAGTCCTGAAAACGGCACTGTTCATTTTTTTCCCGAGGCAACTATTCCATTCGGTATGTATAACGCTTCTTCTTTGTCCATTTATCTGTTGATGGACATTTTGTTTGCTTGCATGTCTTGGCTATTGTCAGTATTGCTGCAGTGCATGTGTGCCTGTCTGTGCCTTTCCTATTCTGGTCTCCTTGGGTTATTGGCCCATTAGGGGATGGGCCGCATCCCATGGTAGCTCAGTTTTTACCTTTTAAATGCAGCTCCATTCTGTTCTCATGATGAGCTGTTACCAGTTTACATCCAACGAACAGCATAGTGGGTATGCCTTTCTCCACTAACCCGTCAGCATTCATAGTTTGTAGACTTTTGACGGATTGCATTTTGAATATTGGGTGGCAAAGTCCTTTTGTAGTTTGGATTTGCATCCAACCAATAAATAATTCCTGAAATTGAGCTTTTATCCATGTTCTTCTTTTTTTTAAAATAACAGAGTGAGTAACACTTACCTCTTCAAACTCTTTTCTTGAAAAGTTTTCCGTGTTGTTAACTTTTTTTGGCCATTCCCTACCGCAGGACATTTTTTGAGGGCATGAGTCATTTACAGCCCGGCAGTCCTTGTGAATATTAGTGACTATTAGCAGTAGATTGAAAGCTGCTGTTTAAGGAAACGGCCTTAGGGTGGCAGCATTTCTACGTTGCCAACTCTGCTTGCTAGGGAAACAGAATCTTGGTGCAAGATGTGAATTTAGGTTGCAGATTAGAGTGGAATGTGCCAGGGCAAACCCCCATAAGTTTTGCCTCCTTAATTCTTGTTTGTGTCTTTAAATTGTAGTTTTTATCAGAGCAGATTTGATTGAAAAATGTCTTTTGTTCTAGGTGTACAGAATCTTGTTCATTTACACATTTACATATATCTCTTGATATTTGGGTCCTTTTCCATGTAGGTTATTACAAAGTGTTGAGTAGACCACCCTTGGTATTCCATAGGTCTTTGGGGATGATATATTTTGTATGTATTAGTATATGGTTGTTGACCCCAATATCTTAATTTATTCATTCCTCACACCTTTTCTTTGGCTTAACCATAAGTTTTTCTTCTCAATCTGAGATTGTCTTTCTTTGTGGAAATATGTTCTTTTTATGAATAATCAGATGACATAAGTGATACCCGAGGACATTTGTCTTTCGCATTCTGACTTACTTCACGTTGTGTGATTATCTCTAGGCTCATCTGTGGTTCTGCCTATGCCATTCTTTTACTTTTTTCGTGACTAATATTCCAATCTGTCCATATACCACTTCTTCTTTGTCCATTTACCTCTTTATAAACCTTTGTTTTGCGTCCATGTCTTGGCTATTTCAATATTGCTGCAGTGCACATTTGTCTGCCTCTGTCTTTCCCATTCTGGTGGTCTTAGGTTATGGGCCTAAAAGGGGCCCTGCCGCATCATATGGTAGCTCACTTTTTACCTTTTAAAGCAGCTCCATTCCATTTTCGTTAGTGCTGTCACTAATTTACCTCCCACCAGCAGCCAGAAGGTGCGCAGTTCTCTAAAATCCCTTCAGCATTTATAGTTTGTCGACTCTTTGCTGATGCTCATTGGACTGGTGTGAGCTGAAACCCTTTTGGAGGTTGGATTAGCATGTGGCTACTAATTTCTTATCCTGAGCTTTAGGCATGTCCTGCTTTTTTCTTTTCCTTTTTTTATTAAAGAGTGAGTACAACGTCCCTCTTCATATTGACTTCTTGAAAAATTTGTCATGTGTTGAAATTTCTTGCCTATTCCCTACCCCAGGGCATTTTTTGAGGGCAGGTGTCATTTACGGCCCTGCAGTCCTTGTGACTATTGAGCAACCATTAGCACTGGGTTTGAACCTGTTGTTGTGGCAAACAGCCACAAGGCGGCAGCATTGTTACGTTCTCAACTCTTGTTACTAGGGCAACAGAGTCTTCCTGGAGGTAGTGTTCCGAGGTTGTAAATTAGAGTGGAATGTGCTGGGACCAGCCCCCAGAAGGTTATGTCTCCTTACTTATGTTTGTTTTATAAATTTAATTTATATTTCTTATCAGAGTGAATTTGATTAGAGTGTTGTGATTGTCTGGCTGTACAGAATCTGCTCAATGATTCATACATATGTCTGTTCATCTTTGGATCCTGTTACCATGTATGTTATTACAGAATGTTGAGTAGACCTCCCTTGGTATTTGGTAGGTGTTTTGTCATTATATATTTTATATGTATTGGTGATTATATAATTCATATAGTTTATAGGTTATTTGTTTCTATACATTTAACATACATTAGTATATGTATGTTAGCCCCATAATCCTAATTTATCCATCCTCCCACCTTTCATTTTGGTTAACCATTATTTTGTTTTACAAATCTCTGAGTATCTTTTTCTGTGAAAATATGTTCATTGGTAGCAATCTTAGGATAACATGTATAAATGATACCATAGGAGATTTGTCATTCCCTTTTGACTTACTGAACCTAATATGATTATTTCTAGGCTCCTCTGCAGTCCTGAAAACGGCACTGTTCATTTTTTTCCCGAGGCAACTATTCCATTCGGTACGTATAACACTTCTTCTTTGTCCATTTATCTGTTGATGGACATTTTGTTTGCTTGCATGTCTTGGCTATTGTCAGTATTGCTGCAGTGCATGTGTGCCTGTCTGTGCCTTTCCTATTCTGGTCTCCTTAGGTTATTGGCCCATTAGGGGATGGGCCGCATCCCATCGTAGCTCAGTTTTTACCTTTTAAATGCAGCTCCATTCTGTTCTCATGATGAGCTGTTACCAGTTTACATCCAACGAACAGCATAGTGGGTATGCCTTTCTCCACTAACCCGTCAGCATTCATAGTTTGTAGACTTTTGACGGATTGCATTTTGAATATTGGGTGGCGAAGTCCTTTTGTAGTTTGGATTTGCATCCAACCAATAAATAATTCCTGAAATTGAGCTTTTATCCATGTTCTTCTTTTTTTTAAAATAACAGAGTGAGTAACACTTACCTCTTCAAACTCTTTTCTTTAAAAATTTTCCGTGTTGTGGACTTTTTTTGGCCATTCCCTACCCCAGGACATTTTTTGAGGGCATGAGTCATTTACAGCCCGGCAGTCCTTGTGAATATTAGTGACTATTAGCAGTAGATTGAAAGCTGCTGTTTAAGGAAACGGCCTTAGGGTGGCAGCATTTCTACATTGCCAACTCTGCTTGCTAGGGAAACAGAATCTTGGTGCAAGTTGTGATTTTAGGTTGCAGATTAGAGTGGAATGTGCCAGGGCAAACCCCCATTAGTTTTGCCTCCTTAATTCTTGGTTGTGTCTTTAAATTGTAGTTTTTATCAGAGCAGATTTGATTGAAAAATGTCTTTTGTTCTAGGTGTACAGAATCTTGTTCATTTACACATTTACATATATCTCTTGATATTTGGGTCCATTTCCATGTAGGTTATTACAAAGTGTTTACTAGACCACTCTTGGTATTCCATAGGTCTTTGGGGATGATATATTTTGTATGTATTAGTATATGGTTATTGACTCCAATATCTTAATTTATTCACTCCTCACACCTTTTCTTTGGCTTAACCATAAGTTTTTCTTCTCAATCTGAGATTGTCTTTCTCTGTGGAAATATGTTCTTTTTATGAATAATCAGATGACATAAGTGATACCCGAGGACATTTGTCTTTCGCATTCTGACTTACTTCACGTTGTGTGATTATCTCTAGGCTCATCTGTGGTTCTGCCTATGCCATTCTTTTACTTTTTTCGTGACTAATATTCCAATCTGTCCATATACCACTTCTTCTTTGTCCATTTACCTGTTTATAAACCTTTGTTTTGCTTCCATGTCTTGGCTATTTCAATATTGCTGCAGTGCACATTTGCCTGCCTCTGTCTTTCCCATTCTGGTGGTCTTAGGTTATGGGCCTAAAAGGTGCCCTGCCGCATCATATGGCAGCTCACGTTTTACCTTTTAAAGCAGCTCCATTCCATTTTCGTTAGTGCTGTTACTAATTTACCTCCCACCAGCAGCCAGAAGGTGCGCAGTTCTCTAAAATCCCTTCAGCATTTATAGTTTGTCGACTCTTTGCTGATGCTCATTGGACTGGTGTGAGCTGAAACCCTTTTGGAGGTTGGATTAGCATGTGGCTACTAATTTTTTATCCTGAGCTTTAGGCATGTCCTGCTTTTTTCTTTTCCTTTTTTTATTAAAGTGTGAGTACAACTTCCCTCTTCATATTGACTTCTTGAAAAATTTGGCATGTGTTGAAATTTCTTGCCTATTCCCTACCCCAGGGCATTTTTTGACGGCAGGTGTCATTTACGGCCCTGCAGTCCTTGTGACTATTGAGCAACCATTAGCACTGGGTTTGAACCTGTTGTTGTGGCAAACAGCCACAAGGCGGAAGCATTGTTACGTTCTCAACTCTTGTTACTAGGGCAACAGAGTCTTCCTGGAGTTAGTGTTCCGATGTTGTAAATTAGAGTGGAATGTGCTGGGACCAGCCCCCAGAAGGTTATGTCTCCTTACTTATGTTTGTTTTATAAATTTAATTTATATTTCTTATCAGAAGTGAATTTGATTAGAGTGTTGTGATTGTCTGGCTGTACAGAATCTGCTCAATGATTCATACATATGTCTGTTCATCTTTGGATCCTGTTACCATGTATGTTATTACAGAATGTTGAGTAGACCTCCCTTGGTATTTGGTAGGTGTTTTGTCATTATATATTTTATATGTATTGGTGATTATATAATTCATATAGTTTATAGGTTATTTGTTTCTATACATTTAACATACATTAGTATATGTATGTTAGCCCCATAATCCTAATTTATCCATCCTCCCACCTTTCATTTTGGTTAACCATTATTTTGTTTTACAAATCTCTGAGTATCTTTTTCTGTGAAAATATGTTCATTGGTAGCAATCTTAGGATAACATGTATAAATGATACCATAGGAGATTTGTCATTCCCTTTTGACTTACTGAACCTAATATGATTATTTCTAGGCTCCTCTGCAGTCCTGAAAACGGCACTGTTCATTTTTTTCCCGAGGCAACTATTCCATTCGGTACGTATAACGCTTCTTCTTTGTCCATTTATCTGTTGATGGACATTTTGTTTGCTTGCATGTCTTGGCTATTGTCAGTATTGCTGCAGTGCATGTGTGCCTGTCTGTGCCTTTCCTATTCTGGTCTCCTTAGGTTATTGGCCCATTAGGGGATGGGCCGCATCCCATCGTAGCTCAGTTTTTACCTTTTAAATGCAGCTCCATTCTGTTCTCATGATGAGCTGTTACCAGTTTACATCCAACGAACAGCATAGTGGGTATGCCTTTCTCCACTAACCCGTCAGCATTCATTGTTTGTAGACTTTTGACGCATGGCATTTTGAATATTGGGTGGCGAAGTCCTTTTGTAGTTTGGATTTGCATCCAACCAATAAATAATTCCTGAAATTGAGCTTTTATCCATGTTCTTCTTTTTTTTAAAATAACAGAGTGAGTAACACTTACCTCTTCAAACTCTTTTCTTTAAAAATTTTCCGTGTTGTGGACTTTTTTTGGCCATTCCCTACCCCAGGACATTTTTTGAGGGCATGAGTCATTTACAGCCCGGCAGTCCTTGTGAATATTAGTGACTATTAGCAGTAGATTGAAAGCTGCTGTTTAAGGAAACGGCCTTAGGGTGGCAGCATTTCTACGTTGCCAACTCTGCTTGCTAGGGAAACAGAATCTTGGTGCAAGTTGTGATTTTAGGTTGCAGATTAGAGTGGAATGTGCCAGGGCAAACCCCCATAAGTTTTGCCTCCTTAATTCTTGGTTGTGTCTTTAAATTGTAGTTTTTATCAGAGCAGATTTGATTGAAAAATGTCTTTTGTTCTAGGTGTACAGAATCTTGTTCATTTACACATTTACATATATCTCTTGATATTTGGGTCCATTTCCATGTAGGTTATTACAAAGTGTTTACTAGACCACTCTTGGTATTCCATAGGTCTTTGGGGATGATATATTTTGTATGTATTAGTATATGGTTATTGACTCCAATATCTTAATTTATTCACTCCTCACACCTTTTCTTTGGCTTAACCATAAGTTTTTCTTCTCAATCTGAGATTGTCTTTCTCTGTGGAAATATGTTATTTTTATGAATAATCAGATGACATAAGTGATACCCGAGGACATTTGTCTTTCGCATTCTGACTTACTTCACGTTGTGTGATTATCTCTAGGCTCATCTGTGGTTCTGCCTATGCCATTCTTTTACTTTTTTCGTGACTAATATTCCAATCTGTCCATATACCACTTCTTCTTTGTCCATTTACCTGTTTATAAACCTTTGTTTTGCTTCCATGTCTTGGCTATTTCAATATTGCTGCAGTGCACATTTGCCTGCCTCTGTCTTTCCCATTCTGGTGGTCTTAGGTTATGGGCCTAATAGGTGCCCTGCCGCATCATATGGCCGCTCACGTTTTACCTTTTAAAGCAGCTCCATTCCATTTTCGTTAGTGCTGTTACTAATTTACCTCCCACCAGCAGCCAGAAGGTGCGCAGTTCTCTAAAATCCCTTCAGCATTTATAGTTTGTCGACTCTTTGCTGATGCTCATTGGACTGGTGTGAGCTGAAACCCTTTTGGAGGTTGGATTAGCATGTGGCTACTAATTTTTTATCCTGAGCTTTAGGCATGTCCTGCTTTTTTCTTTTCCTTTTTTTATTAAAGTGTGAGTACAACTTCCCTCTTCATATTGACTTCTTGAAAAATTTGGCATGTGTTGAAATTTCTTGCCTATTCCCTACCCCAGGGCATTTTTTGACGGCAGGTGTCATTTACGGCCCTGCAGTCCTTGTGACTATTGAGCAACCATTAGCACTGGGTTTGAACCTGTTGTTGTGGCAAACAGCCACAAGGCGGAAGCATTGTTACGTTCTCAACTCTTGTTACTAGGGCAACAGAGTCTTCCTGGAGTTAGTGTTCCGATGTTGTAAATTAGAGTGGAATGTGCTGGGACCAGCCCCCAGAAGGTTATGTCTCCTTACTTATGTTTGTTTTATAAATTTAATTTATATTTCTTATCAGAGTGAATTTGATTAGAGTGTTGTGATTGTCTGGCTGTACAGAATCTGCTCAATGATTCATACATATGTCTGTTCATCTTCGGATCCTGTTACCATGTATGTTATTACAGAATGTTGAGTAGACCTCCCTTGGTATTTGGTAGGTGTTTTGTCATTATATATTTTATATGTATTGGTGATTATATAATTCATATAGTTTATAGGTTATTTGTTTCTATACATTTAACATACATTAGTGTATGTATGTTAGCCCCATAATCCTAATTTATCCATCCTCCCACCTTTCATTTTGGTTAACCATTATTTTGTTTTACAAATCTCTGAGTGTCTTTTTCTGTGAAAATATGTTCATTGGTAGCAATCTTAGGATAACATGTATAAATGATACCATAGGAGATTTGTCATTCCCTTTTGACTTACTGAACCTAATATGATTATTTCTAGGCTCCTCTGCAGTCCTGAAAACGGCACTGTTCATTTTTTTCCCGAGGCAACTATTCCATTCGGTATGTATAACGCTTCTTCTTTGTCCATTTATCTGTTGATGGACATTTTGTTTGCTTGCATGTCTTGGCTATTGTCAGTATTGCTGCAGTGCATGTGTGCCTGTCTGTGCCTTTCCTATTCTGGTCTCCTTGGGTTATTGGCCCATTAGGGGATGGGCCGCATCCCATGGTAGCTCAGTTTTTACCTTTTAAATGCAGCTCCATTCTGTTCTCATGATGAGCTGTTACCAGTTTACATCCAACGAACAGCATAGTGGGTATGCCTTTCTCCACTAACCCGTCAGCATTCATAGTTTGTAGACTTTTGACGGATTGCATTTTGAATATTGGGTGGCAAAGTCCTTTTGTAGTTTGGATTTGCATCCAACCAATAAATAATTCCTGAAATTGAGCTTTTATCCATGTTCTTCTTTTTTTTAAAATAACAGAGTGAGTAACTCTTACCTCTTCAAACTCTTTTCTTGAAAAGTTTTCCGTGTTGTTAACTTTTTTTGGCCATTCCCTACCGCAGGACATTTTTTGAGGGCATGAGTCATTTACAGCCCGGCAGTCCTTGTGAATATTAGTGACTATTAGCAGTAGATTGAAAGCTGCTGTTTAAGGAAACGGCCTTAGTGTGGCAGCATTTCTACGTTGCCAACTCTGCTTGCTAGGGAAACAGAATCTTGGTGCAAGATGTGAATTTAGGTTGCAGATTAGAGTGGAATGTGCCAGGGCAAACCCCCATAAGTTTTGCCTCCTTAATTCTTGTTTGTGTCTTTAAATTGTAGTTTTTATCAGAGCAGATTTGATTGAAAAATGTCTTTTGTTCTAGGTGTACAGAATCTTGTTCATTTACACATTTACATATATCTCTTGATATTTGGGTCCTTTTCCATGTAGGTTATTACAAAGTGTTGAGTAGACCACCCTGGGTATTCCATAGGTCTTTGGGGATGATATATTTTGTATGTATTAGTATATGGTTGTTGACCCCAATATCTTAATTTATTCATTCCTCACACCTTTTCTTTGGCTTAACCATAAGTTTTTCTTCTCAATCTGAGATTGTCTTTCTCTGTGGAAATATGTTCTTTTTATGAATAATCAGATGACATAAGTGATACCCGAGGACATTTGTCTTTCGCATTCTGACTTACTTCACGTTGTGTGATTATCTCTAGGCTCATCTGTGGTTCTGCCTATGCCATTCTTTTACTTTTTTCGTGACTAATATTCCAATCTGTCCATATACCACTTCTTCTTTGTCCATTTACCTCTTTATAAACCTTTGTTTTGCGTCCATGTCTTGGCTATTTCAATATTGCTGCAGTGCACATTTGTCTGCCTCTGTCTTTCCCATTCTGGTGGTCTTAGGTTATGGGCCTAAAAGGGGCCCTGCCGCATCATATGGTAGCTCACTTTTTACCTTTTAAAGCAGCTCCATTCCATTTTCGTTAGTGCTGTCACTAATTTACCTCCCACCAGCAGCCAGAAGGTGCGCAGTTCTCTAAAATCCCTTCAGCATTTATCGTTTGTCGACTCTTTGCCGATGCTCATTGGACTGGTGTGAGCTGAAACCCTTTTGGAGGTTGGATTAGCATGTGGCTACTAATTTCTTATCCTGAGCTTTAGGCATGTCCTGCTTTTTTCTTCTCCTTTTTTTATTAAAGAGTGAGTACAACTTCCCTCTTCATATTGACTTCTTGAAAAATTTGTCATGTGTTCAAAGTTCTTGCCTATTCCCTACCCCAGGGCATTTTTTGAGGGCAGGTGTCATTTACGGCCCTGCAGTCCTTGTGACTATTGAGCAACCATTAGCACTGGGTTTGAACCTGTTGTTGTGGCAAACAGCCACAAGGCGGAAGCATTGTTACGTTCTCAACTCTTGTTACTAGGGCAACAGAGTCTTCCTGGAGTTAGTGTTCCGATGTTGTAAATTAGAGTGGAATGTGCTGGGACCAGCCCCCAGAAGGTTATGTCTCCTTACTTATGTTTGTTTTATAAATTTAATTTATATTTCTTATCAGAGTGAATTTGATTAGAGTGTTGTGATTGTCTGGCTGTACAGAATCTGCTCAATGATTCATACATATGTCTGTTCATCTTCGGATCCTGTTACCATGTATGTTATTACAGAATGTTGAGTAGACCTCCCTTGGTATTTGGTAGGTGTTTTGTCATTATATATTTTATATGTATTGGTGATTATATAATTCATATAGTTTATAGGTTATTTGTTTCTATACATTTAACATACATTAGTGTATGTATGTTAGCCCCATAATCCTAATTTATCCATCCTCCCACCTTTCATTTTGGTTAACCATTATTTTGTTTTACAAATCTCTGAGTGTCTTTTTCTGTGAAAATATGTTCATTGGTAGCAATCTTAGGATAACATGTATAAATGATACCATAGGAGATTTGTCATTCCCTTTTGACTTACTGAACCTAATATGATTATTTCTAGGCTCCTCTGCAGTCCTGAAAACGGCACTGTTCATTTTTTTCCCGAGGCAACTATTCCATTCGGTACATATAACGCTTCTTCTTTGTCCATTTATCTGTTGATGGACATTTTGTTTGCTTGCATGTCTTGGCTATTGTCAGTATTGCTGCAGTGCATGTGTGCCTGTCTGTGCCTTTCCTATTCTGGTCTCCTTGGGTTATTGGCCCATTAGGGGATGGGCTGCATCCCATGGTAGCTCAGTTTTTACCTTTTAAATGCAGCTCCATTCTGTTCTCATGATGAGCTGTTACCAGTTTACATCCAACGAACAGCATAGTGGGTATGCCTTTCTCCACTAACCCGTCAGCATTCATAGTTTGTAGACTTCTGACGGATTGCATTTTGAATATTGGGTGGCAAAGTCCTTTTGTAGTTTGGATTTGCATCCAACCAATAAATAATTCCTGAAATTGAGCTTTTATCCGTGTTCTTCTTTTTTTAAAATAACAGAGTGAGTAACACTTACCTCTTCAAACTCGTTTCTTGAAAAGTTTTCCGTGTTGTTAACTTTTTTTGGCCATTCCCTACTGCAGGACATTTTTTGAGGGCATGAGTCATTTACAGCCCGGCAGTCCTTGTGAATATTAGTGACTATTAGCAGTAGATTGAAAGCTGCTGTTTAAGGAAACGGCCTTAGGGTGGCAGCATTTCTACGTTGCCAACTCTCCTTGCTAGGGAAACAGAATCTTGGTGCAAGTTGTGATTTTAGGTTGCAGATTACAGGGGAATGTGCCTGGGCAAACCCCCATAAGTTTTGCCTCCTTAATTCCTGTTTGTGTCTTTAAATGGTAGTTATTATCAGAGCAGATTTGATTGAAAAATGTCTTTTGTTCTAGGTGTACAGAATCTTGTTCATTTACACATTTACATATATCTCTTGATATTTGGGTCCTTTTCCATGTAGGTTATTACAAAGTGTTGAGTAGACCACCCTGGGTATTCCATAGGTCTTTGGGGATGATATATTTTGTATGTATTAGTATATGGTTGTTGACCCCAATATCTTAATTTATTCATTCCTCACACCTTTTCTTTGGCTTAACCATAAGTTTTTCTTCTCAATCTGAGATTGTCTTTCTCTGTGGAAATATGTTCTTTTTATGAATAATCAGATGACATAAGTGATACCCGAGGACATTTGTCTTTCGCATTCTGACTTACTTCACGTTGTGTGATTATCTCTAGGCTCATCTGTAGTTCTGCCTATGCCATTCTTTTATTTTTTTCGTGACTAATATTCCAATCTGTCCATATACCACTTCTTCTTTGTCCATTTACCTGTTTATAAACCTTTGTTTTGCTTCCATGTCTTGGCTACTTCAATATTGCTGCAGTGCACATTTGCCTGCCTCTGATTTTCCCATTCTTGTGGTCTTAGGTTATGGGCCTAAAAGGTGCCCTGCCGCATCATATGGTAGCTCACTTTTTACCTTTTAAAGCAGCTCCATTCCATTTTCGTTAGTGCTGTTACTAATTTACCTCCCACCAGCATCCAGAAGGTGCGCAGTTCTCTAAAATCCCTTCAGCATTTATCGTTTGTCGACTGTTTGCCGATGCTCATTGGACTGGTGTGAGCTGAAACCCTTTTGGAGGTTGGATTAGCATGTGGCTACTAATTTCTTATCCTGAGCTTTAGGCATGTCCTGCTTTTTTCTTTTCCTTTTTTTATTAAAGAGTGAGTACAACTTCCCTCTTCATATTGACTTCTTGAAAAATTTGTCATGTGTTGAAATTTCTTGCCTATTCCCTACCCCAGGGCATTTTTTGAGGGCAGGTGTCATTTACGGCCCTGCAGTCCTTGTGACTATTAAGCAACCATTAGCACTGGGTTTGAACCTGTTGTTGTGGCAAACAGCCACAAGGCGGCAACATTGTTACGTTCTCAACTCTTGTTACTAGGGCAACAGAGTCTTCCTGGAGGTAGTGTTCTGAGGTTGTAAATTAGAGTGGAATGTGCTGGGACCAGCTCCCAGAAGGTTATGTCTCCTTACTTATGTTTGTTTTATAAATTTAATTTATATTTCTTATCAGAGTGAATTTGATTAGAGTGTTGTGATTATCTGGCTGTACAGAATCTGCTCAATGATTCATACATATGTCTGTTCATCTTCGGATCCTGTTACCATGTATGTTATTACAGAATGTTGAGTAGACCTCCCTTGGTATTTGGTAGGTGTTTTGTCATTATATATTTTATATGTATTGGTGATTATATAATTCATATAGTTTATAGGTTATTTGTTTCTATACATTTAACATACATTAGTATATGTATGTTAGCCCCATAATCCTAATTTATCCATCCTCCCACCTTTCATTTTGGTTAACCATTATTTTGTTTTACAAATCTCTGAGTGTCTTTTTCTGTGAAAATATGTTCATTGGTAGCAATCTTAGGATAACATGTATAAATGATACCATAGGAGATTTGTCATTCCCTTTTGACTTACTGAACCTAATATGATTATTTCTAGGCTCCTCTGCAGTCCTGAAAACGGCACTGTTCATTTTTTTCCCGAGGCAACTATTCCATTCGGTATGTATAACGCTTCTTCTTTGTCCATTTATCTGTTGATGGACATTTTGTTTGCTTGCATGTCTTGGCTATTGTCAGTATTGCTGCAGTGCATGTGTGCCTGTCTGTGCCTTTCCTATTCTGGTCTCCTGGGGTTATTGGCCCATTAGGGGATGGGCCGCATCCCATGGTAGCTCAGTTTTTACCTTTTAAATGCAGCTCCATTCTGTTCTCATGATGAGCTGTTACCAGTTTACATCCAACGAACAGCATAGTGGGTATGCCTTTCTCCACTAACCCGTCAGCATTCATAGTTTGTAGACTTTTGACGGATTGCATTTTGAATATTGGGTGGCAAAGTCCTTTTGTAGTTTGGATTTGCATCCAACCAATAAATAATTCCTGAAATTGAGCTTTTATCCATGTTCTTCTTTTTTTTAAAATAACAGAGTGAGTAACACTTACCTCTTCAAACTCTTTTCTTGAAAAGTTTTCCGTGTTGTTAACTTTTTTTGGCCATTCCCTACCGCAGGACATTTTTTGAGGGCATGAGTCATTTACAGCCCGGCAGTCCTTGTGAATATTAGTGACTATTAGCAGTAGATTGAAAGCTGCTGTTTAAGGAAACGGCCTTAGGGTGGCAGCATTTCTACGTTGCCAACTCTGCTTGCTAGGGAAACAGAATCTTGGTGCAAGATGTGAATTTAGGTTGCAGATTAGAGTGGAATGTGCCAGGGCAAACCCCCATAAGTTTTGCCTCCTTAATTCTTGTTTGTGACTTTAAATTGTAGTTTTTATCAGAGCAGATTTGATTGAAAAATGTCTTTTGTTCTAGGTGTACAGAATCTTGTTCATTTACACATTTACATATATCTCTTGATATTTGGGTCCTTTTCCATGTAGGTTATTACAAAGTGTTGAGTAGACCACCCTTGGTATTCCATAGGTCTTTGGGGATGATATATTTTGTATGTATTAGTATATGGTTGTTGACCCCAATATCTTAATTTATTCATTCCTCACACCTTTTCTTTGGCTTAACCATAAGTTTTTCTTCTCAATCTGAGATTGTCTTTCTCTGTGGAAATATGTTCTTTTTATGAATAATCAGATGACATAAGTGATACCCGAGGACATTTGTCTTTCGCATTCTGACTTACTTCACGTTGTGTGATTATCTCTAGGCTCATCTGTGGTTCTGCCTATGCCATTCTTTTACTTTTTTCGTGACTAATATTCCAATCTGTCCATATACCACTTCTTCTTTGTCCATTTACCTCTTTATAAACCTTTGTTTTGCGTCCATGTCTTGGCTATTTCAATATTGCTGCAGTGCACATTTGTCTGCCTCTGTCTTTCCCATTCTGGTGGTCTTAGGTTATGGGCCTAAAAGGGGCCCTGCCGCATCATATGGTAGCTCACTTTTTACCTTTTAAAGCAGCTCCATTCCATTTTCGTTAGTGCTGTCACTAATTTACCTCCCACCAGCAGCCAGAAGGTGCGCAGTTCTCTAAAATCCCTTCAGCATTTATCGTTTGTCGACTCTTTGCCGATGCTCATTGGACTGGTGTGAGCTGAAACCCTTTTGGAGGTTGGATTAGCATGTGGCTACTAATTTCTTATCCTGAGCTTTAGGCATGTCCTGCTTTTTTCTTCTCCTTTTTTTATTAAAGAGTGAGTACAACTTCCCTCTTCATATTGACTTCTTGAAAAATTTGTCATGTGTTCAAATTTCTTGCCTATTCCCTACCCCAGGGCATTTTTTGAGGGCAGGTGTCATTTACGGCCCTGCAGTCCTTGTGACTATTGAGCAACCATTAGCACTGGGTTTGAACCTGTTGTTGTGGCAAACAGCCACAAGGCGGAAGCATTGTTACGTTCTCAACTCTTGTTACTAGGGCAACAGAGTCTTCCTGGAGTTAGTGTTCCGATGTTGTAAATTAGAGTGGAATGTGCTGGGACCAGCCCCCAGAAGGTTATGTCTCCTTACTTATGTTTGTTTTATAAATTTAATTTATATTTCTTATCAGAGTGAATTTGATTAGAGTGTTGTGATTGTCTGGCTGTACAGAATCTGCTCAATGATTCATACATATGTCTGTTCATCTTCGGATCCTGTTACCATGTATGTTATTACAGAATGTTGAGTAGACCTCCCTTGGTATTTGGTAGGTGTTTTGTCATTATATATTTTATATGTATTGGTGATTATATAATTCATATAGTTTATAGGTTATTTGTTTCTATACATTTAACATACATTAGTGTATGTATGTTAGCCCCATAATCCTAATTTATCCATCCTCCCACCTTTCATTTTGGTTAACCATTATTTTGTTTTACAAATCTCTGAGTGTCTTTTTCTGTGAAAATATGTTCATTGGTAGCAATCTTAGGATAACATGTATAAATGATACCATAGGAGATTTGTCATTCCCTTTTGACTTACTGAACCTAATATGATTATTTCTAGGCTCCTCTGCAGTCCTGAAAACGGCACTGTTCATTTTTTTCCCGAGGCAACTATTCCATTCGGTACATATAACGCTTCTTCTTTGTCCATTTATCTGTTGATGGACATTTTGTTTGCTTGCATGTCTTGGCTATTGTCAGTATTGCTGCAGTGCATGTGTGCCTGTCTGTGCCTTTCCTATTCTGGTCTCCTTGGGTTATTGGCCCATTAGGGGATGGGCTGCATCCCATGGTAGCTCAGTTTTTACCTTTTAAATGCAGCTCCATTCTGTTCTCATGATGAGCTGTTACCAGTTTACATCCAACGAACAGCATAGTGGGTATGCCTTTCTCCACTAACCCGTCAGCATTCATAGTTTGTAGACTTCTGACGGATTGCATTTTGAATATTGGGTGGCAAAGTCCTTTTGTAGTTTGGATTTGCATCCAACCAATAAATAATTCCTGAAATTGAGCTTTTATCCGTGTTCTTCTTTTTTTAAAATAACAGAGTGAGTAACACTTACCTCTTCAAACTCTTTTCTTGAAAAGTTTTCCGTGTTGTTAACTTTTTTTGGCCATTCCCTACCGCAGGACATTTTTTGAGGGCATGAGTCATTTACAGCCCGGCAGTCCTTGTGAATATTAGTGACTATTAGCAGTAGATTGAAAGCTGCTGTTTAAGGAAACGGCCTTAGGGTGGCAGCATTTCTACGTTGCCAACTCTGCTTGCTAGGGAAACAGAATCTTGGTGCAAGTTGTGATTTTAGGTTGCAGATTACAGGGGAATGTGCCAGGGCAAACCCCCATAAGTTTTGCCTCCTTAATTCCTGTTTGTGTCTTTAAATGGTAGTTATTATCAGAGCAGATTTGATTGAAAAATGTCTTTTGTTCTAGGTGTACAGAATCTTGTTCATTTACACATTTACATATATCTCTTGATATTTGGGTCCTTTTCCATGTAGGTTATTACAAAGTGTTGAGTAGACCACCCTGGGTATTCCATAGGTCTTTGGGGATGATATATTTTGTATGTATTAGTATATGGTTGTTGACCCCAATATCTTAATTTATTCATTCCTCACACCTTTTCTTTGGCTTAACCATAAGTTTTTCTTCTCAATCTGAGATTGTCTTTCTCTGTGGAAATATGTTCTTTTTATGAATAATCAGATGACATAAGTGATACCCGAGGACATTTGTCTTTCGCATTCTGACTTACTTCACGTTGTGTGATTATCTCTAGGCTCATCTGTAGTTCTGCCTATGCCATTCTTTTATTTTTTTCGTGACTAATATTCCAATCTGTCCATATACCACTTCTTCTTTGTCCATTTACCTGTTTATAAACCTTTGTTTTGCTTCCATGTCTTGGCTACTTCAATATTGCTGCAGTGCACATTTGCCTGCCTCTGATTTTCCCATTCTTGTGGTCTTAGGTTATGGGCCTAAAAGGTGCCCTGCCACATCATATGGTAGCTCACTTTTTACCTTTTAAAGCAGCTCCATTCCATTTTCGTTAGTGCTGTTACTAATTTACCTCCCACCAGCATCCAGAAGGTGCGCAGTTCTCTAAAATCCCTTCAGCATTTATCGTTTGTCGACTGTTTGCCGATGCTCATTGGACTGGTGTGAGCTGAAACCCTTTTGGAGGTTGGATTAGCATGTGGCTACTAATTTCTTATCCTGAGCTTTAGGCATGTCCTGCTTTTTTCTTTTCCTTTTTTTATTAAAGAGTGAGTACAACTTCCCTCTTCATATTGACTTCTTGAAAAATTTGTCATGTGTTGAAATTTCTTGCCTATTCCCTACCCCAGGGCATTTTTTGAGGGCAGGTGTCATTTACGGCCCTGCAGTCCTTGTGACTATTAAGCAACCATTAGCACTGGGTTTGAACCTGTTGTTGTGGCAAACAGCCACAAGGCGGCAACATTGTTACGTTCTCAACTCTTGTTACTAGGGCAACAGAGTCTTCCTGGAGGTAGTGTTCTGAGGTTGTAAATTAGAGTGGAATGTGCTGGGACCAGCTCCCAGAAGGTTATGTCTCCTTACTTATGTTTGTTTTATAAATTTAATTTATATTTCTTATCAGAGTGAATTTGATTAGAGTGTTGTGATTATCTGGCTGTACAGAATCTGCTCAATGATTCATACATATGTCTGTTCATCTTCGGATCCTGTTACCATGTATGTTATTACAGAATGTTGAGTAGACCTCCCTTGGTATTTGGTAGGTGTTTTGTCATTATATATTTTATATGTATTGGTGATTATATAATTCATATAGTTTATAGGTTATTTGTTTCTATACATTTAACATACATTAGTATATGTATGTTAGCCCCATAATCCTAATTTATCCATCCTCCCACCTTTCATTTTGGTTAACCATTATTTTGTTTTACAAATCTCTGAGTGTCTTTTTCTGTGAAAATATGTTCATTGGTAGCAATCTTAGGATAACATGTATAAATGATACCATAGGAGATTTGTCATTCCCTTTTGACTTACTGAACCTAATATGATTATTTCTAGGCTCCTCTGCAGTCCTGAAAACGGCACTGTTCATTTTTTTCCCGAGGCAACTATTCCATTCGGTATGTATAACGCTTCTTCTTTGTCCATTTATCTGTTGATGGACATTTTGTTTGCTTGCATGTCTTGGCTATTGTCAGTATTGCTGCAGTGCATGTGTGCCTGTCTGTGCCTTTCCTATTCTGGTCTCCTTGGGTTATTGGCCCATTAGGGGATGGGCCGCATCCCATGGTAGCTCAGTTTTTACCTTTTAAATGCAGCTCCATTCTGTTCTCATGATGAGCTGTTACCAGTTTACATCCAACGAACAGCATAGTGGGTATGCCTTTCTCCACTAACCCGTCAGCATTCATAGTTTGTAGACTTTTGACGGATTGCATTTTGAATATTGGGTGGCAAAGTCCTTTTGTAGTTTGGATTTGCATCCAACCAATAAATAATTCCTGAAATTGAGCTTTTATCCATGTTCTTCTTTTTTTTAAAATAACAGAGTGAGTAACACTTACCTCTTCAAACTCTTTTCTTGAAAAGTTTTCCGTGTTGTTAACTTTTTTTGGCCATTCCCTACCGCAGGACATTTTTTGAGGGCATGAGTCATTTACAGCCCGGCAGTCCTTGTGAATATTAGTGACTATTAGCAGTAGATTGAAAGCTGCTGTTTAAGGAAACGGCCTTAGGGTGGCAGCATTTCTACGTTGCCAACTCTGCTTGCTAGGGAAACAGAATCTTGGTGCAAGATGTGAATTTAGGTTGCAGATTAGAGTGGAATGTGCCAGGGCAAACCCCCATAAGTTTTGCCTCCTTAATTCTTGTTTGTGTCTTTAAATTGTAGTTTTTATCAGAGCAGATTTGATTGAAAAATGTCTTTTGTTCTAGGTGTACAGAATCTTGTTCATTTACACATTTACATATATCTCTTGATATTTGGGTCCTTTTCCATGTAGGTTATTACAAAGTGTTGAGTAGACCACCCTTGGTATTCCATAGGTCTTTGGGGATGATATATTTTGTATGTATTAGTATATGGTTGTTGACCCCAATATCTTAATTTATTCATTCCTCACACCTTTTCTTTGGCTTAACCATAAGTTTTTCTTCTCAATCTGAGATTGTCTTTCTCTGTGGAAATATGTTCTTTTTATGAATAATCAGATGACATAAGTGATACCCGAGGACATTTGTCTTTCGCATTCTGACTTACTTCACGTTGTGTGATTATCTCTAGGCTCATCTGTGGTTCTGCCTATGCCATTCTTTTACTTTTTTCGTGACTAATATTCCAATCTGTCCATATACCACTTCTTCTTTGTCCATTTACCTCTTTATAAACCTTTGTTTTGCGTCCATGTCTTGGCTATTTCAATATTGCTGCAGTGCACATTTGTCTGCCTCTGTCTTTCCCATTCTGGTGGTCTTAGGTTATGGGCCTAAAAGGGGCCCTGCCGCATCATATGGTAGCTCACTTTTTACCTTTTAAAGCAGCTCCATTCCATTTTCGTTAGTGCTGTCACTAATTTACCTCCCACCAGCAGCCAGAAGGTGCGCAGTTCTCTAAAATCCCTTCAGCATTTATCGTTTGTCGACTGTTTGCCGATGCTCATTGGACTGGTGTGAGCTGAAACCCTTTTGGAGGTTGGATTAGCATGTGGCTACTAATTTCTTATCCTGAGCTTTAGGCATGTCCTGCTTTTTTCTTTTCCTTTTTTTATTAAAGAGTGAGTACAACTTCCCTCTTCATATTGACTTCTTGAAAAATTTGTCATGTGTTGAAATTTCTTGCCTATTCCCTACCCCAGGGCATTTTTTGAGGGCAGGTGTCATTTACGGCCCTGCAGTCCTTGTGACTATTAAGCAACCATTAGCACTGGGTTTGAACCTGTTGTTGTGGCAAACAGCCACAAGGCGGCAACATTGTTACGTTCTCAACTCTTGTTACTAGGGCAACAGAGTCTTCCTGGAGGTAGTGTTCTGAGGTTGTAAATTAGAGTGGAATGTGCTGGGACCAGCTCCCAGAAGGTTATGTCTCCTTACTTATGTTTGTTTTATAAATTTAATTTATATTTCTTATCAGAGTGAATTTGATTAGAGTGTTGTGATTATCTGGCTGTACAGAATCTGCTCAATGATTCATACATATGTCTGTTCATCTTCGGATCCTGTTACCATGTATGTTATTACAGAATGTTGAGTAGACCTCCCTTGGTATTTGGTAGGTGTTTTGTCATTATATATTTTATATGTATTGGTGATTATATAATTCATATAGTTTATAGGTTATTTGTTTCTATACATTTAACATACATTAGTATATGTATGTTAGCCCCATAATCCTAATTTATCCATCCTCCCACCTTTCATTTTGGTTAACCATTATTTTGTTTTACAAATCTCTGAGTGTCTTTTTCTGTGAAAATATGTTCATTGGTAGCAATCTTAGGATAACATGTATAAATGATACCATAGGAGATTTGTCATTCCCTTTTGACTTACTGAACCTAATATGATTATTTCTAGGCTCCTCTGCAGTCCTGAAAACGGCACTGTTCATTTTTTTCCCGAGGCAACTATTCCATTCGGTATGTATAACGCTTCTTCTTTGTCCATTTATCTGTTGATGGACATTTTGTTTGCTTGCATGTCTTGGCTATTGTCAGTATTGCTGCAGTGCATGTGTGCCTGTCTGTGCCTTTCCTATTCTGGTCTCCTTGGGTTATTGGCCCATTAGGGGATGGGCCGCATCCCATGGTAGCTCAGTTTTTACCTTTTAAATGCAGCTCCATTCTGTTCTCATGATGAGCTGTTACCAGTTTACATCCAACGAACAGCATAGTGGGTATGCCTTTCTCCACTAACCCGTCAGCATTCATAGTTTGTAGACTTTTGACGGATTGCATTTTGAATATTGGGTGGCAAAGTCCTTTTGTAGTTTGGATTTGCATCCAACCAATAAATAATTCCTGAAATTGAGCTTTTATCCATGTTCTTCTTTTTTTTAAAATAACAGAGTGAGTAACACTTACCTCTTCAAACTCTTTTCTTGAAAAGTTTTCCGTGTTGTTAACTTTTTTTGGCCATTCCCTACCGCAGGACATTTTTTGAGGGCATGAGTCATTTACAGCCCGGCAGTCCTTGTGAATATTAGTGACTATTAGCAGTAGATTGAAAGCTGCTGTTTAAGGAAACGGCCTTAGGGTGGCAGCATTTCTACGTTGCCAACTCTGCTTGCTAGGGAAACAGAATCTTGGTGCAAGATGTGAATTTAGGTTGCAGATTAGAGTGGAATGTGCCAGGGCAAACCCCCATAAGTTTTGCCTCCTTAATTCTTGTTTGTGTCTTTAAATTGTAGTTTTTATCAGAGCAGATTTGATTGAAAAATGTCTTTTGTTCTAGGTGTACAGAATCTTGTTCATTTACACATTTACATATATCTCTTGATATTTGGGTCCTTTTCCATGTAGGTTATTACAAAGTGTTGAGTAGACCACCCTTGGTATTCCATAGGTCTTTGGGGATGATATATTTTGTATGTATTAGTATATGGTTATTGACTCCAATATCTTAATTTATTCACTCCTCACACCTTTTCTTTGGCTTAACCATAAGTTTTTCTTCTCAATCTGAGATTGTCTTTCTCTGTGGAAATATGTTCTTTTTATGAATAATCAGATGACATAAGTGATACCCGAGGACATTTGTCTTTCGCATTCTGACTTACTTCACGTTGTGTGATTATCTCTAGGCTCATCTGTGGTTCTGCCTATGCCATTCTTTTACTTTTTTCGTGACTAATATTCCAATCTGTCCATATACCACTTCTTCTTTGTCCATTTACCTGTTTATAAACCTTTGTTTTGCTTCCATGTCCTGGCTATTTCAATATTGCTGCAGTGCACATTTGCCTGCCCTCTGTCTTTCCCATTCTGGTGGTCTTAGGTTATGGGCCTAAAAGGTGCCCTGCCGCATCCTATGGTAGCTCACTTGTTACCTTTTAAAGCAGCTCCATTCCATTTTCGTAAGTGCTGTTACTAATTTACCTCCCACCAGCAGCCAGAAGGTGCGCAGTTCTCTAAAATCCCTTCAGCATTTATAGTTTGTCGACTCTTTGCTGACGCTCATTGGACTGGTGTGAGCTGAAACCCTTTCAGAGGTTGGATTAGCATGTGGCTACTAATTTCTTATCCTGAGCTTTAGGCATGTCCTGCTTTTTTCTTTTCCTTTTTTTATTAAAGAGTGAGTACATCTTCCCTCTTCATATTGACTTCTTGAAAAATTTGTCATGTGTTGAAATTTCTTGCCTATTCCCTACCCCAGGGCATTTTTTGAAGGCAGGTGTCATTTACGGCCCTGCAGTCCTTGTGACTATTAAGCAACCATTAGCACTGGGTTTGAACCTGTTGTTGTGGCAAACAGCCACAAGGCGGCAGCATTGTTACGTTCTCAACTCTTGTTACTAGGGCAACAGAGTCTTCCTGGAGGTAGTGTTCCGAGGTTGTAAATTAGAGTGGAATGTGCTGGGACCAGCCCCCAGAAGGTTATGTCTCCTTACTTATGTTTGTTTTATAAATTTAATTTATATTTCTTATCAGAGTGAATTTGATTAGAGTGTTGTGATTATCTGGCTGTACAGAATCTGCTCAATGATTCATACATATGTCTGTTCATCTTCGGATCCTGTTACCATGTATGTTATTACAGAATGTTGAGTAGACCTCCCTTGGTATTTGGTAGGTGTTTTGTCATTATATATTTTATATGTATTGGTGATTATATAATTCATATAGTTTATAGGTTATTTGTTTCTATACATTTAACATACATTAGTATATGTATGTTAGCCCCATAATCCTAATTTATCCATCCTCCCACATTTCATTTTGGTTAACCATTATTTTGTTTTACAAATCTCTGAGTATCTTTTTCTGTGAAAATATGTTCATTGGTAGCAATCTTAGGATAACATGTATAAATGATACCATAGGAGATTTGTCATTCCCTTTTGACTTACTGAACCTAATATGATTATTTCTAGGCTCCTCTGCAGTCCTGAAAACGGCACTGTTCATTTTTTTCCCGAGGCAACTATTCCATTCGGTACGTATAACGCTTCTTCTTTGTCCATTTATCTGTTGATGGACATTTTGTTTGCTTGCATGTCTTGGCTATTGTCAGTATTGCTGCAGTGCATGTGTGCCTGTCTGTGCCTTTCCTATTCTGGTCTCCTTAGGTTATTGGCCCATTAGGGGATGGGCCGCATCCCATCGTAGCTCAGTTTTTACCTTTTAAATGCAGCTCCATTCTGTTCTCATGATGAGCTGTTACCAGTTTACATCCAACGAACAGCATAGTGGGTATGCCTTTCTCCACTAACCCGTCAGCATTCATTGTTTGTAGACTTTTGACGCATGGCATTTTGAATATTGGGTGGCGAAGTCCTTTTGTAGTTTGGATTTGCATCCAACCAATAAATAATTCCTGAAATTGAGCTTTTATCCATGTTCTTCTTTTTTTTAAAATAACAGAGTGAGTAACACTTACCTCTTCAAACTCTTTTCTTTAAAAATTTTCCGTGTTGTGGACTTTTTTTGGCCATTCCCTACCCCAGGACATTTTTTGAGGGCATGAGTCATTTACAGCCCGGCAGTCCTTGTGAATATTAGTGACTATTAGCAGTAGATTGAAAGCTGCTGTTTAAGGAAACGGCCTTAGGGTGGCAGCATTTCTACGTTGCCAACTCTGCTTGCTAGGGAAACAGAATCTTGGTGCAAGTTGTGATTTTAGGTTGCAGATTAGAGTGGAATGTGCCAGGGCAAACCCCCATAAGTTTTGCCTCCTTAATTCTTGGTTGTGTCTTTAAATTGTAGTTTTTATCAGAGCAGATTTGATTGAAAAATGTCTTTTGTTCTAGGTGTACAGAATCTTGTTCATTTACACATTTACATATATCTCTTGATATTTGGGTCCATTTCCATGTAGGTTATTACAAAGTGTTTACTAGACCACTCTTGGTATTCCATAGGTCTTTGGGGATGATATATTTTGTATGTATTAGTATATGGTTATTGACTCCAATATCTTAATTTATTCACTCCTCACACCTTTTCTTTGGCTTAACCATAAGTTTTTCTTCTCAATCTGAGATTGTCTTTCTCTGTGGAAATATGTTCTTTTTATGAATAATCAGATGACATAAGTGATACCCGAGGACATTTGTCTTTCGCATTCTGACTTACTTCACGTTGTGTGATTAACTCTAGGCTCATCTGTGGTTCTGCCTATGCCATTCTTTTACTTTTTTCGTGACTAATATTCCAATCTGTCCATATACCACTTCTTCTTTGTCCATTTACCTGTTTATAAACCTTTGTTTTGCTTCCATGTCCTGGCTATTTCAATATTGCTGCAGTGCACATTTGCCTGCCCTCTGTCTTTCCCATTCTGGTGGTCTTAGGTTATGGGCCTAAAAGGTGCCCTGCCGCATCCTATGGTAGCTCACTTGTTACCTTTTAAAGCAGCTCCATTCCATTTTCGTAAGTGCTGTTACTAATTTACCTCCCAACAGCAGCCAGAAGGTGCGCAGTTCTCTAAAATCCCTTCAGCATTTATAGTTTGTCGACTCTTTGCTGACGCTCATTGGACTGGTGTGAGCTGAAACCCTTTCAGAGGTTGGATTAGCATGTGGCTACTAATTTCTTATCCTGAGCTTTAGGCATGTCCTGCTTTTTTCTTTTCCTTTTTTTATTAAAGAGTGAGTACATCTTCCCTCTTCATATTGACTTCTTGAAAAATTTGTCATGTGTTGAAATTTCTTGCCTATTCCCTACCCCAGGGCATTTTTTGAAGGCAGGTGTCATTTACGGCCCTGCAGTCCTTGTGACTATTAAGCAACCATTAGCACTGGGTTTGAACCTGTTGTTGTGGCAAACAGCCACAAGGCGGAAGCATTGTTACGTTCTCAACTCTTGTTACTAGGGCAACAGAGTCTTCCTGGAGGTAGTGTTCCGAGGTTGTAAATTAGAGTGGAATGTGCTGGGACCAGCCCCCAGAAGGTTATGTCTCCTTACTTATGTTTGTTTTATAAATTTAATTTATATTTCTTATCAGAGTGAATTTGATTAGAGTGTTGTGATTATCTGGCTGTACAGAATCTGCTCAATGATTCATACATATGTCTGTTCATCTTCGGATCCTGTTACCATGTATGTTATTACAGAATGTTGAGTAGACCTCCCTTGGTATTTGGTAGGTGTTTTGTCATTATATATTTTATATGTATTGGTGATTATATAATTCATATAGTTTATAGGTTATTTGTTTCTATACATTTAACATACATTAGTATATGTATGTTAGCCCCATAATCCTAATTTATCCATCCTCCCACATTTCATTTTGGTTAACCATTATTTTGTTTTACAAATCTCTGAGTATCTTTTTCTGTGAAAATATGTTCATTGGTAGCAATCTTAGGATAACATGTATAAATGATACCATAGGAGATTTGTCATTCCCTTTTGACTTACTGAACCTAATATGATTATTTCTAGGCTCCTCTGCAGTCCTGAAAACGGCACTGTTCATTTTTTTCCCGAGGCAACTATTCCATTCGGTACGTATAACGCTTCTTCTTTGTCCATTTATCTGTTGATGGACATTTTGTTTGCTTGCATGTCTTGGCTATTGTCAGTATTGCTGCAGTGCATGTGTGCCTGTCTGTGCCTTTCCTATTCTGGTCTCCTTAGGTTATTGGCCCATTAGGGGATGGGCCGCATCCCATCGTAGCTCAGTTTTTACCTTTTAAATGCAGCTCCATTCTGTTCTCATGATGAGCTGTTACCAGTTTACATCCAACGAACAGCATAGTGGGTATGCCTTTCTGCACTAACCCGTCAGCATTCATTGTTTGTAGACTTTTGACGCATGGCATTTTGAATATTGGGTGGCGAAGTCCTTTTGTAGTTTGGATTTGCATCCAACCAATAAATAATTCCTGAAATTGAGCTTTTATCCATGTTCTTCTTTTTTTTAAAATAACAGAGTGAGTAACACTTACCTCTTCAAACTCTTTTCTTTAAAAATTTTCCGTGTTGTGGACTTTTTTTGGCCATTCCCTACCCCAGGACATTTTTTGAGGGCATGAGTCATTTACAGCCCGGCAGTCCTTGTGAATATTAGTGACTATTAGCAGTAGATTGAAAGCTGCTGTTTAAGGAAACGGCCTTAGGGTGGCAGCATTTCTACGTTGCCAACTCTGCTTGCTAGGGAAACAGAATCTTGGTGCAAGTTGTGATTTTAGGTTGCAGATTAGAGTGGAATGTGCCAGGGCAAACCCCCATAAGTTTTGCCTCCTTAATTCTTGGTTGTGTCTTTAAATTGTAGTTTTTATCAGAGCAGATTTGATTGAAAAATGTCTTTTGTTCTAGGTGTACAGAATCTTGTTCATTTACACATTTACATATATCTCTTGATATTTGGGTCCATTTCCATGTAGGTTATTACAAAGTGATTACTAGACCACTCTTGGTATTCCATAGGTCTTTGGGGATGATATATTTTGTATGTATTAGTATATGGTTATTGACTCCAATATCTTAATTTATTCACTCCTCACACCTTTTCTTTGGCTTAACCATAAGTTTTTCTTCTCAATCTGAGATTGTCTTTCTCTGTGGAAATATGTTCTTTTTATGAATAATCAGATGACATAAGTGATACCCGAGGACATTTGTCTTTCGCATTCTGACTTACTTCACGTTGTGTGATTATCTCTAGGCTCATCTGTGGTTCTGCCTATGCCATTCTTTTACTTTTTTCGTGACTAATATTCCAATCTGTCCATATACCACTTCTTCTTTGTCCATTTACCTGTTTATAAACCTTTGTTTTGCTTCCATGTCTTGGCTATTTCAATATTGCTGCAGTGCACATTTGCCTGCCCTCTGTCTTTCCCATTCTGGTGGTCTTAGGTTATGGGCCTAAAAGGGGCCCTGCCACATCATATGGTAGCTCACTTTTTTCCTTTTAAAGCAGCTCCTTTCCATTTTCGTTAGTGCTGTCACTAATTTACCTCCCACCAGCAGCCAGAAGGTGCGCAGTTCTCTAAAATCCCTTCAGCATTTATAGTTTGTCGACTCTTTGCTGACGCTCATTGGACTGGTGTGAGCTGAAACCCTTTCAGAGGTTGGATTAGCATGTGGCTACTAATTTCTTATCCTGAGCTTTAGGCATGTCCTGCTTTTTTCTTTTCCTTTTTTTATTAAAGAGTGAGTACATCTTCCCTCTTCATATTGACTTCTTGAAAAATTTGTCATGTGTTGAAATTTCTTGCCTATTCCCTACCCCAGGGCATTTTTTGAGGGCAGGTGTCATTTACGGCCCTGCAGTCCTTGTGACTATTAAGCAACCATTAGCACTGGGTTTGAACCTGTTGTTGTGGCAAACAGCCACAAGGCGGCAGCATTGTTACGTTCTCAACTGTTGTTACTAGGGCAACAGAGTCTTCCTGGAGGTAGTGTTCCGAGGTTGTAAATTAGAGTGGAATGTGCTGGGACCAGCCCCCAGAAGGTTATGTCTCCTTACTTATGTTTGTTTTATAAATTTAATTTATATTTCTTATCAGAGTGAATTTGATTAGAGTGTTGTGATTATCTGGCTGTACAGAATCTGCTCAATGATTCATACATATGTCTGTTCATCTTCGGATCCTGTTACCATGTATGTTATTACAGAATGTTGAGTAGACCTCCCTTGGTATTTGGTAGGTGTTTTGTCATTATATATTTTATATGTATTGGTGATTATATAATTCATATAGTTTATAGGTTATTTGTTTCTATACATTTAACATACATTAGTATATGTATGTTAGCCCCATAATCCTAATTTATCCATCCTCCCACCTTTCATTTTGGTTAACCATTATTTTGTTTTACAAATCTCTGAGTGTCTTTTTCTGTGAAAATATGTTCATTGGTAGCAATCTTAGGATAACATGTATAAATGATACCATAGGAGATTTGTCATTCCCTTTTGACTTACTGAACCTAATATGATTATTTCTAGGCTCCTCTGCAGTCCTGAAAACGGCACTGTTCATTTTTTTCCCGAGGCAACTATTCCATTCGGTACGTATTACGCTTCTTCTTTGTCCATTTATCTGTTGATGGACATTTTGTTTGCTTGCATGTCTTGGCTATTGTCAGTATTGCTGCAGTGCATGTGTGCCTGTCTGTGCCTTTCCTATTCTGGTCTCCTTAGGTTATTGGCCCATTAGGGGATGGGCCGCATCCCATGGTAGCTCAGTTTTTACCTTTTAAATGCAGCTCCATTCTGTTCTCATGATGAGCTGTTACCAGTTTACATCCAACGAACAGCATAGTGGGTATGCCTTTCTCCACTAACCCGTCAGCATTCATTGTTTGTAGACTTTTGACGGATGGCATTTTGAATATCGGGTGGCGAAGTCCTTTTGTAGTTTGGATTTGCACCCAAGCAATAAATAATTCCTGAAATTGAGCTTTTATCCCTGTTCTTCTTTTTTTTTTAAATAACAGATTGAGTAACACTTACCTCTTCAAACTCTTTTCTTGAAAAGTTTTCCGTGTTGTGAACTTTTTTGGCCATTCCCTACCCCAGGACATTTTTTGAGGGCATGAGTCATTTACAGCCCGGCAGTCCTTGTGAATATTAGTGACCATTAGCAGTAGATTGAAAGCTGCTGTTTAAGGAAACGGCCTTAGGGTGGCAGCATTTCTACGTTGCCAACTCTGCTTGCTAGGGAAACAGAATCTTGGTGCAAGTTGTGATTTTAGGTTGCAGATTAGAGTGGAATGTGCCAGGGCAAACCCCCATAAGTTTTGCCTCCTTAATTCTTGTTTGTGTCTTTAAATTGTAGTTTTTATCAGAGCAGATTTGATTGAAAAATGTCTTTTGTTCTAGGTGTACAGAATCTTGTTCATTTACACATTTACATATATCTCTTGATATTTGGGTCCTCTTCCATGTCGGTTATTACAAAGTGTTGTGTAGACCACTCTCGGTATTCCATAGGTCTTTGGGGATGGTAAATTTTGTATGTATTAGTAAATGGTTGTTGACCCCAATATCTTAATTTCTTCATTCCTCACACCTTTTCTTTGGCTTAACCATAAGTTTTTCTTCTCAATCTGAGATTGTCTTTCTCTGTGGAAATATGTTCTTTTTATGAATAATCAGATGACATAAGTGATACCCGAGGACATTTGTCTTTCGCATTCTGACTTACTTCACGTTGTGTGATTATCTCTAGGCTCATCTGTGGTTCTGCCTATGCCATTCTTTTACTTTTTTCGTGACTAATATTCCAATCTGTCCATATACCACTTCTTCTTTGTCCATTTACCTCTTTATAAACCTTTGTTTTGCGTCCATGTCTTGGCTATTTCAATATTGCTGCAGTGCACATTTGTCTGCCTCTGTCTTTCCCATTCTGGTGGTCTTAGGTTATGGGCCTAAAAGGGGCCCTGCCGCATCATATGGTAGCTCACTTTTTACCTTTTAAAGCAGCTCCATTCCATTTTCGTTAGTGCTGTCACTAATTTACCTCCCACCAGCAGCCAGAAGGTGCGCAGTTCTCTAAAATCCCTTCAGCATTTATAGATTGTCGACTCTTTGCTGATGCTCATTGGACTGGTGTGAGCTGAAACCCTTTTGGAGGTTGGATTAGCATGTGGCTACTAATTTCTTATCCTGAGCTTTAGGCATGTCCTGCTTTTTTCTTTTCCTTTTTTTATTAAAGAGTGAGTACAACGTCCCTCTTCATATTGACTTCTTGAAAAATTTGTCATGTGTTGAAATTTCTTGCCTATTCCCTACCCCAGGGCATTTTTTGAGGGCAGGTGTCATTTACGGCCCTGCAGTCCTTGTGACTATTGAGCAACCATTAGCACTGGGTTTGAACCTGTTGTTGTGGCAAACAGCCACAAGGCGGCAGCATTGTTACGTTCTCAAATCTTGTTACTAGGGCAACAGAGTCTTCCTGGAGGTAGTGTTCCGAGGTTGTAAATTAGAGTGGAATGTGCTGGGACCAGCCCCCAGAAGGTTATGTCTCCTTACTTATGTTTGTTTTATAAATTTAATTTATATTTCTTATCAGAGTGAATTTGATTAGAGTGTTTTGATTGTCTGGCTGTACAGAATCTGCTCAATGATTCATACATATGTCTGTTCATCTTTGGATCCTGTTACCATGTATGTTATTACAGAATGTTGAGTAGACCTCCCTTGGTATTTGGTAGGTGTTTTGTCATTATATATTTTATATGTATTGCTGATTATATAATTCATATAGTTTATAGGTTATTTGTTTCTATACATTTAACATACATTAGTATATGTATGTTAGCCCCATAATCCTAATTTATCCATCCTCCCACCTTTCATTTTGGTTAACCATTATTTTGTTTTACAAATCTCTGAGTATCTTTTTCTGTGAAAATATGTTCATTGGTAGCAATCTTAGGATAACTTGTATAAATGATACCATAGGAGATTTGTCATTCCCTTTTGACTTACTGAACCTAATATGATTATTTCTAGGCTCCTCTGCAGTCCTGAAAACCGCACTGTTCATTTTTTTCCCGAGGCAACTATTCCATTCGGTACGTATAACGCTTCTTCTTTGTCCATTTATCTGTTGATGGACATTTTGTTTGCTTGCATGTCTTGGCTATTGTCAGTATTGCTGCAGTGCATGTGTGCCTGTCTGTGCCTTTCCTATTCTGGTCTCCTTAGGTTATTGGCCCATTAGGGGATGGGCCGCATCCCATCGTAGCTCAGTTTTTACCTTTTAAATGCAGCTCCATTCTGTTCTGATGATGAGCTGTTACCAGTTTACATCCAACGAACAGCATAGGGGGTATGCCTTTCTCCACTAACCCGTAAGCATTCATTGTTTGTAGACTTTTGACGGATGGCATTTTGAATATCGGGTGGCGAAGTCCTTTTGTAGTTTGGATTTGCACCCAAGCAATAAATAATTCCTGAAATTGAGCTTTTATACCTGTTCTTCTTTTTTTTTTAAATAACAGATTGAGTAACACTTACCTCTTCAAACTCTTTTCTTGAAAAGTTTTCCGTGTTGTGAACTTTTTTGGCCATTCCCTACCCCAGGACATTTTTTGAGGGCATGAGTCATTTACAGCCCGGCAGTCCTTGTGAATATTAGTGACCATTAGCAGTAGATTGAAAGCTGCTGTTTTAGGAAACGGCCTTAGGGTGGCAGCATTTCTACGTTGCCAACTCTGCTTGCTAGGGAAACAGAATCTTGGTGCAAGTTGTGATTTTAGGTTGCAGATTAGAGTGGAATGTGCCAGGGCAAACCCCCATAAGTTTTGCCTCCTTAATTCTTGTTTGTGTCTTTAAATTGTAGTTTTTATCAGAGCAGATTTGATTGAAAAATGTCTTTTGTTCTAGGTGTACAGAATCTTGTTCATTTACACATTTACATATATCTCTTGATATTTGGGTCCTCTTCCATGTCGGTTATTACAAAGTGTTTTGTAGACCACTCTCGGTATTCCATAGGTCTTTGGGGATGGTAAATTTTGTATGTATTAGTAAATGGTTGTTGACCCCAATATCTTAATTTATTCATTCCTCACACCTTTTCTTTGGCTTAACCATAAGTTTTTCTTCTCAATCTGAGATTGTCTTTCTCTGTGGAAATATGTTCTTTTTATGAATAATCAGATGACATAAGTGATACCCGAGGACATTTGTCTTTCGCATTCTGACTTACTTCACGTTGTGTGATTATCTCTAGGCTCATCTGTGGTTCTGCCTATGCCATTCTTTTACTTTTTTCGTGACTAATATTCCAATCTGTCCATATACCACTTCTTCTTTGTCCATTTACCTGTTTATAAACCTTTGTTTTGCTTCCATGTCTTGGCTATTTCAATATTGCTGCAGTGCACATTTGCCTGCCTCTGTCTTTCCCATTCTGGTGGTCTTAGGTTATGGGCCTAAAAGGTGCCCTGCCGCATCATATGGCAGCTCACGTTTTACCTTTTAAAGCAGCTCCATTCCATTTTCGTTAGTGCTGTTACTAATTTACCTCCCACCAGCAGCCAGAAGGTGCGCAGTTCTCTAAAATCCCTTCAGCATTTATAGTTTGTCGACTCTTTGCTGATGCTCATTGGACTGGTGTGAGCTGAAACCCTTTTGGAGGTTGGATTAGCATGTGGCTACTAATTTTTTATCCTGAGCTTTAGGCATGTCCTGCTTTTTTCTTTTCCTTTTTTTATTAAAGTGTGAGTACAACTTCCCTCTTCATATTGACTTCTTGAAAAATTTGGCATGTGTTGAAATTTCTTGCCTATTCCCTACCCCAGGGCATTTTTTGAGGGCAGGTGTCATTTACGGCCCTGCAGTCCTTGTGACTATTAAGCAACCATTAGCACTGGGTTTGAACCTGTTGTTGTGGGAAACAGCCACAAGGCGGCAGCATTCTTACGTTCTCAACTCTTGTTACTAGGGCAACAGAGTCTTCCTGGAGGTAGTGTTCCGAGGTTGTAAATTAGAGTGGAATGTGCTGGGACCAGCCCCCAGAAGGTTATGTCTCCTTACTTATGTTTGTTTTATAAATTTAATTTATATTTCTTATCAGAGTGAATTTGATTAGAGTGTTGTGATTGTCTGGCTGTACAGAATCTGCTCAATGATTCATACATATGTCTGTTCATCTTCGGATCCTGTTACCATGTATGTAAATACAGAATGTTGAGTAGACCTCCCTTGGTATTTGGTAGGTGTTTTGTCATTATATATTTTATATGTATTGGTGATTATATAATTCATATAGTTTATAGGTTATTTGTTTCTATACATTTAACATACATTAGTATATGTATGTTAGCCCCATAATCCTAATTTATCCATCCTCCCACCTTTCATTTTGGTTAACCATTATTTTGTTTTACAAATCTCTGAGTGTCTTTTTCTGTGAAAATATGTTCATTGGTAGCAATCTTAGGATAACATGTATAAATGATACCATAGGAGATTTGTCATTCCCTTTTGACTTACTGAACCTAATATGATTATTTCTAGGCTCCTCTGCAGTCCTGAAAACGGCACTGTTCATTTTTTTCCCGAGGCAACTATTCCATTCGGTATGTATAACGCTTCTTCTTTGTCCATTTATCTGTTGATGGACATTTTGTTTGCTTGCATGTCTTGGCTATTGTCAGTATTGCTGCAGTGCATGTGTGCCTGTCTGTGCCTTTCCTATTCTGGTCTCCTTGGGTTATTGGCCCATTAGGGGATGGGCCGCATCCCATGGTAGCTCAGTTTTTACCTTTTAAATGCAGCTCCATTCTGTTCTCATGATGAGCTGTTACCAGTTTACATCCAACGAACAGCATAGTGGGTATGCCTTTCTCCACTAACCCGTCAGCATTCATAGTTTGTAGACTTTTGACGGATTGCATTTTGAATATTGGGTGGCAAAGTCCTTTAGTAGTTTGGATTTGCATCCAACCAATAAATAATTCCTGAAATTGAGCTTTTATCCATGTTCTTCTTTTTTTTAAAATAACAGAGTGAGTAACACTTACCTCTTCAAACTCTTTTCTTGAAAAGTTTTCCGTGTTGTTAACTTTTTTTGGCCATTCCCTACCGCAGGACATTTTTGGAGGGCATGAGTCATTTACAGCCCGGCAGTCCTTGTGAATATTAGTGACTATTAGCAGTAGATTGAAAGCTGCTGTTTAAGGAAACGGCCTTAGGGTGGCAGCATTTCTACGTTGCCAACTCTGCTTGCTAGGGAAACAGAATCTTGGTGCAAGATGTGAATTTAGGTTGCAGATTAGAGTGGAATGTGCCAGGGCAAACCCCCATAAGTTTTGCCTCCTTAATTCTTGTTTGTGTCTTTAAATTGTAGTTTTTATCAGAGCAGATTTGATTGAAAAATGTCTTTTGTTCTAGGTGTACAGAATCTTGTTCATTTACACATTTACATATATCTCTTGATATTTGGGTCCTTTTCCATGTAGGTTATTACAAAGTGTTGAGTAGACCACCCTTGGTATTCCATAGGTCTTTGGGGATGATATATTTTGTATGTATTAGTATATGGTTGTTGACCCCAATATCTTAATTTATTCATTCCTCACACCTTTTCTTTGGCTTAACCATAAGTTTTTCTTCTCAATCTGAGATTGTATTTCTCTGTGGAAATATGTTCTTTTTATGAATAATCAGATGACATAAGTGATACCCGAGGACATTTGTCTTTCGCATTCTGACTTACTTCACGTTGTGTGATTATCTCTAGGCTCATCTGTGGTTCTGCCTATGCCATTCTTTTACTTTTTTCGTGACTAATATTCCAATCTGTCCATATACCACTTCTTCTTTGTCCATTTACCTGTTTATAAACCTTTGTTTTGCTTCCATGTCTTGGCTATTTCAATATTGCTGCAGTGCACATTTGCCTGCCTCTGTCTTTCCCATTCTGGTGGTCTTAGGTTATGGGCCTAAAAGGTGCCCTGCCGCATCATATGGCAGCTCACGTTTTACCTTTTAAAGCAGCTCCATTCCATTTTCGTTAGTGCTGTTACTAATTTACCTCCCACCAGCAGCCAGAAGGTGCGCAGTTCTCTAAAATCCCTTCAGCATTTATAGTTTGTCGACTCTTTGCTGATGCTCATTGGACTGGTGTGAGCTGAAACCCTTTTGGAGGTTGGATTAGCATGTGGCTACTAATTTCTTATCCTGAGCTTTAGGCATGTCCTGCTTTTTTCTTTTCCTTTTTTTATTAAAGTGTGAGTACAACTTCCCTCTTCATATTGACTTCTTGAAAAATTTGGCATGTGTTGAAATTTCTTGCCTATTCCCTACCCCAGGGCATTTTTTGAGGGCAGGTGTCATTTACGGCCCTGCAGTCCTTGTGACTATTAAGCAACCATTAGCACTGGGTTTGAACCTGTTGTTGTGGGAAACAGCCACAAGGCGGCAGCATTCTTACGTTCTCAACTCTTGTTACTAGGGCAACAGAGTCTTCCTGGAGGTAGTGTTCCGAGGTTGTAAATTAGAGTGGAATGTGCTGGGACCAGCCCCCAGAAGGTTATGTCTCCTTACTTATGTTTGTTTTATAAATTTAATTTATATTTCTTATCAGAGTGAATTTGATTAGAGTGTTGTGATTGTCTGGCTGTACAGAATCTGCTCAATGATTCATACATATGTCTGTTCATCTTCGGATCCTGTTACCATGTATGTAAATACAGAATGTTGAGTAGACCTCCCTTGGTATTTGGTAGGTGTTTTGTCATTATATATTTTATATGTATTGGTGATTATATAATTCATATAGTTTATAGGTTATTTGTTTCTATACATTTAACATACATTAGTATATGTATGTTAGCCCCATAATCCTAATTTATCCATCCTCCCACCTTTCATTTTGGTTAACCATTATTTTGTTTTACAAATCTCTGAGTGTCTTTTTCTGTGAAAATATGTTCATTGGTAGCAATCTTAGGATAACATGTATAAATGATACCATAGGAGATTTGTCATTCCCTTTTGACTTACTGAACCTAATATGATTATTTCTAGGCTCCTCTGCAGTCCTGAAAACGGCACTGTTCATTTTTTTCCCGAGGCAACTATTCCATTCGGTATGTATAAAGCTTCTTCTTTGTCCATTTATCTGTTGATGGACATTTTGTTTGCTTGCATGTCTTGGCTATTGTCAGTATTGCTGCAGTGCATGTGTGCCTGTCTGTGCCTTTCCTATTCTGGTCTCCTTGGGTTATTGGCCCATTAGGGGATGGGCCGCATCCCATGGTAGCTCAGTTTTTACCTTTTAAATGCAGCTCCATTCTGTTCTCATGATGAGCTGTTACCAGTTTACATCCAACGAACAGCATAGTGGGTATGCCTTTCTCCACTAACCCGTCAGCATTCATAGTTTGTAGACTTTTGACGGATTGCATTTTGAATATTGGGTGGCAAAGTCCTTTAGTAGTTTGGATTTGCATCCAACCAATAAATAATTCCTGAAATTGAGCTTTTATCCATGTTCTTCTTTTTTTTAAAATAACAGAGTGAGTAACACTTACCTCTTCAAACTCTTTTCTTGAAAAGTTTTCCGTGTTGTTAACTTTTTTTGGCCATTCCCTACCGCAGGACATTTTTGGAGGGCATGAGTCATTTACAGCCCGGCAGTCCTTGTGAATATTAGTGACTATTAGCAGTAGATTGAAAGCTGCTGTTTAAGGAAACGGCCTTAGGGTGGCAGCATTTCTACGTTGCCAACTCTGCTTGCTAGGGAAACAGAATCTTGGTGCAAGATGTGAATTTAGGTTGCAGATTAGAGTGGAATGTGCCAGGGCAAACCCCCATAAGTTTTGCCTCCTTAATTCTTGTTTGTGTCTTTAAATTGTAGTTTTTATCAGAGCAGATTTGATTGAAAAATGTCTTTTGTTCTAGGTGTACAGAATCTTGTTCATTTACACATTTACATATATCTCTTGATATTTGGGTCCTTTTCCATGTAGGTTATTACAAAGTGTTGAGTAGACCACCCTGGGTATTCCATAGGTCTTTGGGGATGATATATTTTGTATGTATTAGTATATGGTTGTTGACCCCAATATCTTAATTTATTCATTCCTCACACCTTTTCTTTGGCTTAACCATAAGTTTTTCTTCTCAATCTGAGATTGTATTTCTCTGTGGAAATATGTTCTTTTTATGAATAATCAGATGACATAAGTGATACCCGAGGACATTTGTCTTTCGCATTCTGACTTACTTCACGTTGTGTGATTATCTCTAGGCTCATCTGTGGTTCTGCCTATGCCATTCTTTTACTTTTTTCGTGACTAATATTCCAATCTGTCCATATACCACTTCTTCTTTGTCCATTTACCTCTTTATAAACCTTTGTTTTGCGTCCATGTCTTGGCTATTTCAATATTGCTGCAGTGCACATTTGTCTGCCTCTGTCTTTCCCATTCTGGTGGTCTTAGGTTATGGGCCTAAAAGGGGCCCTGCCGCATCATATGGTAGCTCACTTTTTACCTTTTAAAGCAGCTCCATTCCATTTTCGTTAGTGCTGTCACTAATTTACCTCCCACCAGCAGCCAGAAGGTGCGCAGTTCTCTAAAATCCCTTCAGCATTTATAGTTTGTCGACTCTTTGCTGATGCTCATTGGACTGGTGTGAGCTGAAACCCTTTTGGAGGTTGGATTAGCATGTGGCTACTAATTTCTTATCCTGAGCTTTAGGCATGTCCTGCTTTTTTCTTTTCCTTTTTTTATTAAAGAGTGAGTACAACGTCCCTCTTCATATTGACTTCTTGAAAAATTTGTCATGTGTTGAAATTTCTTGCCTATTCCCTACCCCAGGGCATTTTTTGAGGGCAGGTGTCATTTACGGACCTGCAGTCCTTGTGACTATTGAGCAACCATTAGCACTGGGTTTGAACCTGTTGTTGTGGCAAACAGCCACAAGGTGGCAGCATTGTTACGTTCTCAAATCTTGTTACTAGGGCAACAGAGTCTTCCTGGAGGTAGTGTTCCGAGGTTGTAAATTAGAGTGGAATGTGCTGGGACCAGCCCCCAGAAGGTTATGGCTCCTTACTTATGTTTGTTTTATAAATTTAATTTATATTTCTTATCAGAGTGAATTTGATTAGAGTGTTTTGATTGTCTGGCTGTACAGAATCTGCTCAATGATTCATACATATGTCTCTTCATCTTTGGATCCTGTTACCATGTATGTTATTACAGAATGTTGAGTAGACCTCCCTTGGTATTTGGTAGGTGTTTTGTCATTATATATTTTATATGTATTGGTGATTATATAATTCATATAGTTTATAGGTTATTTGTTTCTATACATTTAACATACATTAGTATATGTATGTTAGCCCCATAATCCTAATTTATCCATCCTCCCACCTTTCATTTTGGTTAACCATTATTTTGTTTTACAAATCTCTGAGTATCTTTTTCTGTGAAAATATGTTCATTGGTAGCAATCTTAGGATAACTTGTATAAATGATACCATAGGAGATTTGTCATTCCCTTTTGACTTACTGAACCTAATATGATTATTTCTAGGCTCCTCTGCAGTCCTGAAAACCGCACTGTTCATTTTTTTCCCGAGGCAACTATTCCATTCGGTACGTATAACGCTTCTTCTTTGTCCATTTATCTGTTGATGGACATTTTGTTTGCTTGCATGTCTTGGCTATTGTCAGTATTGCTGCAGTGCATGTGTGCCTGTCTGTGCCTTTCCTATTCTGGTCTCCTTAGGTTATTGGCCCATTAGGGGATGGGCCGCATCCCATCGTAGCTCAGTTTTTACCTTTTAAATGCAGCTCCATTGTGTTCTGATGATGAGCTGTTACCAGTTTACATCCAACGAACAGCATAGGGGGTATGCCTTTCTCCACTAACCCGTCAGCATTCATTGTTTGTAGACTTTTGACGCATGGCATTTTGAATATTGGGTGGCGAAGTCCTTTTGTAGTTTGGATTTGCATCCAACCAATAAATAATTCCTGAAATTGAGCTTTTATCCATGTTCTTCTTTTTTTTAAAATAACAGAGTGAATAACACTTACCTCTTCAAACTCTTTTCTTGAAAAGTTTTCCGTGTTGTGAACTTTTTTTGGCCATTCCCTACCCCAGGACATTTTTTGAGGGCATGAGTCATTTACAGCCCGGCAGTCCTTGTGAATATTAGTGACTATTAGCAGTAGATTGAAAGCTGCTGTTTAAGGAAACGGCCTTAGGGTGGCAGCATTTCTACGTTGCCAACTCTGCTTGCTAGGGAAACACAATCTTGGTGCAAGTTGTGATTTTAGGTTGCAGATTAGAGTGGAATGTGCCAGGGCAAACCCCCATAAGTTTTGCCTCCTTAATTCTTGTTTGTGTCTTTAAATTGTAGATTTTATCAGAGCAGATTTGATTGAAAAATGTCTTTTGTTCTAGGTGTACAGAATCTTGTTCATTTACACATTTACATATATCTCTTGATATTTGGGTCCTTTTCCGTGTAGGTTATTACAAAGTGTTGAGTAGACCACTCTTGGTATTCCATAGATCTTTGGGGATGATATATTTTGTATGTATTAGTATATGGTTGTTGACCCCAATATCTTAATTTATTCATTCCTCACACCTTTTCTTTGGCTTAACCATAAGTTTTTCTTCTCAATCTGAGATTGTCTTTCTCTGTGGAAATATGTTCTTTTTATGAATAATCAGATGACATAAGTGATACCCGAGGACATTTGTCTTTCGCATTCTGACTTACTTCACATTGTGTGATTATCTCTAGGCTCATCTGTGGTTCTGCCTATGCCATTCTTTTATTTTTTTCGTGACTAATATTCCAATCTGTCCATATACCACTTCTTCTTTGTCCATTTACCTGTTTATAAACCTTTGTTTTGCTTCCATGTCTTGGCTATTTCAATATTGCTGCAGTGCACATTTGCCTGCCTCTGTCTTTCCCATTCTGGTGGTCTTAGGTTATGGGCCTAAAAGGGGCCCTGCCGCATCCTATGGTAGCTCACTTGTTACCTTTTAAAGCAGCTCCATTCCATTTTCGTAAGTGCTGTTACTAATTTACCTCCCACCAGCAGCCAGAAGGTGCGCAGTTCTCTAAAATCCCTTCATCATTTATCGTTTGTCGACTCTTTGCCGATGCTCATTGGACTGGTGTGAGCTGAAACCCTTTTGGAGGTTGGATTAGCATGTGGCTACTAATTTCTTATCCTGAGCTTTAGGCATGTCCTGCTTTTTTCTTTTCCTTTTTTTATTAAGGAGTGAGTACAACTTCCCTCTTCATATTGACTTCTTGAAAAATTTGTCATGTGTTGAAATTTCTTGCCTATTCCCTACCCCAGGGCATTTTTTGAGGGCAGGTGTCATTTACGGCCCTGCAGTCCTTGGGACTATTGAGCACCCATTAGCACTGGGTTTGAACCTGTTGTTGTGGCAAACAGCCACAAGGCGGCAGCATTGTTACGTTCTCAACTCTTGTTACTAGGGCAACAGAGTCTTTCTGGAGGTAGTGTTCCGAGGTTGTAAATTAGAGTGGAATGTGCTGGGACCTGCCCCCAGAAGGTTATGTCTCCTTACTTATGTTTGTTTTATAAATTTAATTTATATTTCTTATCAGAGTAAATTTGATTAGAGTGTTGGGATTGTCTGGCTGTACAGAATCTGCTCAATGATTCATACATATGTCTGTTCATCTTCGGATCCTGTTACCATGTATGTTATTACAGAATGTTGAGTAGACCTCCCTTGGTATTTGGTAGGTGTTTTGTCATTATATATTTTATATGTATTGGTGATTATATAATTCATATAGTTTATAGGTTATTTGTTTCTATACATTTAACATACATTAGTATATGTATGTTAGCCCCATAATCCTAATTTATCCATCCTCCCACCTTTCATTTTGGTTAAACATTATTTTGTTTTACAAATCTCTGAGTGTCTTTTTCTGTGAAAATATGTTCATTGGTAGCAATCTTAGGATAACATGTATAAATGATACCATAGGAGATTTGTCATTCCCTTTTGACTTACTGAACCTAATATGATTATTTCTAGGCTCCTCTGCAGTCCTGAAAACGGCACTGTTCGTTTTTTTCCCGAGGCAACTATTCCATTCGGTACGTATTACGCTTCTTCTTTGTCCATTTATCTGTTGATGGACATTTTGTTTGCTTGCATGTCTTGGCTATTGTCAGTATTGCTGCGGTGCATGTGTGCCTGTCTGTGCCTTTCCTATTCTGGTCTCCTTAGGTTATTGGCCCATTAGGGGATGGGCCGCATCCCATGGTAGATCACTTTTTACCTTTTAAATGCAGCTCCATTCTGTTCTCATGATGAGCTGTTACCAGTTTACATCCAACGAACAGCATAGTGGGCATGCCTTTCTCCACTAACCCGTCAGCATTCATTGTTTGTAGACTTTTGATGGATGGCATTTTGAATATCGGGTGGCGAAGTTCTTTTGTAGTTTGGATTTGCACCGAACCAATAAATAATTCCTGAAATTGAGCTTTTATCCCTGTTCTTCTTCTTTTTTTAAATAACAGAGTGAGTAACACTTACCTCTTCAAACTCTTTTCTTGAAAAGTTTTCCGTGTTGTGAACTTTTTTTGGCCATTCCCTACCCCAGGACATTTTTTGAGGGCATGAGTCATTTACAGCCCGGCAGTCCTTGTGAATATTAGTGACTATTAGCAGTAGATTGAAAGCTGCTGTTTAAGGAAACGGCCTTAGGGTGGCAGCATTTCTACGTTGCCAACTCTGCTTGCTAGGGAAACAGAATCTTGGTGCAAGTTGTGATTTTAGGTTGCAGATTAGAGTGGAATGTGCCAGGGCAAACCCCCATAAGTTTTGCCTCCTTAATTCTTGTTTGTGTCTTTAAATTGTAGATTTTATCAGAGCAGATTTGATTGAAAAATGTCTTTTGTTCTAGGTGTACAGAATCTTGTTCATTTACACATTTACATATATCTCTTGATATTTGGGTCCTTTTCCATGTAGGTTATTACAAAGTGTTGAGTAGACCACCCTTGGTATTCCATAGGTCTTTGGGGATGATAAATTTTGTATGTATTAGTAAATGGTTGTTGACCCCAATATCTTAATTTATTCATTCCTCACACCTTTTCTTTGGCTTAACCATTAGTTTTTCTTCTCAATCTGAGATTGTCTTTCTCTGTGGAAATATGTTCTTTTTATGAATAATCAGATGACATAAGTGATACCCGAGGACATTTGTCTTTTGCATTCTGACTTACTTCACATTGTGTGATTATCTCTAGGCTCATCCGTGGTTCTGCGTATGCCATTCTTTTATTTTTTTCGTGACTAATATTCCAATCTTTCCATATACCACTTCTTCTTTGTCCATTTACCTGTTTATAAACCTTTGTTTTGCTTCCATGTCTTGGCTATTTCAATATTACTGCAGTGCACATTTGCCTGCCTCTGTCTTTCCCATTCTGGTGGTCTTAGGTTATGGGCCTAAAAGGTGCCCTGCCGCATCCTATGGTAGCTCACTTGTTACCTTTTAAAGCAGCTCCATTCCATTTTCGTAAGTGCTGTTACTAATTTACCTCCCACCAGCAGCCAGAAGGTGCGCAGTTCTCTAAAATCCCTTCAGCATTTATCGTTTGTCGACTCTTTGCCGATGCTCATTGGACTGGTGTGAGCTGAAACCCTTTTGGAGGTTGGATTAGCATGTGGCTACTAATTTCTTATCCTGAGCTTTAGGCATGTCCTGCTTTTTTCTTTTCCTTTTTTTATTAAGGAGTGAGTACAACTTCCCTCTTCATATTGACTTCTTGAAAAATTTGTCATGTGTTGAAATTTCTTGCCTATTCCCTACCCCAGGGCATTTTTTGAGGGCAGGTGTCATTTATGGCCCTGCAGTCCTTGTGACTATTAAGCAACCATTAGCACTGGGTTTGAACCTGTTGTTGTGGCAAACAGCCACAAGGCGGCAGCATTGTTACGTTCTCAACTCTTGTTACTAGGGCAACAGAGTCTTCCTGGAGGTAGTGTTCCGACGTTGTAAATTAGAGTGGAATGTGCTGGGACCTGCCCCCAGAAGGTTATGTCTCCTTACTTATGTTTGTTTTATAAATTTAATTTATATTTCTTATCAGAGTAAATTTGATTAGAGTGTTTGGATTGTCTGGCTGTACAGAATCTGCTCAATGATTCGTACATATGTCTGTTCATCTTCGGATCCTGTTACCATGTATGTTATTACAGAATGTTGAGTAGACCTCCCTTGGTATTTGGTAGGTGTTTTGTCATTATATATTTTATATGTATTGGTGATTATATAATTCATATAGTTTATAGGTTATTTGTTTCTATACATTTAACATACATTAGTATATGTATGTTAGCCCCATAATCCTAATTTATCCATCCTCCCACCTTTCATTTTGGTTAACCATTATTTTGTTTTACAAATCTCTGAGTGTCTTCTTCTGTGAAAATATGTTCATTGGTAGCAATCTTAGGATAACATGTATAAATGATACCATAGGAGATTTGTCATTCCCTTTTGACTTACTGAACCTAATATGATTATTTCTAGGCTCCTCTGCAGTCCTGAAAACGGCACTGTTCATTTTTTTCCCGAGGCAACTATTCCATTCGGTACGTATAACGCTTCTTCTTTGTCCGTTTATCTGTTGATGGACATTTTGTTTGCTTGCATGTCTTGGCTATTGTCAGTATTGCTGCAGTGCATGTGTGCCTGTCTGTGCCTTTCCTATTCTGGTCTCCTTGGGTTATTGGCCCATTAGGGGATGGGCCGCATCCCATGGTAGCTCAGTTTTTACCTTTTAAATGCAGCTCCATTCTGTTCTCATGATGAGCTGTTAACAGTTTACATCCAACGAACAGCATAGTGGGTATGCCTTTCTCCACTAACCCGTCAGCATTCATTGTTTGTAGACTTTTGACGCATGGCATTTTGTATATTGGGTGGCGAAGTCCTTTTGTAGTTTGGATTTGCATCCAACCAATAAATAATTCCTGAAATTGAGCTTCTATCCATGTTCTTCTTTTTTTTTAAATAACAGAGTGAGTAACACTTACCTCTTCAAACTCTTTTCTTGAAAAATTTTCCGTGCTGTGAACTTTTTTTGGCCATTCCCTACCCCAGGACATTTTTTGAGGGCATGAGTCATTTACAGCCCGGCAGTCCTTGTGAATATTAGTGACCATTAGCAGTAGATTGAAAGCTGCTGTTTAAGGAAACGGCCTTAGGGTGGCAGCATTTCTACGTTGCCAACTCTGCTTGCTAGGGAAACAGAATCTTGGTGCAAGTTGTGATTTTAGGTTGCAGATTAGAGTGGAATGTGCCAGGGCAAACCCCCATAAGTTTTGCCTCCTTAATTCTTGGTTGTGTCTTTAAATTGTAGTTTTTATCAGAGCAGATTTGATTGAAAAATGTCTTTTGTTCTAGGTGTACAGAATCTTGTTCATTTACACATTTACATATATCTCTTGATATTTGGGTCCTTTTCCATGTAGGTTATTACAAAGTGTTGAGTAGACAACCCTTGGTATTCCATAGGTCTTTGGGGATGATATAATTTGTATGTATTAGTATATGGTTGTTGACCCCAATATCTTAATTTATTCATTCCTCACACCTTTTCTTTGGCTTAACCATAAGTTTTTCTTCTCAATCTGAGATTGTCTTTCTCTGTGGAAATATGTTCTTTTTATGAATAATCAGATGACATAAGTGATACCCGAGGACATTTGTCTTTCGCATTCTGACTTACTTCACGTTGTGTGATTATCTCTAGGCTCATCTGTGGTTCTGCCTATGCCATTCTTTTATTTTTTTCGTGACTAATATTCCAATCTGTCCATATACCACTTCTTCTTTGTCCATTTACCTGTTTATAAACCTTTGTTTTGCTTCCATGTCTTGGCTATTTCAATATTGCTGCAGTGCACATTTGCCTGCCTCTGTCTTTCCCATTCTGGTGGTGTTAGGTTATGGGCCTAAAAGGTTCCCTGCCGCATCATATGGTAGCTCACTTGTTACCTTTTAAAGCAGCTCCATTCCATTTTCGTAAGTGCTGTTACTAATTTACCTCCCACCAGCAGCCAGAAGGTGCGCAGTTCTCTAAAATCCCTTCAGCATTTATCGTTTGTCGACTCTTTGCCGATGCTCATTGGACTGGTGTGAGCTGAAACCCTTTTGGAGGTTGGATTAGCATGTGGCTACTAATTTCTTATCCTGAGCTTTAGGCATGTCCTGCTTTTTTCTTTTCCTTTTTTTATTAAGGAGTGAGTACATCTTCCCTCTTCATATTGACTTCTTGAAAAATTTGTCATGTGTTGAAATTTCTTGCCTATTCCCTACCCCAGGGCATTTTTTGAGGGCAGGTGTCATTTACGGCCCTGCAGTCCTTGTGACTATTAAGCAACCATTAGCACTGGGTTTGAACCTGTTGTTGTGGCAAACAGCCACAAGGCGGCAGCATTGTTACGTTCTCAACTCTTGTTACTAGGGCAACAGAGTCTTCCTGGAGGTAGTGTTTCGAGGTTGTAAATTAGAGTGGAATGTGCTGGGACCTGCCCCCAGAAGGTTATGTCTCCTTACTTATGTTTGTTTTATAAATTTAATTTATATTTCTTATCAGAGTAAATTTGATTAGAGTGTTGGGATTGTCTGGCTGTACAGAATCTGCTCAATGATTCATACATATGTCTGTTCATCTTCGGATCCTGTTACCATGTATGTTATTACAGAATGTTGAGTAGACCTCCCTTGGTATTTGGTAGGTGTTTTGTCATTATATATTTTATATGTATTGGTGATTATATAATTCATATAGTTTATAGGTTATTTGTTTCTATACATTTAACATACATTAGTATATGTATGTTAGCCCCATAATCCTAATTTATCCATCCTCCCACCTTTCATTTTGGTTAAACATTATTTTGTTTTACAAATCTCTGAGTGTCTTTTTCTGTGAAAATATGTTCATTGGTAGCAATCTTAGGATAACATGTATAAATGATACCATAGGAGATTTGTCATTCCCTTTTGACTTACTGAACCTAATATGATTATTTCTAGGCTCCTCTGCAGTCCTGAAAACGGCACTGTTCATTTTTTTCCCGAGGCAACTATTCCATTCGGTACGTATTACGCTTCTTCTTTGTCCATTTATCTGTTGATGGACATTTTGTTTGCTTGCATGTCTTGGCTATTGTCAGTATTGCTGCAGTGCATGTGTGCCTGTCTGTGCCTTTCCTATTCTGGTCTCCTTAGGTTATTGGCCCATTAGGGGATGGGCCGCATCCCATGGTAGCTCAGTTTTTACCTTTTAAATGCAGCTCCATTGTGTTCTGATGATGAGCTGTTACCAGTTTACATCCAACGAACAGCATAGTGGGTATGCCTTTCTCCACTAACCCATCAGCATTCATTGTTTGTAGACTTTTGACGCATGGAATTTTTAATATTGGGTGGCGAAGTCCTTTTGTAGTTTGGATTTGCATCCAACCAATAAATAATTCCTGAAATTGAGCTTTTATCCATGTTCTTCTTTTTTTAAAAATAACAGAGTGAATAACACTTACCTCTTCAAACTCTTTTCTTGAAAAGTTTTCCGTGTTGTGAACTTTTTTTGGCCATTCCCTACCCCAGGACATTTTTTGAGGGCATGAGTCATTTACAGCCCGGCAGTCCTTGTGAATATTAGTGACTATTAGCAGTAGATTGAAAGCTGCTGTTTAAGGAAACGGCCTTAGGGTGGCAGCATTTCTACGTTGCCAACTCTGCTTGCTAGGGAAACAGAATCTTGGTGCAAGTTGTGATTTTAGGTTGCAGATTAGAGTGGAATGTGCCAGGGCAAACCCCCATACGTTTTGCCTCCTTAATTCTTGTTTGTGTCTTTAAATTGTAGTTTTTATCAGAGCAGATTTGATTGAAAAATGTCTTTTGTTCTAGGTGTACAGAATCTTGTTCATTTACACATTTACATATATCTCTTGATATTTGGGTCCTTTTCCTTGTAGGTTATTACAAAGTGTTGAGTAGACCACCCTTGGTATTCCATAGGTCTTTGGGGATGATATATTTTGTATGTATTAGTATATGGTTGTTGACCCCAATATCTTAATTTATTCATTCCTCACACCTTTTCTTTGGCTTAACCATAAGTTTTTCTTCTCAATCTGAGATTGTCTTTCTCTATGGAAATATGTTCTTTTTATGAATAATCAGATGACATAAGTGATACCCGAGGACATTTGTCTTTCGCATTCTGACTTATTTCACGTTGTGTGATTATCTCTAGGCTCATCTGTGGTTCTGCCTATGCCATTCTTTTACTTTCTTCGTGACTAATATTCCAATCTGTCCATATACCACTTCTTCTTTGTCCATTTACCTGTTTATAAACCTTTGTTTTGCTTCCATGTCTTGGCTATTTCAATATTGCTGCAGTGCACATTTGCCTGCCTCTGTCTTTCCCATTCTGGTGGTCTTAGGTTATGGGCCTAAAAGGGGCCCTGCCGCATCATATGGTAGCTCACTTTTTACCTTTTAAAGCAGCTCCATTCCATTTTCGTTACTGCTGTCACTAATTTACCTCCCACAAGCAGCCAGAAGTTGTGCAGTTCTCTAAAATCCCTTCAGCATTTATAGTTTGTCGACTCTTTGCTGATGCTCATTGGACTGGTGTGAGCTGAAACCCTTTTGGAGGTTGGATTAGCATGTGGCTACTAATTTCTTATCCTGAGCTTTAGGCATGTCCTGCTTTTTTCTTTTCCTTTTTTTATTAAAGAGTGAGTACAACTTCCCTCTTCATATTGACTTCTTGATAAATTTGTCATGTGTTGAAATTTCTTGCCTATTCCCTACCCCAGGGCATTTTTTGAGGGCAGGTGTCATTTACGGCCCTGCAGTCCTTGGGACTATTGAGCACCCATTAGCACTGAGTTTGAACCTGTTGTTGTGGCAAACAGCCACAAGGCGGCAGCATTGTTACGTTCTCAACTCTTGTTACTAGGGCAACAGAGTCTTCCTGGAGGTAGTGTTCCGAGGTTGTAAATTAGAGTGGAATGTGCTGGGACCAGCCCCCAGAAGGTTATGTCTCCTTACTTATGTTTGTTTTATAAATTTAATTTATATTTCTTATCAGAGTGAATTTGATTAGAGTGTTGTGATTGTCTGGCTGTACAGAATCTGCTCAATGATTCATACATATGTCTGTTCATCTTCGGATCCTGTTACCATGTATGTTATTACAGAATGTTGAGTAGACCTCCCTTGGTATTTGGTAGGTGTTTTGTCATTATATATTTTATATGTATTGGTGATTATATAATTCATATAGTTTATAGGTTATTTGTTTCTATACATTTAACATACATTAGTATATGTATGTTAGCCCCATAATCCTAATTTATCCATCCTCCCACCTTTCATTTTGGTTAACCATTATTTTGTTTTACAAATCTCTGAGTGTCTTTTTCTGTGAAAATATGTTCATTGGTAGCAATCTTAGGATAACATGTATAAATGATACCATAGGAGATTTGTCATTCCCTTTTGACTTACTGAACCTAATATGATTATTTCTAGGCTCCTCTGCAGTCCTGAAAACGGCACTGTTCATTTTTTTCCCGAGGCAACTATTCCATTCGGTACGTATAACGCTTCTTCTTTGTCCGTTTATCTGTTGATGGACATTTTGTTTGCTTGCATGTCTTGGCTATTGTCAGTATTGCTGCAGTGCATGTGTGCCTGTCTGTGCCTTTCCTATTCTGGTCTCCTTGGGTTATTGGCCCATTAGGGGATGGGCCGCATCCCATGGTAGCTCAGTTTTTACCTTTTAAATGCAGCTCCATTCTGTTCTCATGATGAGCTGTTAACAGTTTACATCCAACGAACAGCATAGTGGGTATGCCTTTCTCCACTAACCCGTCAGCATTCATTGTTTGTAGACTTTTGACGCATGGCATTTTGTATATTGGGTGGCGAAGTCCTTTTGTAGTTTGGATTTGCATCCAACCAATAAATAATTCCTGAAATTGAGCTTCTATCCATGTTCTTCTTTTTTTTTAAATAACAGAGTGAGTAACACTTACCTCTTCAAACTCTTTTCTTGAAAAATTTTCCGTGCTGTGAACTTTTTTTGGCCATTCCCTACCCCAGGACATTTTTTGAGGGCATGAGTCATTTACAGCCCGGCAGTCCTTGTGAATATTAGTGACCATTAGCAGTAGATTGAAAGCTGCTGTTTAAGGAAACGGCCTTAGGGTGGCAGCATTTCTACGTTGCCAACTCTGCTTGCTAGGGAAACAGAATCTTGGTGCAAGTTGTGATTTTAGGTTGCAGATTAGAGTGGAATGTGCCAGGGCAAACCCCCATAAGTTTTGCCTCCTTAATTCTTGGTTGTGTCTTTAAATTGTAGTTTTTATCAGAGCAGATTTGATTGAAAAATGTCTTTTGTTCTAGGTGTACAGAATCTTGTTCATTTACACATTTACATATATCTCTTGATATTTGGGTCCTTTTCCATGTAGGTTATTACAAAGTGTTGAGTAGACAACCCTTGGTATTCCATAGGTCTTTGGGGATGATATAATTTGTATGTATTAGTATATGGTTGTTGACCCCAATATCTTAATTTATTCATTCCTCACACCTTTTCTTTGGCTTAACCATAAGTTTATCTTCTCAATCTGAGATTGTCTTTCTCTGTGGAAATATGTTCTTTTTATGAATAATCAGATGACATAAGTGATACCCGAGGACATTTGTCTTTCGCATTCTGACTTACTTCACGTTGTGTGATTATCTCTAGGCTCATCTGTGGTTCTGCCTATGCCATTCTTTTATTTTTTTCGTGACTAATATTCCAATCTGTCCATATACCACTTCTTCTTTGTCCATTTACCTGTTTATAAACCTTTGTTTTGCTTCCATGTCTTGGCTATTTCAATATTGCTGCAGTGCACATTTGCCTGCCTCTGTCTTTCCCATTCTGGTGGTGTTAGGTTATGGGCCTAAAAGGTTCCCTGCCGCATCATATGGTAGCTCACTTGTTACCTTTTAAAGCAGCTCCATTCCATTTTCGTAAGTGCTGTTACTAATTTACCTCCCACCAGCAGCCAGAAGGTGCGCAGTTCTCTAAAATCCCTTCAGCATTTATCGTTTGTCGACTCTTTGCCGATGCTCATTGGACTGGTGTGAGCTGAAACCCTTTTGGAGGTTGGATTAGCATGTGGCTACTAATTTCTTATCCTGAGCTTTAGGCATGTCCTGCTTTTTTCTTTTCCTTTTTTTATTAAGGAGTGAGTACATCTTCCCTCTTCATATTGACTTCTTGAAAAATTTGTCATGTGTTGAAATTTCTTGCCTATTCCCTACCCCAGGGCATTTTTTGAGGGCAGGTGTCATTTACGGCCCTGCAGTCCTTGTGACTATTAAGCAACCATTAGCACTGGGTTTGAACCTGTTGTTGTGGCAAACAGCCACAAGGCGGCAGCATTGTTACGTTCTCAACTCTTGTTACTAGGGCAACAGAGTCTTCCTGGAGGTAGTGTTTCGAGGTTGTAAATTAGAGTGGAATGTGCTGGGACCTGCCCCCAGAAGGTTATGTCTCCTTACTTATGTTTGTTTTATAAATTTAATTTATATTTCTTATCAGAGTAAATTTGATTAGAGTGTTGGGATTGTCTGGCTGTACAGAATCTGCTCAATGATTCATACATATGTCTGTTCATCTTCGGATCCTGTTACCATGTATGTTATTACAGAATGTTGAGTAGACCTCCCTTGGTATTTGGTAGGTGTTTTGTCATTATATATTTTATATGTATTGGTGATTATATAATTCATATAGTTTATAGGTTATTTGTTTCTATACATTTAACATACATTAGTATATGTATGTTAGCCCCATAATCCTAATTTATCCATCCTCCCACATTTCATTTTGGTTAACCATTATTTTGTTTTACAAATCTCTGAGTATCTTTTTCTGTGAAAATATGTTCATTGGTAGCAATCTTAGGATAACATGTATAAATGATACCATAGGAGATTTGTCATTCCCTTTTGACTTACTGAACCTAATATGATTATTTCTAGGCTCCTCTGCAGTCCTGAAAACGGCACTGTTCATTTTTTTCCCGAGGCAACTATTCCATTCGGTACGTATAACGCTTCTTCTTTGTCCATTTATCTGTTGATGGACATTTTGTTTGCTTGCATGTCTTGGCTATTGTCAGTATTGCTGCAGTGCATGTGTGCCTGTCTGTGCCTTTCCTATTCTGGTCTCCTTAGGTTATTGGCCCATTAGGGGATGGGCCGCATCCCATCGTAGCTCAGTTTTTACCTTTTAAATGCAGCTCCATTCTGTTCTCATGATGAGCTGTTACCAGTTTACATCCAACGAACAGCATAGTGGGTATGCCTTTCTCCACTAACCCGTCAGCATTCATTGTTTGTAGACTTTTGACGCATGGCATTTTGAATATTGGGTGGCGAAGTCCTTTTGTAGTTTGGATTTGCATCCAACCAATAAATAATTCCTGAAATTGAGCTTTTATCCATGTTCTTCTTTTTTTTTAAATAACAGAGTGAGTAACACTTACCTCTTCAAACTCTTTTCTTTAAAAATTTTCCGTGTTGTGGACTTTTTTTGGCCATTCCCTACCCCAGGACATTTTTTGAGGGCATGAATCATTTACAGCCCGGCAGTCCTTGTGAATATTAGTGACTATTAGCAGTAGATTGAAAGCTGCTGTTTAAGGAAACGGCCTTAGGGTGGCAGCATTTCTACGTTGCCAACTCTGCTTGCTAGGGAAACAGAATCTTGGTGCAAGTTGTGATTTTAGGTTGCAGATTAGAGTGGAATGTGCCAGGGCAAACCCCCATAAGTTTTGCCTCCTTAATTCTTGGTTGTGTCTTTAAATTGTAGTTTTTATCAGAGCAGATTTGATTGAAAAATGTCTTTTGTTCTAGGTGTACAGAATCTTGTTCATTTACACATTTACATATATCTCTTGATATTTGGGTCCATTTCCATGTAGGTTATTACAAAGTGTTTACTAGACCACTCTTGGTATTCCATAGGTCTTTGGGGATGATATATTTTGTATGTATTAGTATATGGTTATTGACTCCAATATCTTAATTTATTCACTCCTCACACCTTTTCTTTGGCTTAACCATAAGTTTTTCTTCTCAATCTGAGATTGTCTTTCTCTGTGGAAATATGTTCTTTTTATGAATAATCAGATGACATAAGTGATACCCGAGGACATTTGTCTTTCGCATTCTGACTTACTTCACGTTGTGTGATTATCTCTAGGCTCATCTGTGGTTCTGCCTAAGCCATTCTTTTACTTTTTTCGTGACTAATATTCCAATCTGTCCATATACCACTTCTTCTTTGTCCATTTACCTGTTTATAAACCTTTGTTTTGCTTCCATGTCCTGGCTATTTCAATATTGCTGCAGTGCACATTTGCCTGCCCTCTGTCTTTCCCATTCTGGTGGTCTTAGGTTATGGGCCTAAAAGGTGCCCTGCCGCATCCTATGGTAGCTCACTTGTTACCTTTTAAAGCAGCTCCATTCCATTTTCGTAAGTGCTGTTACTAATTTACCTCCCACCAGCAGCCAGAAGGTGCGCAGTTCTCTAAAATCCCTTCAGCATTTATAGTTTGTCGACTCTTTGCTGACGCTCATTGGACTGGTGTGAGCTGAAACCCTTTCAGAGGTTGGATTAGCATGTGGCTACTAATTTCTTATCCTGAGCTTTAGGCATGTCCTGCTTTTTTCTTTTCCTTTTTTTATTAAAGAGTGAGTACATCTTCCCTCTTCATATTGACTTCTTGAAAAATTTGTCATGTGTTGAAATTTCTTGCCTATTCCCTACCCCAGGGCATTTTTTGAAGGCAGGTGTCATTTACGGCCCTGCAGTCCTTGTGACTATTAAGCAACCATTAGCACTGGGTTTGAACCTGTTGTTGTGGCAAACAGCCACAAGGCGGCAGCATTGTTACGTTCTCAACTCTTGTTACTAGGGCAACAGAGTCTTCCTGGAGGTAGTGTTCCGAGGTTGTAAATTAGAGTGGAATGTGCTGGGACCAGCCCCCAGAAGGTTATGTCTCCTTACTTATGTTTGTTTTATAAATTTAATTTATATTTCTTATCAGAGTGAATTTGATTAGAGTGTTGTGATTATCTGGCTGTACAGAATCTGCTCAATGATTCATACATATGTCTGTTCATCTTCGGATCCTGTTACCATGTATGTTATTACAGAATGTTGAGTAGACCTCCCTTGGTATTTGGTAGGTGTTTTGTCATTATATATTTTATATGTATTGGTGATTATATAATTCATATAGTTTATAGGTTATTTGTTTCTATACATTTAACATACATTAGTATATGTATGTTAGCCCCATAATCCTAATTTATCCATCCTCCCACATTTCATTTTGGTTAACCATTATTTTGTTTTACAAATCTCTGAGTATCTTTTTCTGTGAAAATATGTTCATTGGTAGCAATCTTAGGATAACATGTATAAATGATACCATAGGAGATTTGTCATTCCCTTTTGACTTACTGAACCTAATATGATTATTTCTAGGCTCCTCTGCAGTCCTGAAAACGGCACTGTTCATTTTTTTCCCGAGGCAACTATTCCATTCGGTACGTATAACGCTTCTTCTTTGTCCATTTATCTGTTGATGGACATTTTGTTTGCTTGCATGTCTTGGCTATTGTCAGTATTGCTGCAGTGCATGTGTGCCTGTCTGTGCCTTTCCTATTCTGGTCTCCTTAGGTTATTGGCCCATTAGGGGATGGGCCGCATCCCATCGTAGCTCAGTTTTTACCTTTTAAATGCAGCTCCATTCTGTTCTCATGATGAGCTGTTACCAGTTTACATCCAACGAACAGCATAGTGGGTATGCCTTTCTGCACTAACCCGTCAGCATTCATTGTTTGTAGACTTTTGACGCATGGCATTTTGAATATTGGGTGGCGAAGTCCTTTTGTAGTTTGGATTTGCATCCAACCAATAAATAATTCCTGAAATTGAGCTTTTATCCATGTTCTTCTTTTTTTAAAAATAACAGAGTGAATAACACTTACCTCTTCAAACTCTTTTCTTTAAAAATTTTCCGTGTTGTGGACTTTTTTTGGCCATTCCCTACCCCAGGACATTTTTTGAGGGCATGAGTCATTTACAGCCCGGCAGTCCTTGTGAATATTAGTGACTATTAGCAGTAGATTGAAAGCTGCTGTTTAAGGAAACGGCCTTAGGGTGGCAGCATTTCTACGTTGCCAACTCTGCTTGCTAGGGAAACACAATCTTGGTGCAAGTTGTGATTTTAGGTTGCAGATTAGAGTGGAATGTGCCAGGGCAAACCCCCATAAGTTTTGCCTCCTTAATTCTTGGTTGTGTCTTTAAATTGTAGTTTTTATCAGAGCAGATTTGATTGAAAAATGTCTTTTGTTCTAGGTGTACAGAATCTTGTTCATTTACACATTTACATATATCTCTTGATATTTGGGTCCATTTCCATGTAGGTTATTACAAAGTGTTTACTAGACCACTCTTGGTATTCCATAGGTCTTTGGGGATGATATATTTTGTATGTATTAGTATATGGTTATTGACTCCAATATCTTAATTTATTCACTCCTCACACCTTTTCTTTGGCTTAACCATAAGTTTTTCTTCTCAATCTGAGATTGTCTTTCTCTGTGGAAATATGTTCTTTTTATGAATAATCAGATGACATAAGTGATACCCGAGGACATTTGTCTTTCGCATTCTGACTTACTTCACGTTGTGTGATTATCTCTAGGCTCATCTGTGGTTCTGCCTATGCCATTCTTTTACTTTTTTCGTGACTAATATTCCAATCTGTCCATATACCACTTCTTCTTTGTCCATTTACCTGTTTATAAACCTTTGTTTTGCTTCCATGTCTTGGCTATTTCAATATTGCTGCAGTGCACATTTGCCTGCCCTCTGTCTTTCCCATTCTGGTGGTCTTAGGTTATGGGCCTAAAAGGGGCCCTGCCACATGATATGGTAGCTCACTTTTTTCCTTTTAAAGCAGCTCCATTCCATTTTCGTTAGTGCTGTCACTAATTTACCTCCCACCAGCAGCCAGAAGGTGCGCAGTTCTCTAAAATCCCTTCAGCATTTATAGTTTGTCGACTCTTTGCTGACGCTCATTGGACTGGTGTGAGCTGAAACCCTTTCAGAGGTTGGATTAGCATGTGGCTACTAATTTCTTATCCTGAGCTTTAGGCATGTCCTGCTTTTTTCTTTTCCTTTTTTTATTAAAGAGTGAGTACATCTTCCCTCTTCATATTGACTTCTTGAAAAATTTGTCATGTGTTGAAATTTCTTGCCTATTCCCTACCCCAGGGCATTTTTTGAGGGCAGGTGTCATTTACGGCCCTGCAGTCCTTGTGACTATTAAGCAACCATTAGCACTGGGTTTGAACCTGTTGTTGTGGCAAACAGCCACAAGGCGGCAGCATTGTTACGTTCTCAACTGTTGTTACTAGGGCAACAGAGTCTTCCTGGAGGTAGTGTTCCGAGGTTGTAAATTAGAGTGGAATGTGCTGGGACCAGCCCCCAGAAGGTTATGTCTCCTTACTTATGTTTGTTTTATAAATTTAATTTATATTTCTTATCAGAGTGAATTTGATTAGAGTGTTGTGATTATCTGGCTGTACAGAATCTGCTCAATGATTCATACATATGTCTGTTCATCTTCGGATCCTGTTACCATGTATGTTATTACAGAATGTTGAGTAGACCTCCCTTGGTATTTGGTAGGTGTTTTGTCATTATATATTTTATATGTATTGGTGATTATATAATTCATATAGTTTATAGGTTATTTGTTTCTATACATTTAACATACATTAGTATATGTATGTTAGCCCCATAATCCTAATTTATCCATCCTCCCACCTTTCATTTTGGTTAACCATTATTTTGTTTTACAAATCTCTGAGTGTCTTTTTCTGTGAAAATATGTTCATTGGTAGCAATCTTAGGATAACATGTATAAATGATACCATAGGAGATTTGTCATTCCCTTTTGACTTACTGAACCTAATATGATTATTTCTAGGCTCCTCTGCAGTCCTGAAAACGGCACTGTTCATTTTGTCCCCGAGGCATCTATTCCATTCGGTACGTATTACGCTTCTTCTTTGTCCATTTATCTGTTGATGGACATTTTGTTTGCTTGCATGTCTTGGCTATTGTCAGTATTGCTGCAGTGCATGTGTGCCTGTCTGTGCCTTTCCTATTCTGGTCTCCTTAGGTTATTGGCCCATTAGGGGATGGGCCGCATCCCATGGTAGCTCAGTTTTTACCTTTTAAATGCAGCTCCATTCTGTTCTCATGATGAGCTGTTACCAGTTTACATCCAACGAACAGCATAGTGGGTATGCCTTTCTCCACTAACCCGTCAGCATTCATTGTTTGTAGACTTTTGACGGATGGCATTTTGAATATCGGGTGGCGAAGTCCTTTTGTAGTTTGGATTTGCACCCAAGCAATAAATAATTCCTGAAATTGAGCTTTTATCCCTGTTCTTCTTTTTTTTTTAAATAACAGATTGAGTAACACTTACCTCTTCAAACTCTTTTCTTGAAAAGTTTTCCGTGTTGTGAACTTTTTTGGCCATTCCCTACCCCAGGACATTTTTTGAGGGCATGAGTCATTTACAGCCCGGCAGTCCTTGTGAATATTAGTGACCATTAGCAGTAGATTGAAAGCTGCTGTTTAAGGAAACGGCCTTAGGGTGGCAGCATTTCTACGTTGCCAACTCTGCTTGCTAGGGAAACAGAATCTTGGTGCAAGTTGTGATTTTAGGTTGCAGATTAGAGTGGAATGTGCCAGGGCAAACCCCCATAAGTTTTGCCTCCTTAATTCTTGTTTGTGTCTTTAAATTGTAGTTTTTATCAGAGCAGATTTGATTGAAAAATGTCTTTTGTTCTAGGTGTACAGAATCTTGTTCATTTACACATTTACATATATCTCTTGATATTTGGGTCCTCTTCCATGTCGGTTATTACAAAGTGTTGTGTAGACCACTCTCGGTATTCCATAGGTCTTTGGGGATGGTAAATTTTGTATGTATTAGTAAATGGTTGTTGACCCCAATATCTTAATTTATTCATTCCTCACACCTTTTCTTTGGCTTAACCATAAGTTTTTCTTCTCAATCTGAGATTGTCTTTCTCTGTGGAAATATGTTCTTTTTATGAATAATCAGATGACATAAGTGATACCCGAGGACATTTGTCTTTCGCATTCTGACTTACTTCACGTTGTGTGATTATCTCTAGGCTCATCTGTGGTTCTGCCTATGCCATTCTTTTACTTTTTTCGTGACTAATATTCCAATCTGTCCATATACCACTTCTTCTTTGTCCATTTACCTCTTTATAAACCTTTGTTTTGCGTCCATGTCTTGGCTATTTCAATATTGCTGCAGTGCACATTTGTCTGCCTCTGTCTTTCCCATTCTGGTGGTCTTAGGTTATGGGCCTAAAAGGGGCCCTGCCGCATCATATGGTAGCTCACTTTTTACCTTTTAAAGCAGCTCCATTCCATTTTCGTTAGTGCTGTCACTAATTTACCTCCCACCAGCAGCCAGAAGGTGCGCAGTTCTCTAAAATCCCTTCAGCATTTATAGATTGTCGACTCTTTGCTGATGCTCATTGGACTGGTGTGAGCTGAAACCCTTTTGGAGGTTGGATTAGCATGTGGCTACTAATTTCTTATCCTGAGCTTTAGGCATGTCCTGCTTTTTTCTTTTCCTTTTTTTATTAAAGAGTGAGTACAACGTCCCTCTTCATATTGACTTCTTGAAAAATTTGTCATGTGTTGAAATTTCTTGCCTATTCCCTACCCCAGGGCATTTTTTGAGGGCAGGTGTCATTTACGGCCCTGCAGTCCTTGTGACTATTGAGCAACCATTAGCACTGGGTTTGAACCTGTTGTTGTGGCAAACAGCCACAAGGCGGCAGCATTGTTACGTTCTCAAATCTTGTTACTAGGGCAACAGAGTCTTCCTGGAGGTAGTGTTCCGAGGTTGTAAATTAGAGTGGAATGTGCTGGGACCAGCCCCCAGAAGGTTATGTCTCCTTACTTATGTTTGTTTTATAAATTTAATTTATATTTCTTATCAGAGTGAATTTGATTAGAGTGTTTTGATTGTCTGGCTGTACAGAATCTGCTCAATGATTCATACATATGTCTGTTCATCTTTGGATCCTGTTACCATGTATGTTATTACAGAATGTTGAGTAGACCTCCCTTGGTATTTGGTAGGTGTTTTGTCATTATATATTTTATATGTATTGCTGATTATATAATTCATATAGTTTATAGGTTATTTGTTTCTATACATTTAACATACATTAGTATATGTATGTTAGCCCCATAATCCTAATTTATCCATCCTCCCACCTTTCATTTTGGTTAACCATTATTTTGTTTTACAAATCTCTGAGTATCTTTTTCTGTGAAAATATGTTCATTGGTAGCAATCTTAGGATAACTTGTATAAATGATACCATAGGAGATTTGTCATTCCCTTTTGACTTACTGAACCTAATATGATTATTTCTAGGCTCCTCTGCAGTCCTGAAAACCGCACTGTTCATTTTTTTCCCGAGGCAACTATTCCATTCGGTACGTATAACGCTTCTTCTTTGTCCATTTATCTGTTGATGGACATTTTGTTTGCTTGCATGTCTTGGCTATTGTCAGTATTGCTGCAGTGCATGTGTGCCTGTCTGTGCCTTTCCTATTCTGGTCTCCTTAGGTTATTGGCCCATTAGGGGATGGGCCGCATCCCATCGTAGCTCAGTTTTTACCTTTTAAATGCAGCTCCATTCTGTTCTGATGATGAGCTGTTACCAGTTTACATCCAACGAACAGCATAGGGGGTATGCCTTTCTCCACTAACCCGTAAGCATTCATTGTTTGTAGACTTTTGACGGATGGCATTTTGAATATCGGGTGGCGAAGTCCTTCTGTAGTTTGGATTTGCACCCAAGCAATAAATAATTCCTGAAATTGAGCTTTTATCCCTGTTCTTCTTTTTTTTTTAAATAACAGATTGAGTAACACTTACCTCTTCAAACTCTTTTCTTGAAAAGTTTTCCGTGTTGTGAACTTTTTTGGCCATTCCCTACCCCAGGACATTTTTTGAGGGCATGAGTCATTTACAGCCCGGCAGTCCTTGTGAATATTAGTGACCATTAGCAGTAGATTGAAAGCTGCTGTTTTAGGAAACGGCCTTAGGGTGGCAGCATTTCTACGTTGCCAACTCTGCTTGCTAGGGAAACAGAATCTTGGTGCAAGTTGTGATTTTAGGTTGCAGATTAGAGTGGAATGTGCCAGGGCAAACCCCCATAAGTTTTGCCTCCTTAATTCTTGTTTGTGTCTTTAAATTGTAGTTTTTATCAGAGCAGATTTGATTGAAAAATGTCTTTTGTTCTAGGTGTACAGAATCTTGTTCATTTACACATTTACATATATCTCTTGATATTTGGGTCCTCTTCCATGTCGGTTATTACAAAGTGTTTTGTAGACCACTCTCGGTATTCCATAGGTCTTTGGGGATGGTAAATTTTGTATGTATTAGTAAATGGTTGTTGACCCCAATATCTTAATTTATTCATTCCTCACACCTTTTCTTTGGCTTAACCATAAGTTTTTCTTCTCAATCTGAGATTGTCTTTCTCTGTGGAAATATGTTCTTTTTATGAATAATCAGATGACATAAGTGATACCCGAGGACATTTGTCTTTCGCATTCTGACTTACTTCACGTTGTGTGATTATCTCTAGGCTCATCTGTGGTTCTGCCTATGCCATTCTTTTACTTTTTTCGTGACTAATATTCCAATCTGTCCATATACCACTTCTTCTTTGTCCATTTACCTGTTTATAAACCTTTGTTTTGCTTCCATGTCTTGGCTATTTCAATATTGCTGCAGTGCACATTTGCCTGCCTCTGTCTTTCCCATTCTGGTGGTCTTAGGTTATGGGCCTAAAAGGTGCCCTGCCGCATCATATGGCAGCTCACGTTTTACCTTTTAAAGCAGCTCCATTCCATTTTCGTTAGTGCTGTTACTAATTTACCTCCCACCAGCAGCCAGAAGGTGCGCAGTTCTCTAAAATCCCTTCAGCATTTATAGTTTGTCGACTCTTTGCTGATGCTCATTGGACTGGTGTGAGCTGAAACCCTTTTGGAGGTTGGATTAGCATGTGGCTACTAATTTTTTATCCTGAGCTTTAGGCATGTCCTGCTTTTTTCTTTTCCTTTTTTTATTAAAGTGTGAGTACAACTTCCCTCTTCATATTGACTTCTTGAAAAATTTGGCATGTGTTGAAATTTCTTGCCTATTCCCTACCCCAGGGCATTTTTTGAGGGCAGGTGTCATTTACGGCCCTGCAGTCCTTGTGACTATTAAGCAACCATTAGCACTGGGTTTGAACCTGTTGTTGTGGGAAACAGCCACAAGGCGGCAGCATTCTTACGTTCTCAACTCTTGTTACTAGGGCAACAGAGTCTTCCTGGAGGTAGTGTTCCGAGGTTGTAAATTAGAGTGGAATGTGCTGGGACCAGCCCCCAGAAGGTTATGTTTCCTTACTTATGTTTGTTTTATAAATTTAATTTATATTTCTTATCAGAGTGAATTTGATTAGAGTGTTGTGATTGTCTGGCTGTACAGAATCTGCTCAATGATTCATACATATGTCTGTTCATCTTCGGATCCTGTTACCATGTATGTAAATACAGAATGTTGAGTAGACCTCCCTTGGTATTTGGTAGGTGTTTTGTCATTATATATTTTATATGTATTGGTGATTATATAATTCATATAGTTTATAGGTTATTTGTTTCTATACATTTAACATACATTAGTATATGTATGTTAGCCCCATAATCCTAATTTATCCATCCTCCCACCTTTCATTTTGGTTAACCATTATTTTGTTTTACAAATCTCTGAGTGTCTTTTTCTGTGAAAATATGTTCATTGGTAGCAATCTTAGGATAACATGTATAAATGATACCATAGGAGATTTGTCATTCCCTTTTGACTTACTGAACCTAATATGATTATTTCTAGGCTCCTCTGCAGTCCTGAAAACGGCACTGTTCATTTTTTTCCCGAGGCAACTATTCCATTCGGTATGTATAACGCTTCTTCTTTGTCCATTTATCTGTTGATGGACATTTTGTTTGCTTGCATGTCTTGGCTATTGTCAGTATTGCTGCAGTGCATGTGTGCCTGTCTGTGCCTTTCCTATTCTGGTCTCCTTGGGTTATTGGCCCATTAGGGGATGGGCCGCATCCCATGGTAGCTCAGTTTTTACCTTTTAAATGCAGCTCCATTCTGTTCTCATGATGAGCTGTTACCAGTTTACATCCAACGAACAGCATAGTGGGTATGCCTTTCTCCACTAACCCGTCAGCATTCATAGTTTGTAGACTTTTGACGGATTGCATTTTGAATATTGGGTGGCAAAGTCCTTTAGTAGTTTGGATTTGCATCCAACCAATAAATAATTCCTGAAATTGAGCTTTTATCCATGTTCTTCTTTTTTTTAAAATAACAGAGTGAGTAACACTTACCTCTTCAAACTCTTTTCTTGAAAAGTTTTCCGTGTTGTTAACTTTTTTTGGCCATTCCCTACCGCAGGACATTTTTGGAGGGCATGAGTCATTTACAGCCCGGCAGTCCTTGTGAATATTAGTGACTATTAGCAGTAGATTGAAAGCTGCTGTTTAAGGAAACGGCCTTAGGGTGGCAGCATTTCTACGTTGCCAACTCTGCTTGCTAGGGAAACAGAATCTTGGTGCAAGATGTGAATTTAGGTTGCAGATTAGAGTGGAATGTGCCAGGGCAAACCCCCATAAGTTTTGCCTCCTTAATTCTTGTTTGTGTCTTTAAATTGTAGTTTTTATCAGAGCAGATTTGATTGAAAAATGTCTTTTGTTCTAGGTGTACAGAATCTTGTTCATTTACACATTTACATATATCTCTTGATATTTGGGTCCTTTTCCATGTAGGTTATTACAAAGTGTTGAGTAGACCACCCTGGGTATTCCATAGGTCTTTGGGGATGATATATTTTGTATGTATTAGTATATGGTTGTTGACCCCAATATCTTAATTTATTCATTCCTCACACCTTTTCTTTGGCTTAACCATAAGTTTTTCTTCTCAATCTGAGATTGTATTTCTCTGTGGAAATATGTTCTTTTTATGAATAATCAGATGACATAAGTGATACCCGAGGACATTTGTCTTTCGCATTCTGACTTACTTCACGTTGTGTGATTATCTCTAGGCTCATCTGTGGTTCTGCCTATGCCATTCTTTTACTTTTTTCGTGACTAATATTCCAATCTGTCCATATACCACTTCTTCTTTGTCCATTTACCTCTTTATAAACCTTTGTTTTGCGTCCATGTCTTGGCTATTTCAATATTGCTGCAGTGCACATTTGTCTGCCTCTGTCTTTCCCATTCTGGTGGTCTTAGGTTATGGGCCTAAAAGGGGCCCTGCCGCATCATATGGTAGCTCACTTTTTACCTTTTAAAGCAGCTCCATTCCATTTTCGTTAGTGCTGTCACTAATTTACCTCCCACCAGCAGCCAGAAGGTGCGCAGTTCTCTAAAATCCCTTCAGCATTTATAGTTTGTCGACTCTTTGGTGATGCTCATTGGACTGGTGTGAGCTGAAACCCTTTTGGAGGTTGGATTAGCATGTGGCTACTAATTTCTTATCCTGAGCTTTAGGCATGTCCTGCTTTTTTCTTTTCCTTTTTTTATTAAAGAGTGAGTACAACGTCCCTCTTCATATTGACTTCTTGAAAAATTTGTCATGTGTTGAAATTTCTTGCCTATTCCCTACCCCAGGGCATTTTTTGAGGGCAGGTGTCATTTACGGACCTGCAGTCCTTGTGACTATTGAGCAACCATTAGCACTGGGTTTGAACCTGTTGTTGTGGCAAACAGCCACAAGGTGGCAGCATTGTTACGTTCTCAAATCTTGTTACTAGGGCAACAGAGTCTTCCTGGAGGTAGTGTTCCGAGGTTGTAAATTAGAGTGGAATGTGCTGGGACCAGCCCCCAGAAGGTTATGGCTCCTTACTTATGTTTGTTTTATAAATTTAATTTATATTTCTTATCAGAGTGAATTTGATTAGAGTGTTTTGATTGTCTGGCTGTACAGAATCTGCTCAATGATTCATACATATGTCTCTTCATCTTTGGATCCTGTTACCATGTATGTTATTACAGAATGTTGAGTAGACCTCCCTTGGTATTTGGTAGGTGTTTTGTCATTATATATTTTATATGTATTGGTGATTATATAATTCATATAGTTTATAGGTTATTTGTTTCTATACATTTAACATACATTAGTATATGTATGTTAGCCCCATAATCCTAATTTATCCATCCTCCCACCTTTCATTTTGGTTAACCATTATTTTGTTTTACAAATCTCTGAGTATCTTTTTCTGTGAAAATATGTTCATTGGTAGCAATCTTAGGATAACTTGTATAAATGATACCATAGGAGATTTGTCATTCCCTTTTGACTTACTGAACCTAATATGATTATTTCTAGGCTCCTCTGCAGTCCTGAAAACCGCACTGTTCATTTTTTTCCCGAGGCAACTATTCCATTCGGTACGTATAACGCTTCTTCTTTGTCCATTTATCTGTTGATGGACATTTTGTTTGCTTGCATGTCTTGGCTATTGTCAGTATTGCTGCAGTGCATGTGTGCCTGTCTGTGCCTTTCCTATTCTGGTCTCCTTAGGTTATTGGCCCATTAGGGGATGGGCCGCATCCCATCGTAGCTCAGTTTTTACCTTTTAAATGCAGCTCCATTGTGTTCTGATGATGAGCTGTTACCAGTTTACATCCAACGAACAGCATAGGGGGTATCCCTTTCTCCACTAACCCGTCAGCATTCATTGTTTGTAGACTTTTGACGCATGGCATTTTGAATATTGGGTGGCGAAGTCCTTTTGTAGTTTGGATTTGCATCCAACCAATAAATAATTCCTGAAATTGAGCTTTTATCCATGTTCTTCTTTTTTTTAAAATAACAGAGTGAATAACACTTACCTCTTCAAACTCTTTTCTTGAAAAGTTTTCCGTGTTGTGAACTTTTTTTGGCCATTCCCTACCCCAGGACATTTTTTGAGGGCATGAGTCATTTACAGCCCGGCAGTCCTTGTGAATATTAGTGACTATTAGCAGTAGATTGAAAGCTGCTGTTTAAGGAAACGGCCTTAGGGTGGCAGCATTTCTACGTTGCCAACTCTGCTTGCTAGGGAAACACAATCTTGGTGCAAGTTGTGATTTTAGGTTGCAGATTAGAGTGGAATGTGCCAGGGCAAACCCCCATAAGTTTTGCCTCCTTAATTCTTGTTTGTGTCTTTAAATTGTAGATTTTATCAGAGCAGATTTGATTGAAAAATGTCTTTTGTTCTAGGTGTACAGAATCTTGTTCATTTACACATTTACATATATCTCTTGATATTTGGGTCCTTTTCCGTGTAGGTTATTACAAAGTGTTGAGTAGACCACTCTTGGTATTCCATAGATCTTTGGGGATGATATATTTTGTATGTATTAGTATATGGTTGTTGACCCCAATATCTTAATTTATTCATTCCTCACACCTTTTCTTTGGCTTAACCATAAGTTTTTCTTCTCAATCTGAGATTGTCTTTCTCTGTGGAAATATGTTCTTTTTATGAATAATCAGATGACATAAGTGATACCCGAGGACATTTGTCTTTCGCATTCTGACTTACTTCACATTGTGTGATTATCTCTAGGCTCATCTGTGGTTCTGCCTATGCCATTCTTTTATTTTTTTCGTGACTAATATTCCAATCTGTCCATATACCACTTCTTCTTTGTCCATTTACCTGTTTATAAACCTTTGTTTTGCTTCCATGTCTTGGCTATTTCAATATTGCTGCAGTGCACATTTGCCTGCCTCTGTCTTTCCCATTCTGGTGGTCTTAGGTTATGGGCCTAAAAGGGGCCCTGCCGCATCCTATGGTAGCTCACTTGTTACCTTTTAAAGCAGCTCCATTCCATTTTCGTAAGTGCTGTTACTAATTTACCTCCCACCAGCAGCCAGAAGGTGCGCAGTTCTCTAAAATCCCTTCATCATTTATCGTTTGTCGACTCTTTGCCGATGCTCATTGGACTGGTGTGAGCTGAAACCCTTTTGGAGGTTGGATTAGCATGTGGCTACTAATTTCTTATCCTGAGCTTTAGGCATGTCCTGCTTTTTTCTTTTCCTTTTTTTATTAAGGAGTGAGTACAACTTCCCTCTTCATATTGACTTCTTGAAAAATTTGTCATGTGTTGAAATTTCTTGCCTATTCCCTACCCCAGGGCATTTTTTGAGGGCAGGTGTCATTTACGGCCCTGCAGTCCTTGGGACTATTGAGCACCCATTAGCACTGGGTTTGAACCTGTTGTTGTGGCAAACAGCCACAAGGCGGCAGCATTGTTACGTTATCAACTCTTGTTACTAGGGCAACAGAGTCTTTCTGGAGGTAGTGTTCCGAGGTTGTAAATTAGAGTGGAATGTGCTGGGACCTGCCCCCAGAAGGTTATGTCTCCTTACTTATGTTTGTTTTATAAATTTAATTTATATTTCTTATCAGAGTAAATTTGATTAGAGTGTTGGGATTGTCTGGCTGTACAGAATCTGCTCAATGATTCATACATATGTCTGTTCATCTTCGGATCCTGTTACCATGTATGTTATTACAGAATGTTGAGTAGACCTCCCTTGGTATTTGGTAGGTGTTTTGTCATTATATATTTTATATGTATTGGTGATTATATAATTCATATAGTTTATAGGTTATTTGTTTCTATACATTTAACATACATTAGTATATGTATGTTAGCCCCATAATCCTAATTTATCCATCCTCCCACCTTTCATTTTGGTTAAACATTATTTTGTTTTACAAATCTCTGAGTGTCTTTTTCTGTGAAAATATGTTCATTGGTAGCAATCTTAGGATAACATGTATAAATGATACCATAGGAGATTTGTCATTCCCTTTTGACTTACTGAACCTAATATGATTATTTCTAGGCTCCTCTGCAGTCCTGAAAACGGCACTGTTCGTTTTTTTCCCGAGGCAACTATTCCATTCGGTACGTATTACGCTTCTTCTTTGTCCATTTATCTGTTGATGGACATTTTGTTTGCTTGCATGTCTTGGCTATTGTCAGTATTGCTGCGGTGCATGTGTGCCTGTCTGTGCCTTTCCTATTCTGGTCTCCTTAGGTTATTGGCCCATTAGGGGATGGGCCGCATCCCATGGTAGATCACTTTTTACCTTTTAAATGCAGCTCCATTCTGTTCTCATGATGAGCTGTTACCAGTTTACATCCAACGAACAGCATAGTGGGCATGCCTTTCTCCACTAACCCGTCAGCATTCATTGTTTGTAGACTTTTGATGGATGGCATTTTGAATATCGGGTGGCGAAGTTCTTTTGTAGTTTGGATTTGCACCGAACCAATAAATAATTCCTGAAATTGAGCTTTTATCCCTGTTCTTCTTCTTTTTTTAAATAACAGAGTGAGTAACACTTACCTCTTCAAACTCTTTTCTTGAAAAGTTTTCCGTGTTGTGAACTTTTTTTGGCCATTCCCTACCCCAGGACATTTTTTGAGGGCATGAGTCATTTACAGCCCGGCAGTCCTTGTGAATATTAGTGACTATTAGCAGTAGATTGAAAGCTGCTGTTTAAGGAAACGGCCTTAGGGTGGCAGCATTTCTACGTTGCCAACTCTGCTTGCTAGGGAAACAGAATCTTGGTGCAAGTTGTGATTTTAGGTTGCAGATTAGAGTGGAATGTGCCAGGGCAAACCCCCATAAGTTTTGCCTCCTTAATTCTTGTTTGTGTCTTTAAATTGTAGATTTTATCAGAGCAGATTTGATTGAAAAATGTCTTTTGTTCTAGGTGTACAGAATCTTGTTCATTTACACATTTACATATATCTCTTGATATTTGGGTCCTTTTCCATGTAGGTTATTACAAAGTGTTGAGTAGACCACCCTTGGTATTCCATAGGTCTTTGGGGATGATAAATTTTGTATGTATTAGTAAATGGTTGTTGACCCCAATATCTTAATTTATTCATTCCTCACACCTTTTCTTTGGCTTAACCATTAGTTTTTCTTCTCAATCTGAGATTGTCTTTCTCTGTGGAAATATGTTCTTTTTATGAATAATCAGATGACATAAGTGATACCCGAGGACATTTGTCTTTTGCATTCTGACTTACTTCACATTGTGTGATTATCTCTAGGCTCATCCGTGGTTCTGCGTATGCCATTCTTTTATTTTTTTCGTGACTAATATTCCAATCTTTCCATATACCACTTCTTCTTTGTCCATTTACCTGTTTATAAACCTTTGTTTTGCTTCCATGTCTTGGCTATTTCAATATTGCTGCAGTGCACATTTGCCTGCCTCTGTCTTTCCCATTCTGGTGGTCTTAGGTTATGGGCCTAAAAGGTGCCCTGCCGCATCCTATGGTAGCTCACTTGTTACCTTTTAAAGCAGCTCCATTCCATTTTCGTAAGTGCTGTTACTAATTTACCTCCCACCAGCAGCCAGAAGGTGCGCAGTTCTCTAAAATCCCTTCAGCATTTATCGTTTGTCGACTCTTTGCCGATGCTCATTGGACTGGTGTGAGCTGAAACCCTTTTGGAGGTTGGATTAGCATGTGGCTACTAATTTCTTATCCTGAGCTTTAGGCATGTCCTGCTTTTTTCTTTTCCTTTTTTTATTAAGGAGTGAGTACAACTTCCCTCTTCATATTGACTTCTTGAAAAATTTGTCATGTGTTGAAATTTCTTGCCTATTCCCTACCCCAGGGCATTTTTTGAGGGCAGGTGTCATTTATGGCCCTGCAGTCCTTGTGACTATTAAGCAACCATTAGCACTGGGTTTGAACCTGTTGTTGTGGCAAACAGCCACAAGGCGGCAGCATTGTTACGTTCTCAACTCTTGTTACTAGGGCAACAGAGTCTTCCTGGAGGTAGTGTTCCGACGTTGTAAATTAGAGTGGAATGTGCTGGGACCTGCCCCCAGAAGGTTATGTCTCCTTACTTATGTTTGTTTTATAAATTTAATTTATATTTCTTATCAGAGTAAATTTGATTAGAGTGTTGGGATTGTCTGGCTGTACAGAATCTGCTCAATGATTCGTACATATGTCTGTTCATCTTCGGATCCTGTTACCATGTATGTTATTACAGAATGTTGAGTAGACCTCCCTTGGTATTTGGTAGGTGTTTTGTCATTATATATTTTATATGTATTGGTGATTATATAATTCATATAGTTTATAGGTTATTTGTTTCTATACATTTAACATACATTAGTATATGTATGTTAGCCCCATAATCCTAATTTATCCATCCTCCCACCTTTCATTTTGGTTAACCATTATTTTGTTTTACAAATCTCTGAGTGTCTTCTTCTGTGAAAATATGTTCATTGGTAGCAATCTTAGGATAACATGTATAAATGATACCATAGGAGATTTGTCATTCCCTTTTGACTTACTGAACCTAATATGATTATTTCTAGGCTCCTCTGCAGTCCTGAAAACGGCACTGTTCATTTTTTTCCAGAGGCAACTATTCCATTCGGTACGTATAACGCTTCTTCTTTGTCCGTTTATCTGTTGATGGACATTTTGTTTGCTTGCATGTCTTGGCTATTGTCAGTATTGCTGCAGTGCATGTGTGCCTGTCTGTGCCTTTCCTATTCTGGTCTCCTTGGGTTATTGGCCCATTAGGGGATGGGCCGCATCCCATGGTAGCTCAGTTTTTACCTTTTAAATGCAGCTCCATTCTGTTCTCATGATGAGCTGTTAACAGTTTACATCCAACGAACAGCATAGTGGGTATGCCTTTCTCCACTAACCCGTCAGCATTCATTGTTTGTAGACTTTTGACGCATGGCATTTTGTATATTGGGTGGCGAAGTCCTTTTGTAGTTTGGATTTGCATCCAACCAATAAATAATTCCTGAAATTGAGCTTCTATCCATGTTCTTCTTTTTTTTTAAATAACAGAGTGAGTAACACTTACCTCTTCAAACTCTTTTCTTGAAAAATTTTCCGTGCTGTGAACTTTTTTTGGCCATTCCCTACCCCAGGACATTTTTTGAGGGCATGAGTCATTTACAGCCCGGCAGTCCTTGTGAATATTAGTGACCATTAGCAGTAGATTGAAAGCTGCTGTTTAAGGAAACGGCCTTAGGGTGGCAGCATTTCTACGTTGCCAACTCTGCTTGCTAGGGAAACAGAATCTTGGTGCAAGTTGTGATTTTAGGTTGCAGATTAGAGTGGAATGTGCCAGGGCACACCCCCATACGTTTTGCCTCCTTAATTCTTGTTTGTGTCTTTAAATTGTAGTTTTTATCAGAGCAGATTTGATTGAAAAATGTCTTTTGTTCTAGGTGTACAGAATCTTGTTCATTTACACATTTACATATATCTCTTGATATTTGGGTCCTTTTCCTTGTAGGTTATTACAAAGTGTTGAGTAGACCACCCTTGGTATTCCATAGGTCTTTGGGGATGATATATTTTGTATGTATTAGTATATGGTTGTTGACCCCAATATCTTAATTTATTCATTCCTCACACCTTTTCTTTGGCTTAACCATAAGTTTTTCTTCTCAATCTGAGATTGTCTTTCTCTGTGGAAATATGTTCTTTTTATGAATAATCAGATGACATAAGTGATACCCGAGGACATTTGTCTTTCGCATTCTGACTTACTTCACGTTGTGTGATTATCTCTAGGCTCATCTGTGGTTCTGCCTATGCCATTCTTTTACTTTCTTCGTGACTAATATTCCAATCTGTCCATATACCACTTCTTCTTTGTCCATTTACCTGTTTATAAACCTTTGTTTTGCTTCCATGTCTTGGCTATTTCAATATTGCTGCAGTGCACATTTGCCTGCCTCTGTCTTTCCCATTCTGGTGGTCTTAGGTTATGGGCCTAAAAGGGGCCCTGCCGCATCATATGGTAGCTCACTTTTTACCTTTTAAAGCAGCTCCATTCCATTTTCGTTAGTGCTGTCACTAATTTACCTCCCACAAGCAGCCAGAAGTTGTGCAGTTCTCTAAAATCCCTTCAGCATTTATAGTTTGTCGACTCTTTGCTGATGCTCATTGGACTGGTGTGAGCTGAAACCCTTTTGGAGGTTGGATTAGCATGTGGCTACTAATTTCTTATCCTGAGCTTTAGGCATGTCCTGCTTTTTTCTTTTCCTTTTTTTATTAAAGAGTGAGTACAACTTCCCTCTTCATATTGACTTCTTGATAAATTTGTCATGTGTTGAAATTTCTTGCCTATTCCCTACCCCAGGGCATTTTTTGAGGGCAGGTGTCATTTACGGCCCTGCAGTCCTTGGGACTATTGAGCACCCATTAGCACTGAGTTTGAACCTGTTGTTGTGGCAAACAGCCACAAGGCGGCAGCATTGTTACGTTCTCAACTATTGTTACTAGGGCAACAGAGTCTTCCTGGAGGTAGTGTTCCGAGGTTGTAAATTAGAGTGGAATGTGCTGGGACCAGCCCCCAGAAGGTTATGTCTCCTTACTTATGTTTGTTTTATAAATTTAATTTATATTTCTTATCAGAGTGAATTTGATTAGAGTGTTGTGATTGTCTGGCTGTACAGAATCTGCTCAATGATTCATACATATGTCTGTTCATCTTCGGATCCTGTTACCATGTATGTTATTACAGAATGTTGAGTAGACCTCCCTTGGTATTTGGTAGGTGTTTTGTCATTATATATTTTATATGTATTGGTGATTATATAATTCATATAGTTTATAGGTTATTTGTTTCTATACATTTAACATACATTAGTATATGTATGTTAGCCCCATAATCCTAATTTATCCATCCTCCCACCTTTCATTTTGGTTAACCATTATTTTGTTTTACAAATCTCTGAGTGTCTTTTTCTGTGAAAATATGTTCATTGGTAGCAATCTTAGGATAACATGTATAAATGATACCATAGGAGATTTGTCATTCCCTTTTGACTTACTGAACCTAATATGATTATTTCTAGGCTCCTCTGCAGTCCTGAAAACGGCACTGTTCATTTTTTTCCCGAGGCAACTATTCCATTCGGTACGTATAACGCTTCTTCTTTGTCCGTTTATCTGTTGATGGACATTTTGTTTGCTTGCATGTCTTGGCTATTGTCAGTATTGCTGCAGTGCATGTGTGCCTGTCTGTGCCTTTCCTATTCTGGTCTCCTTGGGTTATTGGCCCATTAGGGGATGGGCCGCATCCCATGGTAGCTCAGTTTTTACCTTTTAAATGCAGCTCCATTCTGTTCTCATGATGAGCTGTTAACAGTTTACATCCAACGAACAGCATAGTGGGTATGCCTTTCTCCACTAACCCGTCAGCATTCATTGTTTGTAGACTTTTGACGCATGGCATTTTGTATATTGGGTGGCGAAGTCCTTTTGTAGTTTGGATTTGCATCCAACCAATAAATAATTCCTGAAATTGAGCTTCTATCCATGTTCTTCTTTTTTTTTAAATAACAGAGTGAGTAACACTTACCTCTTCAAACTCTTTTCTTGAAAAATTTTCCGTGCTGTGAACTTTTTTTGGCCATTCCCTACCCCAGGACATTTTTTGAGGGCATGAGTCATTTACAGCCCGGCAGTCCTTGTGAATATTAGTGACCATTAGCAGTAGATTGAAAGCTGCTGTTTAAGGAAACGGCCTTAGGGTGGCAGCATTTCTACGTTGCCAACTCTGCTTGCTAGGGAAACAGAATCTTGGTGCAAGTTGTGATTTTAGGTTGCAGATTAGAGTGGAATGTGCCAGGGCAAACCCCCATAAGTTTTGCCTCCTTAATTCTTGGTTGTGTCTTTAAATTGTAGTTTTTATCAGAGCAGATTTGATTGAAAAATGTCTTTTGTTCTAGGTGTACAAAATCTTGTTCATTTACACATTTACATATATCTCTTGATATTTGGGTCCTTTTCCATGTAGGTTATTACAAAGTGTTGAGTAGACAACCCTTGGTATTCCATAGGTCTTTGGGGATGATATAATTTGTATGTATTAGTATATGGTTGTTGACCCCAATATCTTAATTTATTCATTCCTCACACCTTTTCTTTGGCTTAACCATAAGTTTTTCTTCTCAATCTGAGATTGTCTTTCTCTGTGGAAATATGTTCTTTTTATGAATAATCAGATGACATAAGTGATACCCGAGGACATTTGTCTTTCGCATTCTGACTTACTTCACGTTGTGTGATTATCTCTAGGCTCATCTGTGGTTCTGCCTATGCCATTCTTTTATTTTTTTCGTGACTAATATTCCAATCTGTCCATATACCACTTCTTCTTTGTCCATTTACCTGTTTATAAACCTTTGTTTTGCTTCCATGTCTTGGCTATTTCAATATTGCTGCAGTGCACATTTGCCTGCCTCTGTCTTTCCCATTCTGGTGGTGTTAGGTTATGGGCCTAAAAGGTTCCCTGCCGCATCATATGGTAGCTCACTTGTTACCTTTTAAAGCAGCTCCATTCCATTTTCGTAAGTGCTGTTACTAATTTACCTCCCACCAGCAGCCAGAAGGTGCGCAGTTCTCTAAAATCCCTTCAGCATTTATCGTTTGTCGACTCTTTGCCGATGCTCATTGGACTGGTGTGAGCTGAAACCCTTTTGGAGGTTGGATTAGCATGTGGCTACTAATTTCTTATCCTGAGCTTTAGGCATGTCCTGCTTTTTTCTTTTCCTTTTTTTATTAAGGAGTGAGTACATCTTCCCTCTTCATATTGACTTCTTGAAAAATTTGTCATGTGTTGAAATTTCTTGCCTATTCCATACCCCAGGGCATTTTTTGAGGGCAGGTGTCATTTACGGCCCTGCAGTCCTTGTGACTATTAAGCAACCATTAGCACTGGGTTTGAACCTGTTGTTGTGGCAAACAGCCACAAGGCGGCAGCATTGTTACGTTCTCAACTCTTGTTACTAGGGCAACAGAGTCTTCCTGGAGGTAGTGTTCCGAGGTTGTAAATTAGAGTGGAATGTGCTGGGACCAGCCCCCAGAAGGTTATGTCTCCTTACTTATGTTTGTTTTATAAATTTAATTTATATTTCTTATCAGAGTGAATTTGATTAGAGTGTTGTGATTGTCTGGCTGTACAGAATCTGCTCAATGATTCATACATATGTCTGTTCATCTTCGGATCCTGTTACCATGTATGTTATTACAGAATGTTGAGTAGACCTCCCTTGGTATTTGGTAGGTGTTTTGTCATTATATATTTTATATGTATTGGTGATTATATAATTCATATAGTTTATAGGTTATTTGTTTCTATACATTTAACATACATTAGTATATGTATGTTAGCCCCATAATCCTAATTTATCCATCCTCCCACCTTTCATTTTGGTTAACCATTATTTTGTTTTACAAATCTCTGAGTGTCTTTTTCTGTGAAAATATGTTCATTGGTAGCAATCTTAGGATAACATGTATAAATGATACCATAGGAGATTTGTCATTCCCTTTTGACTTACTGAACCTAATATGATTATTTCTAGGCTCCTCTGCAGTCCTGAAAACGGCACTGTTCATTTTTTTCCCGAGGCAACTATTCCATTCGGTACGTATAACGCTTCTTCTTTGTCCGTTTATCTGTTGATGGACATTTTGTTTGCTTGCATGTCTTGGCTATTGTCAGTATTGCTGCAGTGCATGTGTGCCTGTCTGTGCCTTTCCTATTCTGGTCTCCTTGGGTTATTGGCCCATTAGGGGATGGGCCGCATCCCATGGTAGCTCAGTTTTTACCTTTTAAATGCAGCTCCATTCTGTTCTCATGATGAGCTGTTAACAGTTTACATCCAACGAACAGCATAGTGGGTATGCCTTTCTCCACTAACCCGTCAGCATTCATTGTTTGTAGACTTTTGACGCATGGCATTTTGTATATTGGGTGGCGAAGTCCTTTTGTAGTTTGGATTTGCATCCAACCAATAAATAATTCCTGAAATTGAGCTTCTATCCATGTTCTTCTTTTTTTTTAAATAACAGAGTGAGTAACACTTACCTCTTCAAACTCTTTTCTTGAAAAATTTTCCGTGCTGTGAACTTTTTTTGGCCATTCCCTACCCCAGGACATTTTTTGAGGGCATGAGTCATTTACAGCCCGGCAGTCCTTGTGAATATTAGTGACCATTAGCAGTAGATTGAAAGCTGCTGTTTAAGGAAACGGCCTTAGGGTGGCAGCATTTCTACGTTGCCAACTCTGCTTGCTAGGGAAACAGAATCTTGGTGCAAGTTGTGATTTTAGGTTGCAGATTAGAGTGGAATGTGCCAGGGCAAACCCCCATAAGTTTTGCCTCCTTAATTCTTGGTTGTGTCTTTAAATTGTAGTTTTTATCAGAGCAGATTTGATTGAAAAATGTCTTTTGTTCTAGGTGTACAGAATCTTGTTCATTTACACATTTACATATATCTCTTGATATTTGGGTCCTTTTCCATGTAGGTTATTACAAAGTGTTGAGTAGACAACCCTTGGTATTCCATAGGTCTTTGGGGATGATATAATTTGTATGTATTAGTATATGGTTGTTGACCCCAATATCTTAATTTATTCATTCCTCACACCTTTTCTTTGGCTTAACCATAAGTTTTTCTTCTCAATCTGAGATTGTCTTTCTCTGTGGAAATATGTTCTTTTTATGAATAATCAGATGACATAAGTGATACCCGAGGACATTTGTCTTTCGCATTCTGACTTACTTCACGTTGTGTGATTATCTCTAGGCTCATCTGTGGTTCTGCCTATGCCATTCTTTTATTTTTTTCGTGACTAATATTCCAATCTGTCCATATACCACTTCTTCTTTGTCCATTTACCTGTTTATAAACCTTTGTTTTGCTTCCATGTCTTGGCTATTTCAATATTGCTGCAGTGCACATTTGCCTGCCTCTGTCTTTCCCATTCTGGTGGTGTTAGGTTATGGGCCTAAAAGGTTCCCTGCCGCATCATATGGTAGCTCACTTGTTACCTTTTAAAGCAGCTCCATTCCATTTTCGTAAGTGCTGTTACTAATTTACCTCCCACCAGCAGCCAGAAGGTGCGCAGTTCTCTAAAATCCCTTCAGCATTTATCGTTTGTCGACTCTTTGCCGATGCTCATTGGACTGGTGTGAGCTGAAACCCTTTTGGAGGTTGGATTAGCATGTGGCTACTAATTTCTTATCCTGAGCTTTAGGCATGTCCTGCTTTTTTCTTTTCCTTTTTTTATTAAGGAGTGAGTACATCTTCCCTCTTCATATTGACTTCTTGAAAAATTTGTCATGTGTTGAAATTTCTTGCCTATTCCATACCCCAGGGCATTTTTTGAGGGCAGGTGTCATTTACGGCCCTGCAGTCCTTGTGACTATTAAGCAACCATTAGCACTGGGTTTGAACCTGTTGTTGTGGCAAACAGCCACAAGGCGGCAGCATTGTTACGTTCTCAACTCTTGTTACTAGGGCAACAGAGTCTTCCTGGAGGTAGTGTTTCGAGGTTGTAAATTAGAGTGGAATGTGCTGGGACCTGCCCCCAGAAGGTTATGTCTCCTTACTTATGTTTGTTTTATAAATTTAATTTATATTTCTTATCAGAGTAAATTTGATTAGAGTGTTGGGATTGTCTGGCTGTACAGAATCTGCTCAATGATTCATACATATGTCTGTTCATCTTCGGATCCTGTTACCATGTATGTTATTACAGAATGTTGAGTAGACCTCCCTTGGTATTTGGTAGGTGTTTTGTCATTATATATTTTATATGTATTGGTGATTATATAATTCATATAGTTTATAGGTTATTTGTTTCTATACATTTAACATACATTAGTATATGTATGTTAGCCCCATAATCCTAATTTATCCATCCTCCCACCTTTCATTTTGGTTAAACATTATTTTGTTTTACAAATCTCTGAGTGTCTTTTTCTGTGAAAATATGTTCATTGGTAGCAATCTTAGGATAACATGTATAAATGATACCATAGGAGATTTGTCATTCCCTTTTGACTTACTGAACCTAATATGATTATTTCTAGGCTCCTCTGCAGTCCTGAAAACGGCACTGTTCATTTTTTTCCCGAGGCAACTATTCCATTCGGTACGTATTACGCTTCTTCTTTGTCCATTTATCTGTTGATGGACATTTTGTTTGCTTGCATGTCTTGGCTATTGTCAGTATTGCTGCAGTGCATGTGTGCCTGTCTGTGCCTTTCCTATTCTGGTCTCCTTAGGTTATTGGCCCATTAGGGGATGGGCCGCATCCCATGGTAGCTCAGTTTTTACCTTTTAAATGCAGCTCCATTGTGTTCTGATGATGAGCTGTTACCAGTTTACATCCAACGAACAGCATAGTGGGTATGCCTTTCTCCACTAACCCGTCAGCATTCATTGTTTGTAGACTTTTGACGCATGGAATTTTTAATATTGGGTGGCGAAGTCCTTTTGTAGTTTGGATTTGCATCCAACCAATAAATAATTCCTGAAATTGAGCTTTTATCCATGTTCTTCTTTTTTTAAAAATAACAGAGTGAATAACACTTACCTCTTCAAACTCTTTTCTTGAAAAGTTTTCCGTGTTGTGAACTTTTTTTGGCCATTCCCTACCCCAGGACATTTTTTGAGGGCATGAGTCATTTACAGCCCGGCAGTCCTTGTGAATATTAGTGACTATTAGCAGTAGATTGAAAGCTGCTGTTTAAGGAAACGGCCTTAGGGTGGCAGCATTTCTACGTTGCCAACTCTGCTTGCTAGGGAAACAGAATCTTGGTGCAAGTTGTGATTTTAGGTTGCAGATTAGAGTGGAATGTGCCAGGGCAAACCCCCATACGTTTTGCCTCCTTAATTCTTGTTTGTGTCTTTAAATTGTAGTTTTTATCAGAGCAGATTTGATTGAAAAATGTCTTTTGTTCTAGGTGTACAGAATCTTGTTCATTTACACATTTACATATATCTCTTGATATTTGGGTCCTTTTCCTTGTAGGTTATTACAAAGTGTTGAGTAGACCACCCTTGGTATTCCATAGGTCTTTGGGGATGATATATTTTGTATGTATTAGTATATGGTTGTTGACCCCAATATCTTAATTTATTCATTCCTCACACCTTTTCTTTGGCTTAACCATAAGTTTTTCTTCTCAATCTGAGATTGTCTTTCTCTGTGGAAATATGTTCTTTTTATGAATAATCAGATGACATAAGTGATACCCGAGGACATTTGTCTTTCGCATTCTGACTTACTTCACGTTGTGTGATTATCTCTAGGCTCATCTGTGGTTCTGCCTATGCCATTCTTTTACTTTCTTCGTGACTAATATTCCAATCTGTCCATATACCACTTCTTCTTTGTCCATTTACCTGTTTATAAACCTTTGTTTTGCTTCCATGTCTTGGCTATTTCAATATTGCTGCAGTGCACATTTGCCTGCCTCTGTCTTTCCCATTCTGGTGGTCTTAGGTTATGGGCCTAAAAGGGGCCCTGCCGCATCATATGGTAGCTCACTTTTTACCTTTTAAAGCAGCTCCATTCCATTTTCGTTAGTGCTGTCACTAATTTACCTCCCACAAGCAGCCAGAAGTTGTGCAGTTCTCTAAAATCCCTTCAGCATTTATAGTTTGTCGACTCTTTGCTGATGCTCATTGGACTGGTGTGAGCTGAAACCCTTTTGGAGGTTGGATTAGCATGTGGCTACTAATTTCTTATCCTGAGCTTTAGGCATGTCCTGCTTTTTTCTTTTCCTTTTTTTATTAAAGAGTGAGTACAACTTCCCTCTTCATATTGACTTCTTGATAAATTTGTCATGTGTTGAAATTTCTTGCCTATTCCCTACCCCAGGGCATTTTTTGAGGGCAGGTGTCATTTACGGCCCTGCAGTCCTTGGGACTATTGAGCACCCATTAGCACTGAGTTTGAACCTGTTGTTGTGGCAAACAGCCACAAGGCGGCAGCATTGTTACGTTCTCAACTATTGTTACTAGGGCAACAGAGTCTTCCTGGAGGTAGTGTTCCGAGGTTGTAAATTAGAGTGGAATGTGCTGGGACCAGCCCCCAGAAGGTTATGTCTCCTTACTTATGTTTGTTTTATAAATTTTATTTATATTTCTTATCAGAGTGAATTTGATTAGAGTGTTGTGATTGTCTGGCTGTACAGAATCTGCTCAATGATTCATACATATGTCTGTTCATCTTCGGATCCTGTTACCATGTATGTTATTACAGAATGTTGAGTAGACCTCCCTTGGTATTTGGTAGGTGTTTTGTCATTATATATTTTATATGTATTGGTGATTATATAATTCATATAGTTTATAGGTTATTTGTTTCTATACATTTAACATACATTAGTATATGTATGTTAGCCCCATAATCCTAATTTATCCATCCTCCCACCTTTCATTTTGGTTAACCATTATTTTGTTTTACAAATCTCTGAGTGTCTTTTTCTGTGAAAATATGTTCATTGGTAGCAATCTTAGGATAACATGTATAAATGATACCATAGGAGATTTGTCATTCCCTTTTGACTTACTGAACCTAATATGATTATTTCTAGGCTCCTCTGCAGTCCTGAAAACGGCACTGTTCATTTTTTTCCCGAGGCAACTATTCCATTCGGTACGTATAACGCTTCTTCTTTGTCCGTTTATCTGTTGATGGACATTTTGTTTGCTTGCATGTCTTGGCTATTGTCAGTATTGCTGCAGTGCATGTGTGCCTGTCTGTGCCTTTCCTATTCTGGTCTCCTTGGGTTATTGGCCCATTAGGGGATGGGCCGCATCCCATGGTAGCTCAGTTTTTACCTTTTAAATGCAGCTCCATTCTGTTCTCATGATGAGCTGTTAACAGTTTACATCCAACGAACAGCATAGTGGGTATGCCTTTCTCCACTAACCCGTCAGCATTCATTGTTTGTAGACTTTTGACGCATGGCATTTTGTATATTGGGTGGCGAAGTCCTTTTGTAGTTTGGATTTGCATCCAACCAATAAATAATTCCTGAAATTGAGCTTCTATCCATGTTCTTCTTTTTTTTTAAATAACAGAGTGAGTAACACTTACCTCTTCAAACTCTTTTCTTGAAAAATTTTCCGTGCTGTGAACTTTTTTTGGCCATTCCCTACCCCAGGACATTTTTTGAGGGCATGAGTCATTTACAGCCCGGCAGTCCTTGTGAATATTAGTGACCATTAGCAGTAGATTGAAAGCTGCTGTTTAAGGAAACGGCCTTAGGGTGGCAGCATTTCTACGTTGCCAACTCTGCTTGCTAGGGAAACAGAATCTTGGTGCAAGTTGTGATTTTAGGTTGCAGATTAGAGTGGAATGTGCCAGGGCAAACCCCCATAAGTTTTGCCTCCTTAATTCTTGGTTGTGTCTTTAAATTGTAGTTTTTATCAGAGCAGATTTGATTGAAAAATGTCTTTTGTTCTAGGTGTACAGAATCTTGTTCATTTACACATTTACATATATCTCTTGATATTTGGGTCCTTTTCCATGTAGGTTATTACAAAGTGTTGAGTAGACCACCCTTGGTATTCCATAGGTCTTTGGGGATGATATAATTTGTATGTATTAGTATATGGTTGTTGACCCCAATATCTTAATTTATTCATTCCTCACACCTTTTCTTTGGCTTAACCATAAGTTTTTCTTCTCAATCTGAGATTGTCTTTCTCTGTGGAAATATGTTCTTTTTATGAATAATCAGATGACATAAGTGATACCCGAGGACATTTGTCTTTCGCATTCTGACTTACTTCACGTTGTGTGATTATCTCTAGGCTCATCTGTGGTTCTGCCTATGCCATTCTTTTATTTTTTTCGTGACTAATATTCCAATCTGTCCATATACCACTTCTTCTTTGTCCATTTACCTGTTTATAAACCTTTGTTTTGCTTCCATGTCTTGGCTATTTCAATATTGCTGCAGTGCACATTTGCCTGCCTCTGTCTTTCCCATTCTGGTGGTGTTAGGTTATGGGCCTAAAAGGTTCCCTGCCGCATCATATGGTAGCTCACTTGTTACCTTTTAAAGCAGCTCCATTCCATTTTCGTAAGTGCTGTTACTAATTTACCTCCCACCAGCAGCCAGAAGGTGCGCAGTTCTCTAAAATCCCTTCAGCATTTATCGTTTGTCGACTCTTTGCCGATGCTCATTGGACTGGTGTGAGCTGAAACCCTTTTGGAGGTTGGATTAGCATGTGGCTACTAATTTCTTATCCTGAGCTTTAGGCATGTCCTGCTTTTTTCTTTTCCTTTTTTTATTAAGGAGTGAGTACATCTTCCCTCTTCATATTGACTTCTTGAAAAATTTGTCATGTGTTGAAATTTCTTGCCTATTCCATACCCCAGGGCATTTTTTGAGGGCAGGTGTCATTTACGGCCCTGCAGTCCTTGTGACTATTAAGCAACCATTAGCACTGGGTTTGAACCTGTTGTTGTGGCAAACAGCCACAAGGCGGCAGCATTGTTACGTTCTCAACTCTTGTTACTAGGGCAACAGAGTCTTCCTGGAGGTAGTGTTTCGAGGTTGTAAATTAGAGTGGAATGTGCTGGGACCTGCCCCCAGAAGGTTATGTCTCCTTACTTATGTTTGTTTTATAAATTTAATTTATATTTCTTATCAGAGTAAATTTGATTAGAGTGTTGGGATTGTCTGGCTGTACAGAATCTGCTCAATGATTCATACATATGTCTGTTCATCTTCGGATCCTGTTACCATGTATGTTATTACAGAATGTTGAGTAGACCTCCCTTGGTATTTGGTAGGTGTTTTGTCATTATATATTTTATATGTATTGGTGATTATATAATTCATATAGTTTATAGGTTATTTGTTTCTATACATTTAACATACATTAGTATATGTATGTTAGCCCCATAATCCTAATTTATCCATCCTCCCACCTTTCATTTTGGTTAAACATTATTTTGTTTTACAAATCTCTGAGTGTCTTTTTCTGTGAAAATATGTTCATTGGTAGCAATCTTAGGATAACATGTATAAATGATACCATAGGAGATTTGTCATTCCCTTTTGACTTACTGAACCTAATATGATTATTTCTAGGCTCCTCTGCAGTCCTGAAAACGGCACTGTTCATTTTTTTCCCGAGGCAACTATTCCATTCGGTACGTATTACGCTTCTTCTTTGTCCATTTATCTGTTGATGGACATTTTGTTTGCTTGCATGTCTTGGCTATTGTCAGTATTGCTGCAGTGCATGTGTGCCTGTCTGTGCCTTTCCTATTCTGGTCTCCTTAGGTTATTGGCCCATTAGGGGATGGGCCGCATCCCATGGTAGCTCAGTTTTTACCTTTTAAATGCAGCTCCATTGTGTTCTGATGATGAGCTGTTACCAGTTTACATCCAACGAACAGCATAGTGGGTATGCCTTTCTCCACTAACCCGTCAGCATTCATTGTTTGTAGACTTTTGACGCCTGGCATTTTGAATATCGGGTGGCGAAGTCCTTTTGTAGTTTGGATTTGCATCCAACCAATAAATAATTCCTGAAATTGAGCTTTTATCCCTGTTCTTCTTTTTTTTTAAATAACAGAGTGAGTAAAACTTACCTCTTCAAACTCTTTTCTTGAAAAGTTTTCCGTGTTGTGAACTTTTTTTGGCAATTCCCTACCCCAGGACATTTTTTGATGGCATGAGTCATTTACAGCCCGGCAGTCCTTGTGAATATTAGTGACTATTAGCAGTAGATTGAAAGCTGCTGTTTAAGGAAACGGCCTTAGGGTGGCAGCATTTCTACATTGCCAACTCTGCTTGCTAGGGAAACAGAATCTTGGTGCAAGTTGTGATTTTAGGTTGCAGATTAGAGTGGAATGTGCCAGGGCAAACCCCCATAAGTTTTGCCTCCTTAATTCTTGTTTGTGTCTTTAAATTGTAGTTTTTATCAGAGCAGATTTGATTGAAAAATGTCTTTTGTTCTAGGTGTACAGAATCTTGTTCATTTAAACATTTACATATATCTCTTGATATTTGGGTCCTTTTCCATGTAGGTTATTACAAAGTGTTGAGTAGACCACTCTTGGTATTCCATAGATCTTTGGGGATGATATATTTTGTATGTATTAGTATATGGTTGATGACCCCAATATCTTAATTTATTCATTCCTCACACCTTTTCTTTGGCTTAACCATAAGTTTTTCTTCTCAATCTGAGATTGTCTTTCTCTGTGGAAATATGTTGTTTTTATGAATAATCAGATGACATAAGTGATACCCGAGGACATTTGTCTTTCGCATTCTGACTTACTTCACGTTGTGTGATTATCTCTAGGCTCATCTGTGGTTCTGCCTATGCCATTCTTTTACTTTCTTCGTGACTAATATTCCAATCTGTCCATATACCACTTCTTCTTTGTCCATTTACCTGTTTATAAACCTTTGTTTTGCTTCCATGTCTTGGCTATTTCAATATTGCTGCAGTGCACATTTGCCTGCCTCTGTCTTTCCCATTCTGGTGGTCTTAGGTTATGGGCCTAAAAGGGGCCCTGCCGCATCATATGGTAGCTCACTTTTTACCTTTTAAAGCAGCTCCATTCCATTTTCGTTAGTGCTGTCACTAATTTACCTCCCACAAGCAGCCAGAAGTTTTGCAGTTCTCTAAAATCCCTTCAGCATTTATAGTTTGTCGACTCTTTGCTGATGCTCATTGGACTGGTGTGAGCTGAAACCCTTTTGGAGGTTGGATTAGCATGTGGCTACTAATTTCTTATCCTGAGCTTTAGGCATGTCCTGCTTTTTTCTTTTCCTTTTTTTATTAAAGAGTGAGTACAACTTCCCTCTTCATATTGACTTCTTGATAAATTTGTCATGTGTTGAAATTTCTTGCCTATTCCCTACCCCAGGGCATTTTTTGAGGGCAGGTGTCATTTACGGCCCTGCAGTCCTTGGGACTATTGAGCACCCATTAGCACTGAGTTTGAACCTGTTGTTGTGGCAAACAGCCACAAGGCGGCAGCATTGTTACGTTCTCAACTATTGTTACTAGGGCAACAGAGTCTTCCTGGAGGTAGTGTTCCGAGGTTGTAAATTAGAGTGGAATGTGCTGGGACCAGCCCCCAGAAGGTTATGTCTCCTTACTTATGTTTGTTTTATAAATTTAATTTATATTTCTTATCAGAGTGAATTTGATTAGAGTGTTGTGATTGTCTGGCTGTACAGAATCTGCTCAATGATTCATACATATGTCTGTTCATCTTCGGATCCTGTTACCATGTATGTTATTACAGAATGTTGAGTAGACCTCCCTTGGTATTTGGTAGGTGTTTTGTCATTATATATTTTATATGTATTGGTGATTATATAATTCATATAGTTTATAGGTTATTTGTTTCTATACATTTAACATACATTAGTATATGTATGTTAGCCCCATAATCCTAATTTATCCATCCTCCCACCTTTCATTTTGGTTAACCATTATTTTGTTTTACAAATCTCTGAGTGTCTTTTTCTGTGAAAATATGTTCATTGGTAGCAATCTTAGGATAACATGTATAAATGATACCATAGGAGATTTGTCATTCCCTTTTGACTTACTGAACCTAATATGATTATTTCTAGGCTCCTCTGCAGTCCTGAAAACGGCACTGTTCATTTTTTTCCCGAGGCAACTATTCCATTCGGTACGTATAACGCTTCTTCTTTGTCCGTTTATCTGTTGATGGACATTTTGTTTGCTTGCATGTCTTGGCTATTGTCAGTATTGCTGCAGTGCATGTGTGCCTGTCTGTGCCTTTCCTATTCTGGTCTCCTTGGGTTATTGGCCCATTAGGGGATGGGCCGCATCCCATGGTAGCTCAGTTTTTACCTTTTAAATGCAGCTCCATTCTGTTCTCATGATGAGCTGTTAACAGTTTACATCCAACGAACAGCATAGTGGGTATGCCTTTCTCCACTAACCCGTCAGCATTCATTGTTTGTAGACTTTTGACGCATGGCATTTTGTATATTGGGTGGCGAAGTCCTTTTGTAGTTTGGATTTGCATCCAACCAATAAATAATTCCTGAAATTGAGCTTCTATCCATGTTCTTCTTTTTTTTTAAATAACAGAGTGAGTAACACTTACCTCTTCAAACTCTTTTCTTGAAAAATTTTCCGTGCTGTGAACTTTTTTTGGCCATTCCCTACCCCAGGACATTTTTTGAGGGCATGAGTCATTTACAGCCCGGCAGTCCTTGTGAATATTAGTGACCATTAGCAGTAGATTGAAAGCTGCTGTTTAAGGAAACGGCCTTAGGGTGGCAGCATTTCTACGTTGCCAACTCTGCTTGCTAGGGAAACAGAATCTTGGTGCAAGTTGTGATTTTAGGTTGCAGATTAGAGTGGAATGTGCCAGGGCAAACCCCCATAAGTTTTGCCTCCTTAATTCTTGGTTGTGTCTTTAAATTGTAGTTTTTATCAGAGCAGATTTGATTGAAAAATGTCTTTTGTTCTAGGTGTACAGAATCTTGTTCATTTACACATTTACATATATCTCTTGATATTTGGGTCCTTTTCCATGTAGGTTATTACAAAGTGTTGAGTAGACAACCCTTGGTATTCCATAGGTCTTTGGGGATGATATAATTTGTATGTATTAGTATATGGTTGTTGACCCCAATATCTTAATTTATTCATTCCTCACACCTTTTCTTTGGCTTAACCATAAGTTTTTCTTCTCAATCTGAGATTGTCTTTCTCTGTGGAAATATGTTCTTTTTATGAATAATCAGATGACATAAGTGATACCCGAGGACATTTGTCTTTCGCATTCTGACTTACTTCACGTTGTGTGATTATCTCTAGGCTCATCTGTGGTTCTGCCTATGCCATTCTTTTATTTTTTTCGTGACTAATATTCCAATCTGTCCATATACCACTTCTTCTTTGTCCATTTACCTGTTTATAAACCTTTGTTTTGCTTCCATGTCTTGGCTATTTCAATATTGCTGCAGTGCACATTTGCCTGCCTCTGTCTTTCCCATTCTGGTGGTGTTAGGTTATGGGCCTAAAAGGTTCCCTGCCGCATCATATGGTAGCTCACTTGTTACCTTTTAAAGCAGCTCCATTCCATTTTCGTAAGTGCTGTTACTAATTTACCTCCCACCAGCAGCCAGAAGGTGCGCAGTTCTCTAAAATCCCTTCAGCATTTATCGTTTGTCGACTCTTTGCCGATGCTCATTGGACTGGTGTGAGCTGAAACCCTTTTGGAGGTTGGATTAGCATGTGGCTACTAATTTCTTATCCTGAGCTTTAGGCATGTCCTGCTTTTTTCTTTTGCTTTTTTTATTAAGGAGTGAGTACATCTTCCCTCTTCATATTGACTTCTTGAAAAATTTGTCATGTGTTGAAATTTCTTGCCTATTCCCTACCCCAGGGCATTTTTTGAGGGCAGGTGTCATTTACGGCCCTGCAGTCCTTGTGACTATTAAGCAACCATTAGCACTGGGTTTGAACCTGTTGTTGTGGCAAACAGCCACAAGGCGGCAGCATTGTTACGTTCTCAACTCTTGTTACTAGGGCAACAGAGTCTTCCTGGAGGTAGTGTTTCGAGGTTGTAAATTAGAGTGGAATGTGCTGGGACCTGCCCCCAGAAGGTTATGTCTCCTTACTTATGTTTGTTTTATAAATTTAATTTATATTTCTTATCAGAGTAAATTTGATTAGAGTGTTGGGATTGTCTGGCTGTACAGAATCTGCTCAATGATTCATACATATGTCTGTTCATCTTCGGATCCTGTTACCATGTATGTTATTACAGAATGTTGAGTAGACCTCCCTTGGTATTTGGTAGGTGTTTTGTCATTATATATTTTATATGTATTGGTGATTATATAATTCATATAGTTTATAGGTTATTTGTTTCTATACATTTAACATACATTAGTATATGTATGTTAGCCCCATAATCCTAATTTATCCATCCTCCCACCTTTCATTTTGGTTAAACATTATTTTGTTTTACAAATCTCTGAGTGTCTTTTTCTGTGAAAATATGTTCATTGGTAGCAATCTTAGGATAACATGTATAAATGATACCATAGGAGATTTGTCATTCCCTTTTGACTTACTGAACCTAATATGATTATTTCTAGGCTCCTCTGCAGTCGTGAAAACGGCACTGTTCATTTTTTTCCCGAGGCAACTATTCCATTCGGTACGTATTACGCTTCTTCTTTGTCCATTTATCTGTTGATGGACATTTTGTTTGCTTGCATGTCTTGGCTATTGTCAGTATTGCTGCAGTGCATGTGTGCCTGTCTGTGCCTTTCCTATTCTGGTCTCCTTAGGTTATTGGCCCATTAGGGGATGGGCCGCATCCCATGGTAGCTCAGTTTTTACCTTTTAAATGCAGCTCCATTGTGTTCTGATGATGAGCTGTTACCAGTTTACATCCAACGAACAGCATAGTGGGTATGCCTTTCTCCACTAACCCGTCAGCATTCATTGTTTGTAGACTTTTGACGCATGGAATTTTTAATATTGGGTGGCGAAGTCCTTTTGTAGTTTGGATTTGCATCCAACCAATAAATAATTCCTGAAATTGAGCTTTTATCCATGTTCTTCTTTTTTTAAAAATAACAGAGTGAATAACACTTAACTCTTCAAACTCTTTTCTTGAAAAGTTTTCCGTGTTGTGAACTTTTTTTGGCCATTCCCTACCCCAGGACATTTTTTGAGGGCATGAGTCATTTACAGCCCGGCAGTTCTTGTGAATATTAGTGACTATTAGCAGTAGATTGAAAGCTGCTGTTTAAGGAAACGGCCTTAGGGTGGCAGCATTTCTACGTTGCCAACTCTGCTTGCTAGGGAAACAGAATCTTGGTGCAAGTTGTGATTTTAGGTTGCAGATTAGAGTGGAATGTGCCAGGGCAAACCCCCATACGTTTTGCCTCCTTAATTCTTGTTTGTGTCTTTAAATTGTAGTTTTTATCAGAGCAGATTTGATTGAAAAATGTCTTTTGTTCTAGGTGTACAGAATCTCGTTCATTTACACATTTACATATATCTCTTGATATTTGGGTCCTTTTCCTTGTAGGTTATTACAAAGTGTTGAGTAGACCACCCTTGGTATTCCATAGGTCTTTGGGGATGATATATTTTGTATGTATTAGTATATGGTTGTTGACCCCAATATCTTAATTTATTCATTCCTCACACCTTTTCTTTGGCTTAACCATAAGTTTTTCTTCTCAATCTGAGATTGTCTTTCTCTGTGGAAATATGTTCTTTTTATGAATAATCAGATGACATAAGTGATACCCGAGGACATTTGTCTTTCGCATTCTGACTTACTTCACGTTGTGTGATTATCTCTAGGCTCATCTGTGGTTCTGCCTATGCCATTCTTTTACTTTCTTCGTGACTAATATTCCAATCTGTCCATATACCACTTCTTCTTTGTCCATTTACCTGTTTATAAACCTTTGTTTTGCTTCCATGTCTTGGCTATTTCAATATTGCTGCAGTGCACATTTGCCTGCCTCTGTCTTTCCCATTCTGGTGGTCTTAGGTTATGGGCCTAAAAGGGGCCCTGCCGCATCATATGGTAGCTCACTTTTTACCTTTTAAAGCAGCTCCATTCCATTTTCGTTAGTGCTGTCACTAATTTACCTCCCACAAGCAGCCAGAAGTTGTGCAGTTCTCTAAAATCCCTTCAGCATTTATAGTTTGTCGACTCTTTGCTGATGCTCATTGGACTGGTGTGAGCTGAAACCCTTTTGGAGGTTGGATTAGCATGTGGCTACTAATTTCTTATCCTGAGCTTTAGGCATGTCCTGCTTTTTTCTTTTCCTTTTTTTATTAAAGAGTGAGTACAACTTCCCTCTTCATATTGACTTCTTGATAAATTTGTCATGTGTTGAAATTTCTTGCCTATTCCCTACCCCAGGGCATTTTTTGAGGGCAGGTGTCATTTACGGCCCTGCAGTCCTTGGGACTATTGAGCACCCATTAGCACTGAGTTTGAACCTGTTGTTGTGGCAAACAGCCACAAGGCGGCAGCATTGTTACGTTCTCAACTATTGTTACTAGGGCAACAGAGTCTTCCTGGAGGTAGTGTTCCGAGGTTGTAAATTAGAGTGGAATGTGCTGGGACCAGCCCCCAGAAGGTTATGTCTCCTTACTTATGTTTGTTTTATAAATTTAATTTATATTTCTTATCAGAGTGAATTTGATTAGAGTGTTGTGATTGTCTGGCTGTACAGAATCTGCTCAATGATTCATACATATGTCTGTTCATCTTCGGATCCTGTTACCATGTATGTTATTACAGAATGTTGAGTAGACCTCCCTTGGTATTTGGTAGGTGTTTTGTCATTATATATTTTATATGTATTGGTGATTATATAATTCATATAGTTTATAGGTTATTTGTTTCTATACATTTAACATACATTAGTATATGTATGTTAGCCCCATAATCCTAATTTATCCATCCTCCCACCTTTCATTTTGGTTAACCATTATTTTGTTTTACAAATCTCTGAGTGTCTTTTTCTGTGAAAATATGTTCATTGGTAGCAATCTTAGGATAACATGTATAAATGATACCATAGGAGATTTGTCATTCCCTTTTGACTTACTGAACCTAATATGATTATTTCTAGGCTCCTCTGCAGTCCTGAAAACGGCACTGTTCATTTTTTTCCCGAGGCAACTATTCCATTCGGTACGTATTACGCTTCTTCTTTGTCCATTTATCTGTTGATGGATATTTTGTTTGCTTGCATGTCTTGGCTATTGTCAGTATTGCTGCAGTGCATGTGTGCCTGTCTGTGCCTTTCCTATTCTGGTCTCCTTAGGTTATTGGCCCATTAGGGGATGGGCCGCATCCCATGGTAGATCACTTTTTACCTTTTAAATGCAGCTCCATTCTGTTCTCATGATGAGCTGTTACCAGTTTACATCCAACGAACAGCATAGTGGGTATGCCTTTCTCCAATAACCCGTCAGCATTCATTGTTTGTAGACTTTTGACGCCTGGCATTTTGAATATCGGGTGGCGAAGTCCTTTTGTAGTTTGGATTTGCATCCAACCAATAAATAATTCCTGAAATTGAGCTTTTATCCCTGTTCTTCTTTTTTTTTAAATAACAGAGTGAGTAAAACTTACCTCTTCAAACTCTTTTCTTGAAAAGTTTTCCGTGTTGTGAACTTTTTTTGGCAATTCCCTACCCCAGGACATTTTTTGATGGCATGAGTCATTTACAGCCCGGCAGTCCTTGTGAATATTAGTGACTATTAGCAGTAGATTGAAAGCTGCTGTTTAAGGAAACGGCCTTAGGGTGGCAGCATTTCTACATTGCCAACTCTGCTTGCTAGGGAAACAGAATCTTGGTGCAAGTTGTGATTTTAGGTTGCAGATTAGAGTGGAATGTGCCAGGGCAAACCCCCATAAGTTTTGCCTCCTTAATTCTTGTTTGTGTCTTTAAATTGTAGTTTTTATCAGAGCAGATTTGATTGAAAAATGTCTTTTGTTCTAGGTGTACAGAATCTTGTTCATTTAAACATTTACATATATCTCTTGATATTTGGGTCCTTTTCCATGTAGGTTATTACAAAGTGTTGAGTAGACCACTCTTGGTATTCCATAGATCTTTGGGGATGATATATTTTGTATGTATTAGTATATGGTTGATGACCCCAATATCTTAATTTATTCATTCCTCACACCTTTTCTTTGGCTTAACCATAAGTTTTTCTTCTCAATCTGAGATTGTCTTTCTCTGTGGAAATATGTTGTTTTTATGAATAATCAGATGACATAAGTGATACCCGAGGACATTTGTCTTTCGCATTCTGACTTACTTCACGTTGTGTGATTATCTCTAGGCTCATCTGTGGTTCTGCCTATGCCATTCTTTTACTTTCTTCGTGACTAATATTCCAATCTGTCCATATACCACTTCTTCTTTGTCCATTTACCTGTTTATAAACCTTTGTTTTGCTTCCATGTCTTGGCTATTTCAATATTGCTGCAGTGCACATTTGCCTGCCTCTGTCTTTCCCATTCTGGTGGTCTTAGGTTATGGGCCTAAAAGGGGCCCTGCCGCATCATATGGTAGCTCACTTTTTACCTTTTAAAGCAGCTCCATTCCATTTTCGTTAGTGCTGTCACTAATTTACCTCCCACAAGCAGCCAGAAGTTGTGCAGTTCTCTAAAATCCCTTCAGCATTTATAGTTTGTCGACTCTTTGCTGATGCTCATTGGACTGGTGTGAGCTGAAACCCTTTTGGAGGTTGGATTAGCATGTGGCTACTAATTTCTTATCCTGAGCTTTAGGCATGTCCTGCTTTTTTCTTTTCCTTTTTTTATTAAAGAGTGAGTACAACTTCCCTCTTCATATTGACTTCTTGATAAATTTGTCATGTGTTGAAATTTCTTGCCTATTCCCTACCCCAGGGCATTTTTTGAGGGCAGGTGTCATTTACGGCCCTGCAGTCCTTGGGACTATTGAGCACCCATTAGCACTGAGTTTGAACCTGTTGTTGTGGCAAACAGCCACAAGGCGGCAGCATTGTTACGTTCTCAACTATTGTTACTAGGGCAACAGAGTCTTCCTGGAGGTAGTGTTCCGAGGTTGTAAATTAGAGTGGAATGTGCTGGGACCAGCCCCCAGAAGGTTATGTCTCCTTACTTATGTTTGTTTTATAAATTTAATTTATATTTCTTATCAGAGTGAATTTGATTAGAGTGTTGTGATTGTCTGGCTGTACAGAATCTGCTCAATGATTCATACATATGTCTGTTCATCTTCGGATCCTGTTACCATGTATGTTATTACAGAATGTTGAGTAGACCTCCCTTGGTATTTGGTAGGTGTTTTGTCATTATATATTTTATATGTATTGGTGATTATATAATTCATATAGTTTATAGGTTATTTGTTTCTATACATTTAACATACATTAGTATATGTATGTTAGCCCCATAATCCTAATTTATCCATCCTCCCACCTTTCATTTTGGTTAACCATTATTTTGTTTTACAAATCTCTGAGTGTCTTTTTCTGTGAAAATATGTTCATTGGTAGCAATCTTAGGATAACATGTATAAATGATACCATAGGAGATTTGTCATTCCCTTTTGACTTACTGAACCTAATATGATTATTTCTAGGCTCCTCTGCAGTCCTGAAAACGGCACTGTTCATTTTTTTCCCGAGGCAACTATTCCATTCGGTACGTATTACGCTTCTTCTTTGTCCATTTATCTGTTGATGGATATTTTGTTTGCTTGCATGTCTTGGCTATTGTCAGTATTGCTGCAGTGCATGTGTGCCTGTCTGTGCCTTTCCTATTCTGGTCTCCTTAGGTTATTGGCCCATTAGGGGAAGGGCCGCATCCCATGGTAGATCACTTTTTACCTTTTAAATGCAGCTCCATTCTGTTCTCATGATGAGCTGTTACCAGTTTACATCCAACGAACAGCATAGTGGGTATGCCTTTCTCCAATAACCCGTCAGCATTCATTGTTTGTAGACTTTTGACGCCTGGCATTTTGAATATCGGGTGGCGAAGTCCTTTTGTAGTTTGGATTTGCATCCAACCAATAAATAATTCCTGAAATTGAGCTTTTATCCCTGTTCTTCTTTTTTTTTAAATAACAGAGTGAGTAAAACTTACCTCTTCAAACTCTTTTCTTGAAAAGTTTTCCGTGTTGTGAACTTTTTTTGGCAATTCCCTACCCCAGGACATTTTTTGATGGCATGAGTCATTTACAGCCCGGCAGTCCTTGTGAATATTAGTGACTATTAGCAGTAGATTGAAAGCTGCTGTTTAAGGAAACGGCCTTAGGGTGGCAGCATTTCTACATTGCCAACTCTGCTTGCTAGGGAAACAGAATCTTGGTGCAAGTTGTGATTTTAGGTTGCAGATTAGAGTGGAATGTGCCAGGGCAAACCCCCATAAGTTTTGCCTCCTTAATTCTTGTTTGTGTCTTTAAATTGTAGTTTTTATCAGAGCAGATTTGATTGAAAAATGTCTTTTGTTCTAGGTGTACAGAATCTTGTTCATTTAAACATTTACATATATCTCTTGATATTTGGGTCCTTTTCCATGTAGGTTATTACAAAGTGTTGAGTAGACCACTCTTGGTATTCCATAGATCTTTGGGGATGATATATTTTGTATGTATTAGTATATGGTTGATGACCCCAATATCTTAATTTATTCATTCCTCACACCTTTTCTTTGGCTTAACCATAAGTTTTTCTTCTCAATCTGAGATTGTCTTTCTCTGTGGAAATATGTTGTTTTTATGAATAATCAGATGACATAAGTGATACCCGAGGACATTTGTCTTTCGCATTCTGACTTACTTCACGTTGTGTGATTATCTCTAGGCTCATCTGTGGTTCTGCCTATGCCATTCTTTTATTTTTTTCGTGACTAATATTCCAATCTTTCCATATACCACTTCTTCTTTGTCCATTTACCTGTTTATAAACCTTTGTTTTGCTTCCATGTCTTGGCTATTTCAATATTGCTGCAGTGCACATTTGCCTGCCTCTGTCTTTCCCATTCTGGTGGTCTTAGGTTATGGGCCTAAAAGGTGCCCTGCCGCATCCTATGGTACCTCACTTGTTACCTTTTAAAGCAGCTCCATTCCATTTTCGTTAGTGCTGTCACTAATTTACCTCCCACCAGCAGCCAGAAGGTGCGCAGTTCTCTAAAATCCCTTCAGCATTTATAGTTTGTCGACTCTTTGCTGATGCTCATTGGACTGGTGTGAGCTGAAACCCTTTTGGAGGTTGGATTAGCATGTGGCTACTAATTTCTTATCCTGAGCTTTAGGCATGTCCTGCTTTTTTCTTTTCCTTTTTTTATTAAAGAGTGAGTACAACGTCCCTCTTCATATTGACTTCTTGAAAAATTTGTCATGTGTTGAAATTTCTTGCCTATTCCCTACCGCAGGGCATTTTTTGAGGGCAGGTGTCATTTACGGCCCTGCAGTCCTTGTGACTATTGAGCAACCATTAGCACTGGGTTTGAACCTGTTGTTGTGGCAAACAGCCACAAGGCGGCAGCATTGTTACGTTCTCAAATCTTGTTACTAGGGCAACAGAGTCTTCCTGGAGGTAGTGTTCCGAGGTTGTAAATTAGAGTGGAATGTGCTGGGACCAGCCCCCAGAAGGTTATGTCTCCTTACTTATGTTTGTTTTATAAATTTAATTTATATTTCTTATCAGAGTGAATTTGATTAGAGTGTTTTGATTGTCTGGCTGTACAGAATCTGCTCAATGATTCATACATATGTCTGTTCATCTTTGGATCCTGTTACCATGTATGTTATTACAGAATGTTGAGTAGACCTCCCTTGGTATTTGGTAGGTGTTTTGTCATTATATATTTTATATGTATTGGTGATTATATAATTCATATAGTTTATAGGTTATTTGTTTCTATACATTTAACATACATTAGTATATGTATGTTAGCCCCATAATCCTAATTTATCCATCCTCCCACCTTTCATTTTGGTTAACCATTATTTTGTTTTACAAATCTCTGAGTATCTTTTTCTGTGAAAATATGTTCATTGGTAGCAATCTTAGGATAACTTGTATAAATGATACCATAGGAGATTTGTCATTCCCTTTTGACTTACTGAACCTAATATGATTATTTCTAGGCTCCTCTGCAGTCCTGAAAACCGCACTGTTCATTTTTTTCCCGAGGCAACTATTCCATTCGGTACGTATAACGCTTCTTCTTTGTCCATTTATCTGTTGATGGACATTTTGTTTGCTTGCATGTCTTGGCTATTGTCAGTATGGCTGCAGTGCATGTGTGCCTGTCTGTGCCTTTCCTATTCTGCTCTCCTTAGGTTATTGGCCCATTAGGGGATGGGCCGCATCCCATCGTAGCTCAGTTTTTACCTTTTAAATGCAGCTCCATTCTGTTCTGATGATGAGCTGTTACCAGTTTACATCCAACGAACAGCATAGGGGGTATGCCTTTCTCCACTAACCCGTCAGCATTCATTGTTTGTAGACTTTTGACGGATGGCATTTTGAATATCGGGTGGCGAAGTCCTTTTGTAGTTTGGATTTGCACCCAAGCAATAAATAATTCCTGAAATTGAGCTTTTATCCCTGTTCTTCTTTTTTTTTTAAATAACAGATTGAGTAACACTTACCTCTTCAAACTCTTTTCTTGAAACGTTTTCCGTGTTGTGAACTTTTTTGGCCATTCCCTACCCCAGGACATTTTTTGAGGGCATGAGTCATTTACAGCCCGGCAGTCCTTGTGAATATTAGTGACCATTAGCAGTAGATTGAAAGCTGCTGTTTAAGGAAACGGCCTTAGGGTGGCAGCATTTCTACGTTGCCAACTCTGCTTGCTAGGGAAACAGAATCTTGGTGCAAGTTGTGATTTTAGGTTGCAGATTAGAGTGGAATGTGCCAGGGCAAACCCCCATAAGTTTTGCCTCCTTAATTCTTGTTTGTGTCTTTAAATTGTAGTTTTTATCAGAGCAGATTTGATTGAAAAATGTCTTTTGTTCTAGGTGTACAGAATCTTGTTCATTTACACATTTACATATATCTCTTGATATTTGGGTCCTCTTCCATGTCGGTTATTACAAAGTGTTGTGTAGACCACTCTCGGTATTCCATAGGTCTTTGGGGATGGTAAATTTTGTATGTATTAGTAAATGGTTGTTGACCCCAATATCTTAATTTATTCATTCCTCACACCTTTTCTTTGGCTTAACCATAAGTTTTTCTTCTCAATCTGAGATTGTCTTTCTCTGTGGAAATATGTTGTTTTTATGAATAATCAGATGACATAAGTGATACCCGAGGACATTTGTCTTTCGCATTCTGACTTACTTCACGTTGTGTGATTATCTCTAGGCTCATCTGTGGTTCTGCCTATGCCATTCTTTTACTTTTTTCGTGACTAATATTCCAATCTGTCCATATACCACTTCTTCTTTGTCCATTTACCTGTTTATAAACCTTTGTTTTGCTTCCATGTCTTGGCTATTTCAATATTGCTGCAGTGCACATTTGCCTGCCTCTGTCTTTCCCATTCTGGTGGTCTTAGGTTATGGGCCTAAAAGGTGCCCTGCCGCATCATATGGCAGCTCACGTTTTACCTTTTAAAGCAGCTCCATTCCATTTTCGTTAGTGCTGTCACTAATTTACCTCCCACAAGCAGCCAGAAGTTGTGCAGTTCTCTAAAATCCCTTCAGCATTTATAGTTTGTCGACTCTTTGCTGATGCTCATTGGACTGGTGTGAGCTGAAACCCTTTTGGAGGTTGGATTAGCATGTGGCTACTAATTTCTTATCCTGAGCTTTAGGCATGTCCTGCTTTTTTCTTTTCCTTTTTTTATTAAAGAGTGAGTACAACTTCCCTCTTCATATTGACTTCTTGATAAATTTGTCATGTGTTGAAATTTCTTGCCTATTCCCTACCCCAGGGCATTTTTTGAGGGCAGGTGTCATTTACGGCCCTGCAGTCCTTGGGACTATTGAGCACCCATTAGCACTGAGTTTGAACCTGTTGTTGTGGCAAACAGCCACAAGGCGGCAGCATTGTTACGTTCTCAACTATTGTTACTAGGGCAACAGAGTCTTCCTGGAGGTAGTGTTCCGAGGTTGTAAATTAGAGTGGAATGTGCTGGGACCAGCCCCCAGAAGGTTATGTCTCCTTACTTATGTTTGTTTTATAAATTTAATTTATATTTCTTATCAGAGTGAATTTGATTAGAGTGTTGTGATTGTCTGGCTGTACAGAATCTGCTCAATGATTCATACATATGTCTGTTCATCTTCGGATCCTGTTACCATGTATGTTATTACAGAATGTTGAGTAGACCTCCCTTGGTATTTGGTAGGTGTTTTGTCATTATATATTTTATATGTATTGGTGATTATATAATTCATATAGTTTATAGGTTATTTGTTTCTATACATTTAACATACATTAGTATATGTATGTTAGCCCCATAATCCTAATTTATCCATCCTCCCACCTTTCATTTTGGTTAACCATTATTTTGTTTTACAAATCTCTGAGTGTCTTTTTCTGTGAAAATATGTTCATTGGTAGCAATCTTAGGATAACATGTATAAATGATACCATAGGAGATTTGTCATTCCCTTTTGACTTACTGAACCTAATATGATTATTTCTAGGCTCCTCTGCAGTCCTGAAAACGGCACTGTTCATTTTTTTCCCGAGGCAACTATTCCATTCGGTACGTATTACGCTTCTTCTTTGTCCATTTATCTGTTGATGGATATTTTGTTTGCTTGCATGTCTTGGCTATTGTCAGTATTGCTGCAGTGCATGTGTGCCTGTCTGTGCCTTTCCTATTCTGGTCTCCTTAGGTTATTGGCCCATTAGGGGATGGGCCGCATCCCATGGTAGATCACTTTTTACCTTTTAAATGCAGCTCCATTCTGTTCTCATGATGAGCTGTTACCAGTTTACATCCAACGAACAGCATAGTGGGTATGCCTTTCTCCAATAACCCGTCAGCATTCATTGTTTGTAGACTTTTGACGCCTGGCATTTTGAATATCGGGTGGCGAAGTCCTTTTGTAGTTTGGATTTGCATCCAACCAATAAATAATTCCTGAAATTGAGCTTTTATCCCTGTTCTTCTTTTTTTTTAAATAACAGAGTGAGTAAAACTTACCTCTTCAAACTCTTTTCTTGAAAAGTTTTCCGTGTTGTGAACTTTTTTTGGCAATTCCCTACCCCAGGACATTTTTTGATGGCATGAGTCATTTACAGCCCGGCAGTCCTTGTGAATATTAGTGACTATTAGCAGTAGATTGAAAGCTGCTGTTTAAGGAAACGGCCTTAGGGTGGCAGCATTTCTACATTGCCAACTCTGCTTGCTAGGGAAACAGAATCTTGGTGCAAGTTGTGATTTTAGGTTGCAGATTAGAGTGGAATGTGCCAGGGCAAACCCCCATAAGTTTTGCCTCCTTAATTCTTGTTTGTGTCTTTAAATTGTAGTTTTTATCAGAGCAGATTTGATTGAAAAATGTCTTTTGTTCTAGGTGTACAGAATCTTGTTCATTTAAACATTTACATATATCTCTTGATATTTGGGTCCTTTTCCATGTAGGTTATTACAAAGTGTTGAGTAGACCACTCTTGGTATTCCATAGATCTTTGGGGATGATATATTTTGTATGTATTAGTATATGGTTGATGACCCCAATATCTTAATTTATTCATTCCTCACACCTTTTCTTTGGCTTAACCATAAGTTTTTCTTCTCAATCTGAGATTGTCTTTCTCTGTGGAAATATGTTGTTTTTATGAATAATCAGATGACATAAGTGATACCCGAGGACATTTGTCTTTCGCATTCTGACTTACTTCACGTTGTGTGATTATCTCTAGGCTCATCTGTGGTTCTGCCTATGCCATTCTTTTACTTTCTTCGTGACTAATATTCCAATCTGTCCATATACCACTTCTTCTTTGTCCATTTACCTGTTTATAAACCTTTGTTTTGCTTCCATGTCTTGGCTATTTCAATATTGCTGCAGTGCACATTTGCCTGCCTCTGTCTTTCCCATTCTGGTGGTCTTAGGTTATGGGCCTAAAAGGGGCCCTGCCGCATCATATGGTAGCTCACTTTTTACCTTTTAAAGCAGCTCCATTCCATTTTCGTTAGTGCTGTCACTAATTTACCTCCCACAAGCAGCCAGAAGTTGTGCAGTTCTCTAAAATCCCTTCAGCATTTATAGTTTGTCGACTCTTTGCTGATGCTCATTGGACTGGTGTGAGCTGAAACCCTTTTGGAGGTTGGATTAGCATGTGGCTACTAATTTCTTATCCTGAGCTTTAGGCATGTCCTGCTTTTTTCTTTTCCTTTTTTTATTAAAGAGTGAGTACAACTTCCCTCTTCATATTGACTTCTTGATAAATTTGTCATGTGTTGAAATTTCTTGCCTATTCCCTACCCCAGGGCATTTTTTGAGGGCAGGTGTCATTTACGGCCCTGCAGTCCTTGGGACTATTGAGCACCCATTAGCACTGAGTTTGAACCTGTTGTTGTGGCAAACAGCCACAAGGCGGCAGCATTGTTACGTTCTCAACTATTGTTACTAGGGCAACAGAGTCTTCCTGGAGGTAGTGTTCCGAGGTTGTAAATTAGAGTGGAATGTGCTGGGACCAGCCCCCAGAAGGTTATGTCTCCTTACTTATGTTTGTTTTATAAATTTAATTTATATTTCTTATCAGAGTGAATTTGATTAGAGTGTTGTGATTGTCTGGCTGTACAGAATCTGCTCAATGATTCATACATATGTCTGTTCATCTTCGGATCCTGTTACCATGTATGTTATTACAGAATGTTGAGTAGACCTCCCTTGGTATTTGGTAGGTGTTTTGTCATTATATATTTTATATGTATTGGTGATTATATAATTCATATAGTTTATAGGTTATTTGTTTCTATACATTTAACATACATTAGTATATGTATGTTAGCCCCATAATCCTAATTTATCCATCCTCCCACCTTTCATTTTGGTTAACCATTATTTTGTTTTACAAATCTCTGAGTGTCTTTTTCTGTGAAAATATGTTCATTGGTAGCAATCTTAGGATAACATGTATAAATGATACCATAGGAGATTTGTCATTCCCTTTTGACTTACTGAACCTAATATGATTATTTCTAGGCTCCTCTGCAGTCCTGAAAACGGCACTGTTCATTTTTTTCCCGAGGCAACTATTCCATTCGGTACGTATTACGCTTCTTCTTTGTCCATTTATCTGTTGATGGATATTTTGTTTGCTTGCATGTCTTGGCTATTGTCAGTATTGCTGCAGTGCATGTGTGCCTGTCTGTGCCTTTCCTATTCTGGTCTCCTTAGGTTATTGGCCCATTAGGGGAAGGGCCGCATCCCATGGTAGATCACTTTTTACCTTTTAAATGCAGCTCCATTCTGTTCTCATGATGAGCTGTTACCAGTTTACATCCAACGAACAGCATAGTGGGTATGCCTTTCTCCAATAACCCGTCAGCATTCATTGTTTGTAGACTTTTGACGCCTGGCATTTTGAATATCGGGTGGCGAAGTCCTTTTGTAGTTTGGATTTGCATCCAACCAATAAATAATTCCTGAAATTGAGCTTTTATCCCTGTTCTTCTTTTTTTTTTAAATAACAGAGTGAGTAAAACTTACCTCTTCAAACTCTTTTCTTGAAAAGTTTTCCGTGTTGTGAACTTTTTTTGGCAATTCCCTACCCCAGGACATTTTTTGATGGCATGAGTCATTTACAGCCCGGCAGTCCTTGTGAATATTAGTGACTATTAGCAGTAGATTGAAAGCTGCTGTTTAAGGAAACGGCCTTAGGGTGGCAGCATTTCTACATTGCCAACTCTGCTTGCTAGGGAAACAGAATCTTGGTGCAAGTTGTGATTTTAGGTTGCAGATTAGAGTGGAATGTGCCAGGGCAAACCCCCATAAGTTTTGCCTCCTTAATTCTTGTTTGTGTCTTTAAATTGTAGTTTTTATCAGAGCAGATTTGATTGAAAAATGTCTTTTGTTCTAGGTGTACAGAATCTTGTTCATTTAAACATTTACATATATCTCTTGATATTTGGGTCCTTTTCCATGTAGGTTATTACAAAGTGTTGAGTAGACCACTCTTGGTATTCCATAGATCTTTGGGGATGATATATTTTGTATGTATTAGTATATGGTTGATGACCCCAATATCTTAATTTATTCATTCCTCACACCTTTTCTTTGGCTTAACCATAAGTTTTTCTTCTCAATCTGAGATTGTCTTTCTCTGTGGAAATATGTTGTTTTTATGAATAATCAGATGACATAAGTGATACCCGAGGACATTTGTCTTTCGCATTCTGACTTACTTCACGTTGTGTGATTATCTCTAGGCTCATCTGTGGTTCTGCCTATGCCATTCTTTTATTTTTTTCGTGACTAATATTCCAATCTTTCCATATACCACTTCTTCTTTGTCCATTTACCTGTTTATAAACCTTTGTTTTGCTTCCATGTCTTGGCTATTTCAATATTGCTGCAGTGCACATTTGCCTGCCTCTGTCTTTCCCATTCTGGTGGTCTTAGGTTATGGGCCTAAAAGGTGCCCTGCCGCATCCTATGGTACCTCACTTGTTACCTTTTAAAGCAGCTCCATTCCATTTTCGTTAGTGCTGTCACTAATTTACCTCCCACCAGCAGCCAGAAGGTGCGCAGTTCTCTAAAATCCCTTCAGCATTTATAGTTTGTCGACTCTTTGCTGATGCTCATTGGACTGGTGTGAGCTGAAACCCTTTTGGAGGTTGGATTAGCATGTGGCTACTAATTTCTTATCCTGAGCTTTAGGCATGTCCTGCTTTTTTCTTTTCCTTTTTTTATTAAAGAGTGAGTACAACGTCCCTCTTCATATTGACTTCTTGAAAAATTTGTCATGTGTTGAAATTTCTTGCCTATTCCCTACCGCAGGGCATTTTTTGAGGGCAGGTGTCATTTACGGCCCTGCAGTCCTTGTGACTATTGAGCAACCATTAGCACTGGGTTTGAACCTGTTGTTGTGGCAAACAGCCACAAGGCGGCAGCATTGTTACGTTCTCAAATCTTGTTACTAGGGCAACAGAGTCTTCCTGGAGGTAGTGTTCCGAGGTTGTAAATTAGAGTGGAATGTGCTGGGACCAGCCCCCAGAAGGTTATGTCTCCTTACTTATGTTTGTTTTATAAATTTAATTTATATTTCTTATCAGAGTGAATTTGATTAGAGTGTTTTGATTGTCTGGCTGTACAGAATCTGCTCAATGATTCATACATATGTCTGTTCATCTTTGGATCCTGTTACCATGTATGTTATTACAGAATGTTGAGTAGACCTCCCTTGGTATTTGGTAGGTGTTTTGTCATTATATATTTTATATGTATTGGTGATTATATAATTCATATAGTTTATAGGTTATTTGTTTCTATACATTTAACATACATTAGTATATGTATGTTAGCCCCATAATCCTAATTTATCCATCCTCCCACCTTTCATTTTGGTTAACCATTATTTTGTTTTACAAATCTCTGAGTATCTTTTTCTGTGAAAATATGTTCATTGGTAGCAATCTTAGGATAACTTGTATAAATGATACCATAGGAGATTTGTCATTCCCTTTTGACTTACTGAACCTAATATGATTATTTCTAGGCTCCTCTGCAGTCCTGAAAACCGCACTGTTCATTTTTTTCCCGAGGCAACTATTCCATTCGGTACGTATAACGCTTCTTCTTTGTCCATTTATCTGTTGATGGACATTTTGTTTGCTTGCATGTCTTGGCTATTGTCAGTATGGCTGCAGTGCATGTGTGCCTGTCTGTGCCTTTCCTATTCTGCTCTCCTTAGGTTATTGGCCCATTAGGGGATGGGCCGCATCCCATCGTAGCTCAGTTTTTACCTTTTAAATGCAGCTCCATTCTGTTCTGATGATGAGCTGTTACCAGTTTACATCCAACGAACAGCATAGGGGGTATGCCTTTCTCCACTAACCCGTCAGCATTCATTGTTTGTAGACTTTTGACGGATGGCATTTTGAATATCGGGTGGCGAAGTCCTTTTGTAGTTTGGATTTGCACCCAAGCAATAAATAATTCCTGAAATTGAGCTTTTATCCCTGTTCTTCTTTTTTTTTTAAATAACAGATTGAGTAACACTTACCTCTTCAAACTCTTTTCTTGAAACGTTTTCCGTGTTGTGAACTTTTTTGGCCATTCCCTACCCCAGGACATTTTTTGAGGGCATGAGTCATTTACAGCCCGGCAGTCCTTGTGAATATTAGTGACCATTAGCAGTAGATTGAAAGCTGCTGTTTAAGGAAACGGCCTTAGGGTGGCAGCATTTCTACGTTGCCAACTCTGCTTGCTAGGGAAACAGAATCTTGGTGCAAGTTGTGATTTTAGGTTGCAGATTAGAGTGGAATGTGCCAGGGCAAACCCCCATAAGTTTTGCCTCCTTAATTCTTGTTTGTGTCTTTAAATTGTAGTTTTTATCAGAGCAGATTTGATTGAAAAATGTCTTTTGTTCTAGGTGTACAGAATCTTGTTCATTTACACATTTACATATATCTCTTGATATTTGGGTCCTCTTCCATGTCGGTTATTACAAAGTGTTGTGTAGACCACTCTCGGTATTCCATAGGTCTTTGGGGATGGTAAATTTTGTATGTATTAGTAAATGGTTGTTGACCCCAATATCTTAATTTATTCATTCCTCACACCTTTTCTTTGGCTTAACCATAAGTTTTTCTTCTCAATCTGAGATTGTCTTTCTCTGTGGAAATATGTTGTTTTTATGAATAATCAGATGACATAAGTGATACCCGAGGACATTTGTCTTTCGCATTCTGACTTACTTCACGTTGTGTGATTATCTCTAGGCTCATCTGTGGTTCTGCCTATGCCATTCTTTTACTTTTTTCGTGACTAATATTCCAATCTGTCCATATACCACTTCTTCTTTGTCCATTTACCTGTTTATAAACCTTTGTTTTGCTTCCATGTCTTGGCTATTTCAATATTGCTGCAGTGCACATTTGCCTGCCTCTGTCTTTCCCATTCTGGTGGTCTTAGGTTATGGGCCTAAAAGGTGCCCTGCCGCATCATATGGCAGCTCACGTTTTACCTTTTAAAGCAGCTCCATTCCATTTTCGTTAGTGCTGTTACTAATTTACCTCCCACCAGCAGCCAGAAGGTGCGCAGTTCTCTAAAATCCCTTCAGCATTTATAGTTTGTCGACTCTTTGCTGATGCTCATTGGACTGGTGTGAGCTGAAACCCTTTTGGAGGTTGGATTAGCATGTGGCTACTAATTTTTTATCCTGAGCTTTAGGCATGTCCTGCTTTTTTCTTTTCCTTTTTTTATTAAAGTGTGAGTACAACTTCCCTCTTCATATTGACTTCTTGAAAAATTTGGCATGTGTTGAAATTTCTTGCCTTTTCCCTACCCCAGGGCATTTTTTGAGGGCAGGTGTCATTTACGGCCCTGCAGTCCTTGTGACTATTAAGCAACCATTAGCACTGGGTTTGAACCTGTTGTTGTGGCAAACAGCCACAAGGCGGCAGCATTCTTACGTTCTCAACTCTTGTTACTAGGGCAACAGAGTCTTCCTGGAGGTAGTGTTCCGAGGTTGTAAATTAGAGTGGAATGTGCTGGGACCAGCCCCCAGAAGGTTATGTCTCCTTACTTATGTTTGTTTTATAAATTTAATTTATATTTCTTACCAGAGTGAATTTGATTAGAGTGTTGTGATTGTCTGGCTGTACAGAATCTGCTCAATGATTCATACATATGTCTGTTCATCTTCGGATCCTGTTACCATGTATGTAAATACAGAATGTTGAGTAGACCTCCCTTGGTATTTGGTAGGTGTTTTGTCATTATATATTTTATATGTATTGGTGATTATATAATTCATATAGTTTATAGGTTATTTGTTTCTATACATTTAACATACATTAGTATATGTATGTTAGCCCCATAATCCTAATTTATCCATCCTCCCACCTTTCATTTTGGTTAACCATTATTTTGTTTTACAAATCTCTGAGTGTCTTTTTCTGTGAAAATATGTTCATTGGTAGCAATCTTAGGATAACATGTATAAATGATACCATAGGAGATTTGTCATTCCCTTTTGACTTACTGAACCTAATATGATTATTTCTAGGCTCCTCTGCAGTCCTGAAAACGGCACTGTTCATTTTTTTCCCGAGGCAACTATTCCATTCGGTATGTATAACGCTTCTTCTTTGTCCATTTATCTGTTGATGGACATTTTGTTTGCTTGCATGTCTTGGCTATTGTCAGTATTGCTGCAGTGCATGTGTGCCTGTCTGTGCCTTTCCTATTCTGGTCTCCTTGGGTTATTGGCCCATTAGGGGATGGGCCGCATCCCATGGTAGCTCAGTTTTTACCTTTTAAATGCAGCTCCATTCTGTTCTCATGATGAGCTGTTACCAGTTTACATCCAACGAACAGCATAGTGGGTATGCCTTTCTCCACTAACCCGTCAGCATTCATAGTTTGTAGACTTTTGACGGATTGCATTTTGAATATTGGGTGGCAAAGTCCTTTAGTAGTTTGGATTTGCATCCAACCAATAAATAATTCCTGAAATTGAGCTTTTATCCATGTTCTTCTTTTTTTTAAAATAACAGAGTGAGTAACACTTACCTCTTCAAACTCTTTTCTTGAAAAGTTTTCCGTGTTGTTAACTTTTTTTGGCCATTCCCTACCGCAGGACATTTTTTGAGGGCATGAGTCATTTACAGCCCGGCAGTCCTTGTGAATATTAGTGACTATTAGCAGTAGATTGAAAGCTGCTGTTTAAGGAAACGGCCTTAGGGTGGCAGCATTTCTACGTTGCCAACTCTGCTTGCTAGGGAAACAGAATCTTGGTGCAAGATGTGAATTTAGGTTGCAGATTAGAGTGGAATGTGCCAGGGCAAATCCCCATAAGTTTTGCCTCCTTAATTCTTGTTTGTGTCTTTAAATTGTAGTTTTTATCAGAGCAGATTTGATTGAAAAATGTCTTTTGTTCTAGGTGTACAGAATCTTGTTCATTTACACATTTACATATATCTCTTGATATTTGGGTCCTTTTCCATGTAGGTTATTACAAAGTGTTGAGTAGACCACCCTGGGTATTCCATAGGTCTTTGGGGATGATATATTTTGTATGTATTAGTATATGGTTGTTGACCCCAATATCTTAATTTATTCATTCCTCACACCTTTTCTTTGGCTTAACCATAAGTTTTTCTTCTCAATCTGAGATTGTATTTCTCTGTGGAAATATGTTCTTTTTATGAATAATCAGATGACATAAGTGATACCCGAGGACATTTGTCTTTCGCATTCTGACTTACTTCACGTTGTGTGATTATCTCTAGGCTCATCTGTGGTTCTGCCTATGCCATTCTTTTACTTTTTTCGTGACTAATATTCCAATCTGTCCATATACCACTTCTTCTTTGTCCATTTACCTCTTTATAAACCTTTGTTTTGCGTCCATGTCTTGGCTATTTCAATATTGCTGCAGTGCACATTTGTCTGCCTCTGTCTTTCCCATTCTGGTGGTCTTAGGTTATGGGCCTAAAAGGGGCCCTGCCGCATCATATGGTAGCTCACTTTTTACCTTTTAAAGCAGCTCCATTCCATTTTCGTTAGTGCTGTCACTAATTTACCTCCCACCAGCAGCCAGAAGGTGCGCAGTTCTCTAAAATCCCTTCAGCATTTATAGTTTGTCGACTCTTTGCTGATGCTCATTGGACTGGTGTGAGCTGAAACCCTTTTGGAGGTTGGATTAGCATGTGGCTACTAATTTCTTATCCTGAGCTTTAGGCATGTCCTGCTTTTTTCTTTTCCTTTTTTTATTAAAGAGTGAGTACAACGTCCCTCTTCATATTGACTTCTTGAAAAATTTGTCATGTGTTGAAATTTCTTGCCTATTCCCTACCCCAGGGCATTTTTTGAGGGCAGGTGTCATTTACGGACCTGCAGTCCTTGTGACTATTGAGCAACCATTAGCACTGGGTTTGAACCTGTTGTTGTGGCAAACAGCCACAAGGTGGCAGCATTGTTACGTTCTCAAATCTTGTTACTAGGGCAACAGAGTCTTCCTGGAGGTAGTGTTCCGAGGTTGTAAATTAGAGTGGAATGTGCTGGGACCAGCCCCCAGAAGGTTATGGCTCCTTACTTATGTTTGTTTTATAAATTTAATTTATATTTCTTATCAGAGTGAATTTGATTAGAGTGTTTTGATTGTCTGGCTGTACAGAATCTGCTCAATGATTCATACATATGTCTCTTCATCTTTGGATCCTGTTACCATGTATGTTATTACAGAATGTTGAGTAGACCTCCCTTGGTATTTGGTAGGTGTTTTGTCATTATATATTTTATATGTATTGGTGATTATATAATTCATATAGTTTATAGGTTATTTGTTTCTATACATTTAACATACATTAGTATATGTATGTTAGCCCCATAATCCTAATTTATCCATCCTCCCACCTTTCATTTTGGTTAACCATTATTTTGTTTTACAAATCTCTGAGTATCTTTTTCTGTGAAAATATGTTCATTGGTAGCAATCTTAGGATAACTTGTATAAATGATACCATAGGAGATTTGTCATTCCCTTTTGACTTACTGAACCTAATATGATTATTTCTAGGCTCCTCTGCAGTCCTGAAAACCGCACTGTTCATTTTTTTCCCGAGGCAACTATTCCATTCGGTACGTATAACGCTTCTTCTTTGTCCATTTATCTGTTGATGGACATTTTGTTTGCTTGCATGTCTTGGCTATTGTCAGTATTGCTGCAGTGCATGTGTGCCTGTCTGTGCCTTTCCTATTCTGGTCTCCTTAGGTTATTGGCCCATTAGGGGATGGGCCGCATCCCATGGTAGCTCAGTTTTTACCTTTTAAATGCAGCTCCATTGTGTTCTGATGATGAGCTGTTACCAGTTTACATCCAACGAACAGCCTAGTGGGTATGCCTTTCTCCACTAACCCGTCAGCATTCATTGTTTGTAGACTTTTGACGCATGGCATTTTGAATATTGGGTGGCGAAGTCCTTTTGTAGTTTGGATTTGCATCCAACCAATAAATAATTCCTGAAATTGAGCTTTTATCCATGTTCTTCTTTTTTTAAAAATAACAGAGTGAATAACACTTACCTCTTCAAACTCTTTTCTTGAAAAGTTTTCCGTGTTGTGAACTTTTTTGGCCATTCCCTACCCCAGGACATTTTTTGAGGGCATGAGTCATTTACAGCCCGGCAGTCCTTGTGAATATTAGTGACCATTAGCAGTAGATTGAAAGCTGCTGTTTAAGGAAACGGCCTTAGGGTGGCAGCATTTCTACGTTGCCAACTCTGCTTGCTAGGGAAACAGAATCTTGGTGCAAGTTGTGATTTTAGGTTGCAGATTAGAGTGGAATGTGCCAGGGCAAACCCCCATAAGTTTTGCCTCCTTAATTCTTGTTTGTGTCTTTAAATTGTAGTTTTTATCAGAGCAGATTTGATTGAAAAATGTCTTTTGTTCTAGGTGTACAGAATCTTGTTCATTTACACATTTACATATATCTCTTGATATTTGGGTCCACTTCCATGTCGGTTATTACAAAGTGTTGTGTAGACCACTCTCGGTATTCCATAGGTCTTTGGGGATGGTAAATTTTGTATGTATTAGTAAATGGTTGTTGACCCCAATATCTTAATTTATTCATTCCTCACACCTTTTCTTTGGCTTAACCATAAGTTTTTCTTCTCAATCTGAGATTGTCTTTCTCTGTGGAAATATGTTCTTTTTATGAATAATCAGATGACATAAGTGATACCCGAGGACATTTGTCTTTCGCATTCTGACTTACTTCACGTTGTGTGATTATCTCTAGGCTCATCTGTGGTTCTGCCTATGCCATTCTTTTACTTTTTTCGTGACTAATATTCCAATCTTTCCATATACCACTTCTTCTTTGTCCATTTACCTGTTTATAAACCTTTGTTTTGCTTCCATGTCTTGGCTATTTCAATATTGCTGCAGTGCACATTTGCCTGCCTCTGTCTTTCCCATTCTGGTGGTCTTAGGTTATGGGCCTAAAAGGTGCCCTGCCGCATCCTATGGCAGCTCACGTTTTACCTTTTAAAGCAGCTCCATTCCATTTTCGTTAGTGCTGTCACTAATTTACCTCCCACCAGCAGCCAGAAGGTGCGCAGTTCTCTAAAATCCCTTCAGCATTTATCGTTTGTCGACTCTTTGCCGATGCTCATTGGACTGGTGTGAGCTGAAACCCTTTTGGAGGTTGGATTAGCATGTGGCTACTAATTTCTTATCCTGAGCTTTAGGCATGTCCTGCTTTTTTCTTTTCCTTTTTTTATTAAGGAGTGAGTACAACTTCCCTCTTCATATTGACTTCTTGAAAAATTTGTCATGTGTTGAAATTTCTTGCCTATTCCCTACCCCAGGGCATTTTTTGAGGGCAGGTGTCATTTACGGCCCTGCAGTCCTTGTGACTATTAAGCAACCATTAGCACTGGGTTTGAACCTGTTGTTGTGGCAAACAGCCACAAGGCGGCAGCATTGTTACGTTCTCAACTCTTGTTACTAGGGCAACAGAGTCTTTCTGGAGGTAGTGTTCCGACGTTGTAAATTAGAGTGGAATGTGCTGGGACCTGCCCCCAGAAGGTTATGTCTCCTTACTTATGTTTGTTTTATAAATTTAATTTATATTTCTTATCAGAGTAAATTTGATTAGAGTGTTGGGATTGTCTGGCTGTACAGAATCTGCTCAATGATTCGTACATATGTCTGTTCATCTTCGGATCCTGTTACCATGTATGTTATTACAGAATGTTGAGTAGACCTCCCTTGGTATTTGGTAGGTGTTTTGTCATTATATATTTTATATGTATTGGTGATTATATAATTCATATAGTTTATAGGTTATTTGTTTCTATACATTTAACATACATTAGTATATGTATGTTAGCCCCATAATCCTAATTTATCCATCCTCCCACCTTTCATTTTGGTTAAACATTATTTTGTTTTACAAATCTCTGAGTGTCTTCTTCTGTGAAAATATGTTCATTGGTAGCAATCTTAGGATAACATGTATAAATGATACCATAGGAGATTTGTCATTCCCTTTTGACTTACTGAACCTAATATGATTATTTCTAGGCTCCTCTGCAGTCCTGAAAACGGCACTGTTCATTTTTTTCCCGAGGCAACTATTCCATTCGGTACGTATTACGCTTCTTCTTTGTCCGTTTATCTGTTGATGGACATTTTGTTTGCTTGCATGTCTTGGCTATTGTCAGTATTGCTGCGGTGCATGTGTGCCTGTCTGTGCCTTTCCTATTCTGGTCTCCTTAGGTTATTGGCCCATTAGGGGATGGGCCGCATCCCATGGTAGCTCAGTTTTTACCTTTTAAATGCAGCTCCATTCTGTTCTCATGATGAGCTGTTACCAGTTTACATCCAACGAACAGCATAGTGGGCATGCCTTTCTCCACTAACCCGTCAGCATTCATTGTTTGTAGACTTTTGATGGATGGCATTTTGAATATCGGGTGGCGAAGTTCTTTTGTAGTTTGGATTTGCACCGAACCAATAAATAATTCCTGAAATTGAGCTTTTATCCCTGTTCTTCTTCTTTTTTTAAATAACAGAGTGAGTAACACTTACCTCTTCAAACTCTTTTCTTGAAAAGTTTTCCGTGTTGTGAACTTTTTTTGGCCATTCCCTACCCCAGGACATTTTTTGAGGGCATGAGTCATTTACAGCCCGGCAGTCCTTGTGAATATTAGTGACTATTAGCAGTAGATTGAAAGCTGCTGTTTAAGGAAACGGCCTTAGGGTGGCAGCATTTCTACGTTGCCAACTCTGCTTGCTAGGGAAACACAATCTTGGTGCAAGTTGTGATTTTAGGTTGCAGATTAGAGTGGAATGTGCCAGGGCAAACCCCCATAAGTTTTGCCTCCTTAATTCTTGTTTGTGTCTTTAAATTGTAGATTTTATCAGAGCAGATTTGATTGAAAAATGTCTTTTGTTCTAGGTGTACAGAATCTTGTTCATTTACACATTTACATATATCTCTTGATATTTGGGTCCTTTTCCATGTAGGTTATTACAAAGTGTTGAGTAGACCACCCTTGGTATTCCATAGGTCTTTGGGGATGATAAATTTTGTATGTATTAGTAAATGGTTGTTGACCCCAATATCTTAATTTATTCATTCCTCACACCTTTTCTTTGGCTTAACCATTAGTTTTTCTTCTCAATCTGAGATTGTCTTTCTCTGTGGAAATATGTTCTTTTTATGAATAATCAGATGACATAAGTGATACCCGAGGACATTTGTCTTTTGCATTCTGACTTACTTCACATTGTGTGATTATCTCTAGGCTCATCCGTGGTTCTGCTTATGCCATTCTTTTATTTTTTTCGTGACTAATATTCCAATCTTTCCATATACCACTTCTTCTTTGTCCATTTACCTGTTTATAAACCTTTGTTTTGCTTCCATGTCTTGGCTATTTCAATATTGCTGCAGTGCACATTTGCCTGCCTCTGTCTTTCCCATTCTGGTGGTCTTAGGTTATGGGCCTAAAAGGTGCCCTGCCGCATCCTATGGTAGCTCACTTGTTACCTTTTAAAGCAGCTCCATTCCATTTTCGTAAGTGCTGTTACTAATTTACCTCCCACCAGCAGCCAGAAGGTGCGCAGTTCTCTAAAATCCCTTCAGCATTTATCGTTTGTCGACTCTTTGCCGATGCTCATTGGACTGGTGTGAGCTGAAACCCTTTTGGAGGTTTTATTAGCATGTGGCTACTAATTTCTTATCCTGAGCTTTAGGCATGTCCTGCTTTTTTCTTTTCCTTTTTTTATTAAGGAGTGAGTACAACTTCCCTCTTCATATTGACTTCTTGAAAAATTTGTCATGTGTTGAAATTTCTTGCCTATTCCCTACCCCAGGGCATTTTTTGAGGGCAGGTGTCATTTATGGCCCTGCAGTCCTTGTGACTATTAAGCAACCATTAGCACTGGGTTTGAACCTGTTGTTGTGGCAAACAGCCACAAGGCGGCAGCATTGTTACGTTCTCAACTCTTGTTACTAGGGCAACAGAGTCTTCCTGGAGGTAGTGTTCCGACGTTGTAAATTAGAGTGGAATGTGCTGGGACCTGCCCCCAGAAGGTTATGTCTCCTTACTTATGTTTGTTTTATAAATTTAATTTATATTTCTTATCAGAGTAAATTTGATTAGAGTGTTGGGATTGTCTGGCTGTACAGAATCTGCTCAATGATTCGTACATATGTCTGTTCATCTTCGGATCCTGTTACCATGTATGTTATTACAGAATGTTGAGTAGACCTCCCTTGGTATTTGGTAGGTGTTTTGTCATTATATATTTTATATGTATTGGTGATTATATAATTCATATAGTTTATAGGTTATTTGTTTCTATACATTTAACATACATTAGTATATGTATGTTAGCCCCATAATCCTAATTTATCCATCCTCCCACCTTTCATTTTGGTTAACCATTATTTTGTTTTACAAATCTCTGAGTGTCTTCTTCTGTGAAAATATGTTCATTGGTAGCAATCTTAGGATAACATGTATAAATGATACCATAGGAGATTTGTCATTCCCTTTTGACTTACTGAACCTAATATGATTATTTCTAGGCTCCTCTGCAGTCCTGAAAACGGCACTGTTCATTTTTTTCCCGAGGCAACTATTCCATTCGGTACGTATAACGCTTCTTCTTTGTCCGTTTATCTGTTGATGGACATTTTGTTTGCTTGCATGTCTTGGCTATTGTCAGTATTGCTGCAGTGCATGTGTGCCTGTCTGTGCCTTTCCTATTCTGGTCTCCTTGGGTTATTGGCCCATTAGGGGATGGGCCGCATCCCATGGTAGCTCAGTTTTTACCTTTTAAATGCAGCTCCATTCTGTTCTCATGATGAGCTGTTAACAGTTTACATCCAACGAACAGCATAGTGGGTATGCCTTTCTCCACTAACCCGTCAGCATTCATTGTTTGTAGACTTTTGACGCATGGCATTTTGTATATTGGGTGGCGAAGTCCTTTTGTAGTTTGGATTTGCATCCAACCAATAAATAATTCCTGAAATTGAGCTTCTATCCATGTTCTTCTTTTTTTTTAAATAACAGAGTGAGTAACACTTACCTCTTCAAACTCTTTTCTTGAAAAATTTTCCGTGCTGTGAACTTTTTTTGGCCATTCCCTACCCCAGGACATTTTTTGAGGGCATGAGTCATTTACAGCCCGGCAGTCCTTGTGAATATTAGTGACTATTAGCAGTAGATTGAAAGCTGCTGTTTAAGGAAACGGCCTTAGGGTGGCAGCATTTCTACGTTGCCAACTCTGCTTGCTAGGGAAACAGAATCTTGGTGCAAGTTGTGATTTTAGGTTGCAGATTAGAGTGGAATGTGCCAGGGCAAACCCCCATAAGTTTTGCCTCCTTAATTCTTGTTTGTGTCTTTAAATTGTAGTTTTTATCAGAGCAGATTTGATTGAAAAATGTCTTTTGTTCTAGGTGTACAGAATCTTGTTCATTTACACATTTACATATATCTCTTGATATTTGGGTCCTTTTCCATGTAGGTTATTACAAAGTGTTGAGTAGACAACCCTTGGTATTCCATAGGTCTTTGGGGATGATATAATTTGTATGTATTAGTATATGGTTGTTGACCCCAATATCTTAATTTATTCATTCCTCACACCTTTTCTTTGGCTTAACCATAAGTTTTTCTTCTCAATCTGAGATTGTCTTTCTCTGTGGAAATATGTTCTTTTTATGAATAATCAGATGACATAAGTGATACCCGAGGACATTTGTCTTTCGCATTCTGACTTACTTCACGTTGTGTGACTATCTCTAGGCTCATCTGTGGTTCTGCCTATGCCATTCTTTTATTTTTTTCGTGACTAATATTCCAATCTGTCCATATACCACTTCTTCTTTGTCCATTTACCTGTTTATAAACCTTTGTTTTGCTTCCATGTCTTGGCTATTTCAATATTGCTGCAGTGCACATTTGCCTGCCTCTGTCTTTCCCATTCTGGTGGTCTTAGGTTATGGGCCTAAAAGGTTCCCTGCCGCATCATATGGTAGCTCACTTGTTACCTTTTAAAGCAGCTCCATTCCATTTTCGTAAGTGCTGTTACTAATTTACCTCCCACCAGCAGCCAGAAGGTGCGCAGTTCTCTAAAATCCCTTCAGCATTTATCGTTTGTCGACTCTTTGCCGATGCTCATTGGACTGGTGTGAGCTGAAACCCTTTTGGAGGTTGGATTAGCATGTGGCTACTAATTTCTTATCCTGAGCTTTAGGCATGTCCTGCTTTTTTCTTTTCCTTTTTTTATTAAGGAGTGAGTACAACTTCCCTCTTCATATTGACTTCTTGAAAAATTTGTCATGTGTTGAAATTTCTTGCCTATTCCCTACCCCAGGGCATTTTTTGAGGGCAGGTGTCATTTACGGCCCTGCAGTCCTTGTGACTATTGAGCAACCATTAGCACTGGGTTTGAACCTGTTGTTGTGGCAAACAGCCACAAGGCGGCAGCATTGTTACGTTCTCAACTCTTGTTACTAGGGCAACAGAGTCTTCCTGGAGGTAGTGTTTCGAGGTTGTAAATTAGAGTGGAATGTGCTGGGACCTGCCCCCAGAAGGTTATGTCTCCTTACTTATGTTTGTTTTATAAATTTAATTTATATTTCTTATCAGAGTAAATTTGATTAGAGTGTTGGGATTGTCTGGCTGTACAGAATCTGCTCAATGATTCATACATATGTCTGTTCATCTTCGGATCCTGTTACCATGTATGTTATTACAGAATGTTGAGTAGACCTCCCTTGGTATTTGGTAGGTGTTTTGTCATTATATATTTTATATGTATTGGTGATTATATAATTCATATAGTTTATAGGTTATTTGTTTCTATACATTTAACATACATTAGTATATGTATGTTAGCCCCATAATCCTAATTTATCCATCCTCCCACCTTTCATTTTGGTTAAACATTATTTTGTTTTACAAATCTCTGAGTGTCTTTTTCTGTGAAAATATGTTCATTGGTAGCAATCTTAGGATAACATGTATAAATGATACCATAGGAGATTTGTCATTCCCTTTTGACTTACTGAACCTAATATGATTATTTCTAGGCTCCTCTGCAGTCCTGAAAACGGCACTGTTCGTTTTTTTCCCGAGGCAACTATTCCATTCGGTACGTATTACGCTTCTTCTTTGTCCATTTATCTGTTGATGGACATTTTGTTTGCTTGCATGTCTTGGCTATTGTCAGTATTGCTGCGGTGCATGTGTGCCTGTCTGTGCCTTTCCTATTCTGGTCTCCTTAGGTTATTGGCCCATTAGGGGATGGGCCGCATCCCATGGTAGCTCAGTTTTTACCTTTTAAATGCAGCTCCATTCTGTTCTCATGATGAGCTGTTACCAGTTTACATCCAACGAACAGCATAGTGGGTATGCCTTTCTCCACTAACCCGTCAGCATTCATTGTTTGTAGACTGTTGACGCATGGCATTTTGAATATTGGGTGGCGAAGTCCTTTTGTAGTTTGGATTTGCATCCAACCAATAAATAATTCCTGAAATTGAGCTTTTATCCATGTTCTTCTTTTTTTAAAAATAACAGAGTGAATAACACTTACCTCTTCAAACTCTTTTCTTGAAAAGTTTTCCGTGTTGTGAACTTTTTTTGGCCATTCCCTACCCCAGGACATTTTTTGAGGGCATGAGTCATTTACAGCCCGGCAGTCCTTGTGAATATTAGTGACTATTAGCAGTAGATTGAAAGCTGCTGTTTAAGGAAACGGCCTTAGGGTGGCAGCATTTCTACGTTGCCAACTCTGCTTGCTAGGGAAACACAATCTTGGTGCAAGTTGTGATTTTAGGTTGCAGATTAGAGTGGAATGTGCCAGGGCAAACCCCCATAAGTTTTGCCTCCTTAATTCTTGTTTGTGTCTTTAAATTGTAGATTTTATCAGAGCAGATTTGATTGAAAAATGTCTTTTGTTCTAGGTGTACAGAATCTTGTTCATTTACACATTTACATATATCTCTTGATATTTGGGTCCTTTTCCGTGTAGGTTATTACAAAGTGTTGAGTAGACCACTCTTGGTATTCCATAGATCTTTGGGGATGATATATTTTGTATGTATTAGTATATGGTTGTTGACCCCAATATCTTAATTTATTCATTCCTCACACCTTTTCTTTGGCTTAACCATAAGTTTTTCTTCTCAATCTGAGATTGTCTTTCTCTGTGGAAATATGTTCTTTTTATGAATAATCAGATGACATAAGTGATACCCGAGGACATTTGTCTTTCGCATTCTGACTTACTTCACGTTGTGTGATTATCTCTAGGCTCATCTGTGGTTCTGCCTATGCCATTCTTTTATTTTTTTCGTGACTAATATTCCAATCTGTCCATATACCACTTCTTCTTTGTCCATTTACCTGTTTATAAACCTTTGTTTTGCTTCCATGTCTTGGCTATTTCAATATTGCTGCAGTGCACATTTGCCTGCCTCTGTCTTTCCCATTCTGGTGGTCTTAGGTTATGGGCCTAAAAGGGGCCCTGCCGCATCCTATGGTAGCTCACTTGTTACCTTTTAAAGCAGCTCCATTCCATTTTCGTAAGTGCTGTTACTAATTTACCTCCCACCAGCAGCCAGAAGGTGCGCAGTTCTCTAAAATCCCTTCAGCATTTATCGTTTGTCGACTCTTTGCCTATGCTCATTGGACTGGTGTGAGCTGAAACCCTTTTGGAGGTTGGATTAGCATGTGGCTACTAATTTCTTATCCTGAGCTTTAGGCATGTCCTGCTTTTTTCTTTTCCTTTTTTTATTAAGGAGTGAGTACAACTTCCCTCTTCATATTGACTTCTTGAAAAATTTGTCATGTGTTGAAATTTCTTGCCTATTCCCTACCCCAGGGCATTTTTTGAGGGCAGGTGTCATTTATGGCCCTGCAGTCCTTGTGACTATTAAGCAACCATTAGCACTGGGTTTGAACCTGTTGTTGTGGCAAACAGCCACAAGGCGGCAGCATTGTTACGTTCTCAACTCTTGTTACTAGGGCAACAGAGTCTTCCTGGAGGTAGTGTTCCGACGTTGTAAATTAGAGTGGAATGTGCTGGGACCTGCCCCCAGAAGGTTATGTCTCCTTACTTATGTTTGTTTTATGAATTTAATTTATATTTCTTATCAGAGTAAATTTGATTAGAGTGTTGGGATTGTCTGGCTGTACAGAATCTGCTCAATGATTCGTACATATGTCTGTTCATCTTCGGATCCTGTTACCATGTATGTTATTACAGAATGTTGAGTAGACCTCCCTTGGTATTTGGTAGGTGTTTTGTCATTATATATTTTATATGTATTGGTGATTATATAATTCATATAGTTTATATGTTATTTGTTTCTATACATTTAACATACATTAGTATATGTATGTTAGCCCCATAATCCTAATTTATCCATCCTCCCACCTTTCATTTTGGTTAACCATTATTTTGTTTTACAAATCTCTGAGTGTCTTCTTCTGTGAAAATATGTTCATTGGTAGCAATCTTAGGATAACATGTATAAATGATACCATAGGAGATTTGTCATTCCCTTTTGACTTACTGAACCTAATATGATTATTTCTAGGCTCCTCTGCAGTCCTGAAAACGGCACTGTTCATTTTTTTCCCGAGGCAACTATTCCATTCGGTACGTATAACGCTTCTTCTTTGTCCGTTTATCTGTTGATGGACATTTTGTTTGCTTGCATGTCTTGGCTATTGTCAGTATTGCTGCAGTGCATGTGTGCCTGTCTGTGCCTTTCCTATTCTGGTCTCCTTGGGTTATTGGCCCATTAGGGGATGGGCCGCATCCCATGGTAGGTCAGTTTTTACCTTTTAAATGCAGCTCCATTCTGTTCTCATGATGAGCTGTTAACAGTTTACATCCAACGAACAGCATAGTGGGTATGCCTTTCTCCACTAACCCGTCAGCATTCATTGTTTGTAGACTTTTGACGCATGGCATTTTGTATATTGGGTGGCGAAGTCCTTTTGTAGTTTGGATTTGCATCCAACCAATAAATAATTCCTGAAATTGAGCTTCTATCCATGTTCTTCTTTTTTTTTAAATAACAGAGTGAGTAACACTTACCTCTTCAAACTCTTTTCTTGAAAAATTTTCCGTGCTGTGAACTTTTTTTGGCCATTCCCTACCCCAGGACATTTTTTGAGGGCATGAGTCATTTACAGCCCGGCAGTCCTTGTGAATATTAGTGACTATTAGCAGTAGATTGAAAGCTGCTGTTTAAGGAAACGGCCTTAGGGTGGCAGCATTTCTACGTTGCCAACTCTGCTTGCTAGGGAAACAGAATCTTGGTGCAAGTTGTGATTTTAGGTTGCAGATTAGAGTGGAATGTGCCAGGGCAAACCCCCATAAGTTTTGCCTCCTTAATTCTTGGTTGTGTCTTTAAATTGTAGTTTTTATCAGAGCAGATTTGATTGAAAAATGTCTTTTGTTCTAGGTGTACAGAATCTTGTTCATTTACACATTTACATATATCTCTTGATATTTGGGTCCTTTTCCATGTAGGTTATTACAAAGTGTTGAGTAGACAACCCTTGGTATTCCATAGGTCTTTGGGGATGATATAATTTGTATGTATTAGTATATGGTTGTTGACCCCAATATCTTAATTTATTCATTCCTCACACCTTTTCTTTGGCTTAACCATAAGTTTTTCTTCTCAATCTGAGATTGTCTTTCTCTGTGGAAATATGTTCTTTTTATGAATAATCAGATGACATAAGTGATACCCGAGGACATTTGTCTTTCGCATTCTGACTTACTTCACGTTGTGTGATTATCTCTAGGCTCATCTGTGGTTCTGCCTATGCCATTCTTTTATTTTTTTCGTGACTAATATTCCAATCTGTCCATATACCACTTCTTCTTTGTCCATTTACCTGTTTATAAACCTTTGTTTTGCTTCCATGTCTTGGCTATTTCAATATTGCTGCAGTGCACATTTGCCTGCCTCTGTCTTTCCCATTCTGGTGGTGTTAGGTTATGGGCCTAAAAGGTTCCCTGCCGCATCATATGGTAGCTCACTTGTTACCTTTTAAAGCAGCTCCATTCCATTTTCGTAAGTGCTGTTACTAATTTACCTCCCACCAGCAGCCAGAAGGTGCGCAGTTCTCTAAAATCCCTTCAGCATTTATCGTTTGTCGACTCTTTGCCGATGCTCATTGGACTGGTGTGAGCTGAAACCCTTTTGGAGGTTGGATTAGCATGTGGCTACTAATTTCTTATCCTGAGCTTTAGGCATGTCCTGCTTTTTTCTTTTCCTTTTTTTATTAAGGAGTGAGTACAACTTCCCTCTTCATATTGACTTCTTGAAAAATTTGTCATGTGTTGAAATTTCTTGCCTATTCCCTACCCCAGGGCATTTTTTGAGGGCAGGTGTCATTTACGGCCCTGCAGTCCTTGTGACTATTAAGCAACCATTAGCACTGGGTTTGAACCTGTTGTTGTGGCAAACAGCCACAAGGCGGCAGCATTGTTACGTTCTCAACTCTTGTTACTAGGGCAACAGAGTCTTCCTGGAGGTAGTGTTTCGAGGTTGTAAATTAGAGTGGAATGTGCTGGGACCTGCCCCCAGAAGGTTATGTCTCCTTACTTATGTTTGTTTTATAAATTTAATTTATATTTCTTATCAGAGTAAATTTGATTAGAGTGTTGGGATTGTCTGGCTGTACAGAATCTGCTCAATGATTCATACATATGTCTGTTCATCTTCGGATCCTGTTACCATGTATGTTATTACAGAATGTTGAGTAGACCTCCCTTGGTATTTGGTAGGTGTTTTGTCATTATATATTTTATATGTATTGGTGATTATATAATTCATATAGTTTATAGGTTATTTGTTTCTATACATTTAACATACATTAGTATATGTATGTTAGCCCCATAATCCTAATTTATCCATCCTCCCACCTTTCATTTTGGTTAAACATTATTTTGTTTTACAAATCTCTGAGTGTCTTTTTCTGTGAAAATATGTTCATTGGTAGCAATCTTAGGATAACATGTATAAATGATACCATAGGAGATTTGTCATTCCCTTTTGACTTACTGAACCTAATATGATTATTTCTAGGCTCCTCTGCAGTCCTGAAAACGGCACTGTTCATTTTTTTCCCGAGGCAACTATTCCATTCGGTACGTATTACGCTTCTTCTTTGTCCATTTATCTGTTGATGGACATTTTGTTTGCTTGCATGTCTTGGCTATTGTCAGTATTGCTGCAGTGCATGTGTGCCTGTCTGTGCCTTTCCTATTCTGGTCTCCTTAGGTTATTGGCCCATTAGGGGATGGGCCGCATCCCATGGTAGCTCAGTTTTTACCTTTTAAATGCAGCTCCATTGTGTTCTGATGATGAGCTGTTACCAGTTTACATCCAACGAACAGCATAGTGGGTATGCCTTTCTCCACTAACCCGTCAGCATTCATTGTTTGTAGACTTTTGACGCATGGCATTTTGAATATTGGGTGGCGAAGTCCTTTTGTAGTTTGGATTTGCATCCAACCAATAAATAATTCCTGAAATTGAGCTTTTATCCATGTTCTTCTTTTTTTAAAAATAACAGAGTGAATAACACTTACCTCTTCAAACTCTTTTCTTGAAAAGTTTTCCGTGTTGTGAACTTTTTTTGGCCATTCCCTACCCCAGGACATTTTTTGAGGGCATGAGTCATTTACAGCCCGGCAGTCCTTGTGAATATTAGTGACTATTAGCAGTAGATTGAAAGCTGCTGTTTAAGGAAACGGCCTTAGGGTGGCAGCATTTCTACGTTGCCAACTCTGCTTGCTAGGGAAACAGAATCTTGGTGCAAGTTGTGATTTTAGGTTGCAGATTAGAGTGGAATGTGCCAGGGCAAACCCCCATAAGTTTTGCCTCCTTAATTCTTGTTTGTGTCTTTAAATTGTAGTTTTTATCAGAGCAGATTTGATTGAAAAATGTCTTTTGTTCTAGGTGTACAGAATCTTGTTCATTTACACATTGACATATATCTCTTGATATTTGGGTCCTTTTCCATGTAGGTTATTACAAAGTGTTGAGTAGACCACCCTTGGTATTCCATAGGTCTTTGGGGATGATATAATTTGTATGTATTAGTATATGGTTGTTGACCCCAATATCTTAATTTATTCATTCCTCACACCTTTTCTTTGGCTTAACCATAAGTTTTTCTTCTCAATCTGAGATTGTCTTTCTCTGTGGAAATATGTTCTTTTTATGAATAATCAGATGACATAAGTGATACCCGAGGACATTTGTCTTTCGCATTCTGACTTACTTCACGTTGTGTGATTATCTCTAGGCTCATCTGTGGTTCTGCCTATGCCATTCTTTTATTTTTTTCGTGACTAATATTCCAATCTGTCCATATACCACTTCTTCTTTGTCCATTTACCTGTTTATAAACCTTTGTTTTGCTTCCATGTCTTGGCTATTTCAATATTGCTGCAGTGCACATTTGCCTGCCTCTGTCTTTCCCATTCTGGTGGTCTTAGGTTATGGGCCTAAAAGGGGCCCTGCCGCATCATATGGTAGCTCACTTTTTACCTTTTAAAGCAGCTCCATTCCATTTTCGTAGGTGCTGTCACTAATTTACCTCCCACAAGCAGCCAGAAGGTGCGCAGTTCTCTAAAATCCCTTCAGCATTTATAGTTTGTCGACTCTTTGCCGATGCTCATTGGACTGGTGTGAGCTGAAACCCTTTTGGAGGTTGGATTAGCATGTGGCTACTAATTTCTTATCCTGAGCTTTAGGCATGTCCTGCTTTTTGCTTTTCCTTTTTTTATTAAAGAGTGAGTACAACTTCCCTCTTCATATTGACTTCTTGAAAAATTTGTCATGTGTTGAAATTTCTTGCCTATTCCCTACCCCAGGGCATTTTTTGAGGGCAGGTGTCATTTACGGCCCTGCAGTCCTTGTGACTATTGAGCAAACATTAGCACTGGGTTTGAACCTGTTGTTGTGGCAAACAGCCACAAGGCGGCAGCATTGTTACTTTCTCAACTCTTGTTACTAGGGCAACAGAGTCTTCCTGGAGGTAGTGTTCTGAGGTTGTAAATTAGAGTGGAATGTGCTGGGACCAGCCCCCAGAAGGTTATGTCTCCTTACTTATGTTTGTTTTATAAATTTAATTTATATTTCTTATCAGAGTGAATTTGATTAGAGTGTTGTGATTGTCTGGCTGTACAGAATCTGCTCAATGATTCATACATATGTCTGTTCATCTTCGGATCCTGTTACCATGTATGTTAATACAGAATGTTGAGTAGACCTCCCTTGGTATTTGGTAGGTGTTTTGTCATTATATATTTTATATGTATTGCTGATTATATAATTCATATAGTTTATAGGTTATTTGTTTCTATACATTTAACATACATTAGTATATGTATGTTAGCCGCATAATCCTAATTTATCCATCCTCCCACCTTTCATTTTGGTTAACCATTATTTTGTTTTACAAATCTCTGAGTGTCTTTTTTTGTGAAAATATGTTCATTGGTAGCAATCTTAGGATAACATGTATAAATGATACCATAGGAGATTTGTCATTCCCTTTTGACTTACTGAACCTAATATGATTATTTCTAGGCTCCTCTGCAGTCCTGAAAACGGCACTGTTCATTTTTTTCCCGAGGCAACTATTCCATTCGGTACGTATTACGCTTCTTCTTTTTCCGTTTATCTGTTGATGGACATTTTGTTTGCTTGCATGTCTTGGCTATTGTCAGTATTGCTGCGGTGCATGTGTAGCTGTCTGTGCCTTTCCTATTCTGGTCTCCTTAGGTTATTGGCCCATTAGGGGATGGGCCGCATCCCATGGTAGCTCAGTTTTTACCTTTTAAATGCAGCTCCATTCTGTTCTCATGATGAGCTGTTACCAGTTTACATCCAACGAACAGCATAGTGGGTATGCCTTTCTCCACTAACCCGTCAGCATTCATTGTTTGTAGACTTTTGATGGATGGCATTTTGAATATCGGGTGGCGAAGTCCTTTTGTAGTTTGGATTTGCACCCAAGCAATAAATAATTCCTGAAATTGAGCTTTTATCCCTGTTCTTCTTTTTTTTTTAAATAACAGATTGAGTAACACTTACCTCTTCAAACTCTTTTCTTGAAAAGTTTTCCGTGTTGTGAACTTTTTTGGCCATTCCCTACCCCAGGACATTTTTTGAGGGCATGAGTCATTTACAGCCCGGCAGTCCTTGTGAATATTAGTGACCATTAGCAGTAGATTGAAAGCTGCTGTTTAAGGAAACGGCCTTAGGGTGGCAGCATTTCTACGTTGCCAACTCTGCTTGCTAGGGAAACAGAATCTTGGTGCAAGTTGTGATTTTAGGTTGCAGATTAGAGTGGAATGTGCCAGGGCAAACCCCCATAAGTTTTGCCTCCTTAATTCTTGTTTGTGTCTTTAAATTGTAGTTTTTATCAGAGCAGATTTGATTGAAAAATGTCTTTTGTTCTAGGTGTACAGAATCTTGTTCATTTACACATTTACATATATCTCTTGATATTTGGGTCCACTTCCATGTCGGTTATTACAAAGTGTTGTGTAGACCACTCTCGGTATTCCATAGGTCTTTGGGGATGGTAAATTTTGTATGTATTAGTAAATGGTTGTTGACCCCAATATCTTAATTTATTCATTCCTCACACCTTTTCTTTGGCTTAACCATAAGTTTTTCTTCTCAATCTGAGATTGTCTTTCTCTGTGGAAATATGTTCTTTTTATGAATAATCAGATGACATAAGTGATACCCGAGGACATTTGTCTTTCGCATTCTGACTTACTTCACGTTGTGTGATTATCTCTAGGCTCATCTGTGGTTCTGCCTATGCCATTCTTTTACTTTTTTCGTGACTAATATTCCAATCTTTCCATATACCACTTCTTCTTTGTCCATTTACCTGTTTATAAACCTTTGTTTTGCTTCCATGTCTTGGCTATTTCAATATTGCTGCAGTGCACATTTGCCTGCCTCTGTCTTTCCCATTCTGGTGGTCTTAGGTTATGGGCCTAAAAGGTGCCCTGCCGCATCCTATGGCAGCTCACGTTTTACCTTTTAAAGCAGCTCCATTCCATTTTCGTTAGTGCTGTCACTAATTTACCTCCCACCAGCAGCCAGAAGGTGCGCAGTTCTCTAAAATCCCTTCAGCATTTATAGTTTGTCGACTCTTTGCTGATGCTCATTGGACTGGTGTGAGCTGAAACCCTTTTGGAGGTTGGATTAGCATGTGGCTACTAATTTTTTATCCTGAGCTTTAGGCATGTCCTGCTTTTTTCTTTTCCTTTTTTTATTAAAGTGTGAGTACAACTTCCCTCTTCATATTGACTTCTTGAAAAATTTGGCATGTGTTGAAATTTCTTGCCTATTCCCTACCCCAGGGCATTTTTTGAGGGCAGGTGTCATTTACGGCCCTGCAGTCCTTGTGACTATTAAGCAACCATTAGCACTGGGTTTGAACCTGTTGTTGTGGGAAACAGCCACAAGGCGGCAGCATTCTTACGTTCTCAACTCTTGTTACTAGGGCAACAGAGTCTTCCTGGAGGTAGTGTTCCGAGGTTGTAAATTAGAGTGGAATGTGCTGGGACCAGCCCCCAGAAGGTTATGTCTCCTTACTTATGTTTGTTTTATAAATTTAATTTATATTTCTTATCAGAGTGAATTTGATTAGAGTGTTGTGATTGTCTGGCTGTACAGAATCTGCTCAATGATTCATACATATGTCTGTTCATCTTCGGATCCTGTTACCATGTATGTAAATACAGAATGTTGAGTAGACCTCCCTTGGTATTTGGTAGGTGTTTTGTCATTATATATTTTATATGTATTGGTGATTATATAATTCATATAGTTTATAGGTTATTTGTTTCTATACATTTAACATACATTAGTATATGTATGTTAGCCCCATAATCCTAATTTATCCATCCTCCCACCTTTCATTTTGGTTAACCATTATTTTGTTTTACAAATCTCTGAGTGTCTTTTTCTGTGAAAATATGTTCATTGGTAGCAATCTTAGGATAACATGTATAAATGATACCATAGGAGATTTGTCATTCCCTTTTGACTTACTGAACCTAATATGATTATTTCTAGGCTCCTCTGCAGTCCTGAAAACCGCACTGTTCATTTTTTTCCCGAGGCAACTATTCCATTCGGTACGTATAACGCTTCTTCTTTGTCCATTTATCTGTTGATGGACATTTTGTTTGCTTGCATGTCTTGGCTATTGTCAGTATTGCTGCAGTGCATGTGTGCCTGTCTGTGCCTTTCCTATTCTGGTCTCCTTGGGTTATTGGCCCATTAGGGGATGGGCCGCATCCCATCGTAGCTCAGTTTTTACCTTTTAAATGCAGCTCCATTCTGTTCTGATGATGAGCTGTTACCAGTTTATATCCAACGAACAGCATAGGGGGTATGCCTTTCTCCACTAACCCGTCAGCATTCATTGTTTGTAGACTTTTGACGGATGGCATTTTAATATCGGGTGGCGAAGTCCTTTTGTAGTTTGGATTTGCACCCAAGCAATAAATAATTCCTGAAATTGAGCTTTTATCCCTGTTCTTCTTTTTTTTTTAAATAACAGATTGAGTAACACTTACCTCTTCAAACTCTTTTCTTGAAAAGTTTTCCGTGTTGTGAACTTTTTTGGCCATTCCCTACCCCAGGACATTTTTTGAGGGCATGAGTCATTTACAGCCCGGCAGTCCTTGTGAATATTAGTGACCATTAGCAGTAGATTGAAAGCTGCTGTTTAAGGAAACGGCCTTAGGGTGGCAGCATTTCTACGTTGCCAACTCTGCTTGCTAGGGAAACAGAATCTTGGTGCAAGTTGTGATTTTAGGTTGCAGATTAGAGTGGAATGTGCCAGGGCAAACCCCCATAAGTTTTGCCTCCTTAATTCTTGTTTGTGTCTTTAAATTGTAGTTTTTATCAGAGCAGATTTGATTGAAAAATGTCTTTTGTTCTAGGTGTACAGAATCTTGTTCATTTACACATTTACATATATCTCTTGATATTTGGGTCCTCTTCCATGTCGGTTATTACAAAGTGTTGTCTAGACCACTCTCGGTATTCCATAGGTCTTTGGGGATGGTAAATTTTGTATGTATTAGTAAATGGTTGTTGACCCCAATATCTTAATTTATTCATTCCTCACACCTTTTCTTTGGCTTAACCATAAGTTTTTCTTCTCAATCTGAGATTGTCTTTCTCTGTGGAAATATGTTCTTTTTATGAATAATCAGATGACATAAGTGATACCCGAGGACATTTGTCTTTCGCATTCTGACTTACTTCACGTTGTGTGATTATCTCTAGGCTCATCTGTGGTTCTGCCTATGCCATTCTTTTACTTTTTTCGTGACTAATATTCCAATCTGTCCATATACCACTTCTTCTTTGTCCATTTACCTGTTTATAAACCTTTGTTTTGCTTCCATGTCTTGGCTATTTCAATATTGCTGCAGTGCACATTTGCCTGCCTCTGTCTTTCCCATTCTGGTGGTCTTAGGTTATGGGCCTAAAAGGTGCCCTGCCGCATCATATGGCAGCTCACGTTTTACCTTTTAAAGCAGCTCCATTCCATTTTCGTTAGTGCTGTTACTAATTTACCTCCCACCAGCAGCCAGAAGGTGCGCAGTTCTCTAAAATCCCTTCAGCATTTATAGTTTGTCGACTCTTTGCTGATGCTCATTGGACTGGTGTGAGCTGAAACCCTTTTGGAGGTTGGATTAGCATGTGGCTACTAATTTTTTATCCTGAGCTTTAGGCATGTCCTGCTTTTTTCTTTTCCTTTTTTTATTAAAGTGTGAGTACAACTTCCCTCTTCATATTGACTTCTTGAAAAATTTGGCATGTGTTGAAATTTCTTGCCTATTCCCTACCCCAGGGCATTTTTTGAGGGCAGGTGTCATTTACGGCCCTGCATTCCTTGTGACTATTAAGCAACCATTAGCACTGGGTTTGAACCTGTTGTTGTGGGAAACAGCCACAAGGCGGCAGCATTCTTACGTTCTCAACTCTTGTTACTAGGGCAACAGAGTCTTCCTGGAGGTAGTGTTCCGAGGTTGTAAATTAGAGTGGAATGTGCTGGGACCAGCCCCCAGAAGGTTATGTCTCCTTACTTATGTTTGTTTTATAAATTTAATTTATATTTCTTATCAGAGTGAATTTGATTAGAGTGTTGGGATTGTCTGGCTGTACAGAATCTGCTCAATGATTCGTACATATGTCTGTTCATCTTCGGATCCTGTTACCATGTATGTTATTACAGAATGTTGAGTAGACCTCCCTTGGTATTTGGTAGGTGTTTTGTCATTATATATTTTATATGTATTGGTGATTATATAATTCATATAGTTTATATGTTATTTGTTTCTATACATTTAACATACATTAGTATATGTATGTTAGCCCCATAATCCTAATTTATCCATCCTCCCACCTTTCATTTTGGTTAACCATTATTTTGTTTTACAAATCTCTGAGTGTCTTCTTCTGTGAAAATATGTTCATTGGTAGCAATCTTAGGATAACATGTATAAATGATACCATAGGAGATTTGTCATTCCCTTTTGACTTACTGAACCTAATATGATTATTTCTAGGCTCCTCTGCAGTCCTGAAAACGGCACTGTTCATTTTTTTCCCGAGGCAACTATTCCATTCGGTACGTATAACGCTTCTTCTTTGTCCGTTTATCTGTTGATGGACATTTTGTTTGCTTGCATGTCTTGGCTATTGTCAGTATTGCTGCAGTGCATGTGTGCCTGTCTGTGCCTTTCCTATTCTGGTCTCCTTGGGTTATTGGCCCATTAGGGGATGGGCCGCATCCCATGGTAGGTCAGTTTTTACCTTTTAAATGCAGCTCCATTCTGTTCTCATGATGAGCTGTTAACAGTTTACATCCAACGAACAGCATAGTGGGTATGCCTTTCTCCACTAACCCGTCAGCATTCATTGTTTGTAGACTTTTGACGCATGGCATTTTGTATATTGGGTGGCGAAGTCCTTTTGTAGTTTGGATTTGCATCCAACCAATAAATAATTCCTGAAATTGAGCTTCTATCCATGTTCTTCTTTTTTTTTAAATAACAGAGTGAGTAACACTTACCTCTTCAAACTCTTTTCTTGAAAAATTTTCCGTGCTGTGAACTTTTTTTGGCCATTCCCTACCCCAGGACATTTTTTGAGGGCATGAGTCATTTACAGCCCGGCAGTCCTTGTGAATATTAGTGACTATTAGCAGTAGATTGAAAGCTGCTGTTTAAGGAAACGGCCTTAGGGTGGCAGCATTTCTACGTTGCCAACTCTGCTTGCTAGGGAAACAGAATCTTGGTGCAAGTTGTGATTTTAGGTTGCAGATTAGAGTGGAATGTGCCAGGGCAAACCCCCATAAGTTTTGCCTCCTTAATTCTTGGTTGTGTCTTTAAATTGTAGTTTTTATCAGAGCAGATTTGATTGAAAAATGTCTTTTGTTCTAGGTGTACAGAATCTTGTTCATTTACACATTTACATATATCTCTTGATATTTGGGTCCTTTTCCATGTAGGTTATTACAAAGTGTTGAGTAGACAACCCTTGGTATTCCATAGGTCTTTGGGGATGATATAATTTGTATGTATTAGTATATGGTTGTTGACCCCAATATCTTAATTTATTCATTCCTCACACCTTTTCTTTGGCTTAACCATAAGTTTTTCTTCTCAATCTGAGATTGTCTTTCTCTGTGGAAATATGTTCTTTTTATGAATAATCAGATGACATAAGTGATACCCGAGGACATTTGTCTTTCGCATTCTGACTTACTTCACGTTGTGTGATTATCTCTAGGCTCATCTGTGGTTCTGCCTATGCCATTCTTTTATTTTTTTCGTGACTAATATTCCAATCTGTCCATATACCACTTCTTCTTTGTCCATTTACCTGTTTATAAACCTTTGTTTTGCTTCCATGTCTTGGCTATTTCAATATTGCTGCAGTGCACATTTGCCTGCCTCTGTCTTTCCCATTCTGGTGGTGTTAGGTTATGGGCCTAAAAGGTTCCCTGCCGCATCATATGGTAGCTCACTTGTTACCTTTTAAAGCAGCTCCATTCCATTTTCGTAAGTGCTGTTACTAATTTACCTCCCACCAGCAGCCAGAAGGTGCGCAGTTCTCTAAAATCCCTTCAGCATTTATCGTTTGTCGACTCTTTGCCGATGCTCATTGGACTGGTGTGAGCTGAAACCCTTTTGGAGGTTGGATTAGCATGTGGCTACTAATTTCTTATCCTGAGCTTTAGGCATGTCCTGCTTTTTTCTTTTCCTTTTTTTATTAAGGAGTGAGTACAACTTCCCTCTTCATATTGACTTCTTGAAAAATTTGTCATGTGTTGAAATTTCTTGCCTATTCCCTACCCCAGGGCATTTTTTGAGGGCAGGTGTCATTTACGGCCCTGCAGTCCTTGTGACTATTAAGCAACCATTAGCACTGGGTTTGAACCTGTTGTTGTGGCAAACAGCCACAAGGCGGCAGCATTGTTACGTTCTCAACTCTTGTTACTAGGGCAACAGAGTCTTCCTGGAGGTAGTGTTTCGAGGTTGTAAATTAGAGTGGAATGTGCTGGGACCTGCCCCCAGAAGGTTATGTCTCCTTACTTATGTTTGTTTTATAAATTTAATTTATATTTCTTATCAGAGTAAATTTGATTAGAGTGTTGGGATTGTCTGGCTGTACAGAATCTGCTCAATGATTCATACATATGTCTGTTCATCTTCGGATCCTGTTACCATGTATGTTATTACAGAATGTTGAGTAGACCTCCCTTGGTATTTGGTAGGTGTTTTGTCATTATATATTTTATATGTATTGGTGATTATATAATTCATATAGTTTATAGGTTATTTGTTTCTATACATTTAACATACATTAGTATATGTATGTTAGCCCCATAATCCTAATTTATCCATCCTCCCACCTTTCATTTTGGTTAAACATTATTTTGTTTTACAAATCTCTGAGTGTCTTTTTCTGTGAAAATATGTTCATTGGTAGCAATCTTAGGATAACATGTATAAATGATACCATAGGAGATTTGTCATTCCCTTTTGACTTACTGAACCTAATATGATTATTTCTAGGCTCCTCTGCAGTCCTGAAAACGGCACTGTTCATTTTTTTCCCGAGGCAACTATTCCATTCGGTACGTATTACGCTTCTTCTTTGTCCATTTATCTGTTGATGGACATTTTGTTTGCTTGCATGTCTTGGCTATTGTCAGTATTGCTGCAGTGCATGTGTGCCTGTCTGTGCCTTTCCTATTCTGGTCTCCTTAGGTTATTGGCCCATTAGGGGATGGGCCGCATCCCATGGTAGCTCAGTTTTTACCTTTTAAATGCAGCTCCATTGTGTTCTGATGATGAGCTGTTACCAGTTTACATCCAACGAACAGCATAGTGGGTATGCCTTTCTCCACTAACCCGTCAGCATTCATTGTTTGTAGACTTTTGACGCATGGCATTTTGAATATTGGGTGGCGAAGTCCTTTTGTAGTTTGGATTTGCATCCAACCAATAAATAATTCCTGAAATTGAGCTTTTATCCATGTTCTTCTTTTTTTAAAAATAACAGAGTGAATAACACTTACCTCTTCAAACTCTTTTCTTGAAAAGTTTTCCGTGTTGTGAACTTTTTTTGGCCATTCCCTACCCCAGGACATTTTTTGAGGGCATGAGTCATTTACAGCCCGGCAGTCCTTGTGAATATTAGTGACTATTAGCAGTAGATTGAAAGCTGCTGTTTAAGGAAACGGCCTTAGGGTGGCAGCATTTCTACGTTGCCAACTCTGCTTGCTAGGGAAACACAATCTTGGTGCAAGTTGTGATTTTAGGTTGCAGATTAGAGTGGAATGTGCCAGGGCAAACCCCCATAAGTTTTGCCTCCTTAATTCTTGTTTGTGTCTTTAAATTGTAGTTTTTATCAGAGCAGATTTGATTGAAAAATGTCTTTTGTTCTAGGTGTACAGAATCTTGTTCATTTACACATTGACATATATCTCTTGATATTTGGGTCCTTTTCCATGTAGGTTATTACAAAGTGTTGAGTAGACCACCCTTGGTATTCCATAGGTCTTTGGGGATGATATAATTTGTATGTATTAGTATATGGTTGTTGACCCCAATATCTTAATTTATTCATTCCTCACACCTTTTCTTTGGCTTAACCATAAGTTTTTCTTCTCAATCTGAGATTGTCTTTCTCTGTGGAAATATGTTCTTTTTATGAATAATCAGATGACATAAGTGATACCCGAGGACATTTGTCTTTCGCATTCTGACTTACTTCACGTTGTGTGATTATCTCTAGGCTCATCTGTGGTTCTGCCTATGCCATTCTTTTATTTTTTTCGTGACTAATATTCCAATCTGTCCATATACCACTTCTTCTTTGTCCATTTACCTGTTTATAAACCTTTGTTTTGCTTCCATGTCTTGGCTATTTCAATATTGCTGCAGTGCACATTTGCCTGCCTCTGTCTTTCCCATTCTGGTGGTCTTAGGTTATGGGCCTAAAAGGGGCCCTGCCGCATCATATGGTAGCTCACTTTTTACCTTTTAAAGCAGCTCCATTCCATTTTCGTAGGTGCTGTCACTAATTTACCTCCCACAAGCAGCCAGAAGGTGCGCAGTTCTCTAAAATCCCTTCAGCATTTATAGTTTGTCGACTCTTTGCCGATGCTCATTGGACTGGTGTGAGCTGAAACCCTTTTGGAGGTTGGATTAGCATGTGGCTACTAATTTCTTATCCTGAGCTTTAGGCATGTCCTGCTTTTTGCTTTTCCTTTTTTTATTAAAGAGTGAGTACAACTTCCCTCTTCATATTGACTTCTTGAAAAATTTGTCATGTGTTGAAATTTCTTGCCTATTCCCTACCCCAGGGCATTTTTTGAGGGCAGGTGTCATTTACGGCCCTGCAGTCCTTGTGACTATTGAGCAAACATTAGCACTGGGTTTGAACCTGTTGTTGTGGCAAACAGCCACAAGGCGGCAGCATTGTTACTTTCTCAACTCTTGTTACTAGGGCAACAGAGTCTTCCTGGAGGTAGTGTTCTGAGGTTGTAAATTAGAGTGGAATGTGCTGGGACCAGCCCCCAGAAGGTTATGTCTCCTTACTTATGTTTGTTTTATAAATTTAATTTATATTTCTTATCAGAGTGAATTTGATTAGAGTGTTGTGATTGTCTGGCTGTACAGAATCTGCTCAATGATTCATACATATGTCTGTTCATCTTCGGATCCTGTTACCATGTATGTTAATACAGAATGTTGAGTAGACCTCCCTTGGTATTTGGTAGGTGTTTTGTCATTATATATTTTATATGTATTGCTGATTATATAATTCATATAGTTTATAGGTTATTTGTTTCTATACATTTAACATACATTAGTATATGTATGTTAGCCGCATAATCCTAATTTATCCATCCTCCCACCTTTCATTTTGGTTAACCATTATTTTGTTTTACAAATCTCTGAGTGTCTTTTTTTGTGAAAATATGTTCATTGGTAGCAATCTTAGGATAACATGTATAAATGATACCATAGGAGATTTGTCATTCCCTTTTGACTTACTGAACCTAATATGATTATTTCTAGGCTCCTCTGCAGTCCTGAAAACGGCACTGTTCATTTTTTTCCCGAGGCAACTATTCCATTCGGTACGTATTACGCTTCTTTTTTTCCGTTTATCTGTTGATGGACATTTTGTTTGCTTGCATGTCTTGGCTATTGTCAGTATTGCTGCGGTGCATGTGTAGCTGTCTGTGCCTTTCCTATTCTGGTCTCCTTAGGTTATTGGCCCATTAGGGGATGGGCCGCATCCCATGGTAGCTCAGTTTTTACCTTTTAAATGCAGCTCCATTCTGTTCTCATGATGAGCTGTTACCAGTTTACATCCAACGAACAGCATAGTGGGTATGCCTTTCTCCACTAACCCGTCAGCATTCATTGTTTGTAGACTTTTGATGGATGGCATTTTGAATATCGGGTGGCGAAGTCCTTTTGTAGTTTGGATTTGCACCCAAGCAATAAATAATTCCTGAAATTGAGCTTTTATCCCTGTTCTTCTTTTTTTTTTAAATAACAGATTGAGTAACACTTACCTCTTCAAACTCTTTTCTTGAAAAGTTTTCCGTGTTGTGAACTTTTTTGGCCATTCCCTACCCCAGGACATTTTTTGAGGGCATGAGTCATTTACAGCCCGGCAGTCCTTGTGAATATTAGTGACCATTAGCAGTAGATTGAAAGCTGCTGTTTAAGGAAACGGCCTTAGGGTGGCAGCATTTCTACGTTGCCAACTCTGCTTGCTAGGGAAACAGAATCTTGGTGCAAGTTGTGATTTTAGGTTGCAGATTAGAGTGGAATGTGCCAGGGCAAACCCCCATAAGTTTTGCCTCCTTAATTCTTGTTTGTGTCTTTAAATTGTAGTTTTTATCAGAGCAGATTTGATTGAAAAATGTCTTTTGTTCTAGGTGTACAGAATCTTGTTCATTTACACATTTACATATATCTCTTGATATTTGGGTCCACTTCCATGTCGGTTATTACAAAGTGTTGTGTAGACCACTCTCGGTATTCCATAGGTCTTTGGGGATGGTAAATTTTGTATGTATTAGTAAATGGTTGTTGACCCCAATATCTTAATTTATTCATTCCTCACACCTTTTCTTTGGCTTAACCATAAGTTTTTCTTCTCAATCTGAGATTGTCTTTCTCTGTGGAAATATGTTCTTTTTATGAATAATCAGATGACATAAGTGATACCCGAGGACATTTGTCTTTCGCATTCTGACTTACTTCACGTTGTGTGATTATCTCTAGGCTCATCTGTGGTTCTGCCTATGCCATTCTTTTACTTTTTTCGTGACTAATATTCCAATCTTTCCATATACCACTTCTTCTTTGTCCATTTACCTGTTTATAAACCTTTGTTTTGCTTCCATGTCTTGGCTATTTCAATATTGCTGCAGTGCACATTTGCCTGCCTCTGTCTTTCCCATTCTGGTGGTCTTAGGTTATGGGCCTAAAAGGTGCCCTGCCGCATCCTATGGCAGCTCACGTTTTACCTTTTAAAGCAGCTCCATTCCATTTTCGTTAGTGCTGTCACTAATTTACCTCCCACCAGCAGCCAGAAGGTGCGCAGTTCTCTAAAATCCCTTCAGCATTTATAGTTTGTCGACTCTTTGCTGATGCTCATTGGACTGGTGTGAGCTGAAACCCTTTTGGAGGTTGGATTAGCATGTGGCTACTAATTTTTTATCCTGAGCTTTAGGCATGTCCTGCTTTTTTCTTTTCCTTTTTTTATTAAAGTGTGAGTACAACTTCCCTCTTCATATTGACTTCTTGAAAAATTTGGCATGTGTTGAAATTTCTTGCCTATTCCCTACCCCAGGGCATTTTTTGAGGGCAGGTGTCATTTACGGCCCTGCAGTCCTTGTGACTATTAAGCAACCATTAGCACTGGGTTTGAACCTGTTGTTGTGGGAAACAGCCACAAGGCGGCAGCATTCTTACGTTCTCAACTCTTGTTACTAGGGCAACAGAGTCTTCCTGGAGGTAGTGTTCCGAGGTTGTAAATTAGAGTGGAATGTGCTGGGACCAGCCCCCAGAAGGTTATGTCTCCTTACTTATGTTTGTTTTATAAATTTAATTTATATTTCTTATCAGAGTGAATTTGATTAGAGTGTTGTGATTGTCTGGCTGTACAGAATCTGCTCAATGATTCATACATATGTCTGTTCATCTTCGGATCCTGTTACCATGTATGTAAATACAGAATGTTGAGTAGACCTCCCTTGGTATTTGGTAGGTGTTTTGTCATTATATATTTTATATGTATTGGTGATTATATAATTCATATAGTTTATAGGTTATTTGTTTCTATACATTTAACATACATTAGTATATGTATGTTAGCCCCATAATCCTAATTTATCCATCCTCCCACCTTTCATTTTGGTTAACCATTATTTTGTTTTACAAATCTCTGAGTGTCTTCTTCTGTGAAAATATGTTCATTGGTAGCAATCTTAGGATAACATGTATAAATGATACCATAGGAGATTTGTCATTCCCTTTTGACTTACTGAACCTAATATGATTATTTCTAGGCTCCTCTGCAGTCCTGAAAACGGCACTGTTCATTTTTTTCCCGAGGCAACTATTCCATTCGGTACGTATAACGCTTCTTCTTTGTCCGTTTATCTGTTGATGGACATTTTGTTTGCTTGCATGTCTTGGCTATTGTCAGTATTGCTGCAGTGCATGTGTGCCTGTCTGTGCCTTTCCTATTCTGGTCTCCTTGGGTTATTGGCCCATTAGGGGATGGGCCGCATCCCATGGTAGGTCAGTTTTTACCTTTTAAATGCAGCTCCATTCTGTTCTCATGATGAGCTGTTAACAGTTTACATCCAACGAACAGCATAGTGGGTATGCCTTTCTCCACTAACCCGTCAGCATTCATTGTTTGTAGACTTTTGACGCATGGCATTTTGTATATTGGGTGGCGAAGTCCTTTTGTAGTTTGGATTTGCATCCAACCAATAAATAATTCCTGAAATTGAGCTTCTATCCATGTTCTTCTTTTTTTTTAAATAACAGAGTGAGTAACACTTACCTCTTCAAACTCTTTTCTTGAAAAATTTTCCGTGCTGTGAACTTTTTTTGGCCATTCCCTACCCCAGGACATTTTTTGAGGGCATGAGTCATTTACAGCCCGGCAGTCCTTGTGAATATTAGTGACTATTAGCAGTAGATTGAAAGCTGCTGTTTAAGGAAACGGCCTTAGGGTGGCAGCATTTCTACGTTGCCAACTCTGCTTGCTAGGGAAACAGAATCTTGGTGCAAGTTGTGATTTTAGGTTGCAGATTAGAGTGGAATGTGCCAGGGCAAACCCCCATAAGTTTTGCCTCCTTAATTCTTGGTTGTGTCTTTAAATTGTAGTTTTTATCAGAGCAGATTTGATTGAAAAATGTCTTTTGTTCTAGGTGTACAGAATCTTGTTCATTTACACATTTACATATATCTCTTGATATTTGGGTCCTTTTCCATGTAGGTTATTACAAAGTGTTGAGTAGACAACCCTTGGTATTCCATAGGTCTTTGGGGATGATATAATTTGTATGTATTAGTATATGGTTGTTGACCCCAATATCTTAATTTATTCATTCCTCACACCTTTTCTTTGGCTTAACCATAAGTTTTTCTTCTCAATCTGAGATTGTCTTTCTCTGTGGAAATATGTTCTTTTTATGAATAATCAGATGACATAAGTGATACCCGAGGACATTTGTCTTTCGCATTCTGACTTACTTCACGTTGTGTGATTATCTCTAGGCTCATCTGTGGTTCTGCCTATGCCATTCTTTTATTTTTTTCGTGACTAATATTCCAATCTGTCCATATACCACTTCTTCTTTGTCCATTTACCTGTTTATAAACCTTTGTTTTGCTTCCATGTCTTGGCTATTTCAATATTGCTGCAGTGCACATTTGCCTGCCTCTGTCTTTCCCATTCTGGTGGTGTTAGGTTATGGGCCTAAAAGGTTCCCTGCCGCATCATATGGTAGCTCACTTGTTACCTTTTAAAGCAGCTCCATTCCATTTTCGTAAGTGCTGTTACTAATTTACCTCCCACCAGCAGCCAGAAGGTGCGCAGTTCTCTAAAATCCCTTCAGCATTTATCGTTTGTCGACTCTTTGCCGATGCTCATTGGACTGGTGTGAGCTGAAACCCTTTTGGAGGTTGGATTAGCATATGGCTACTAATTTCTTATCCTGAGCTTTAGGCATGTCCTGCTTTTTTCTTTTCCTTTTTTTATTAAGGAGTGAGTACAACTTCCCTCTTCATATTGACTTCTTGAAAAATTTGTCATGTGTTGAAATTTCTTGCCTATTCCCTACCCCAGGGCATTTTTTGAGGGCAGGTGTCATTTACGGCCCTGCAGTCCTTGTGACTATTAAGCAACCATTAGCACTGGGTTTGAACCTGTTGTTGTGGCAAACAGCCACAAGGCGGCAGCATTGTTACGTTCTCAACTCTTGTTACTAGGGCAACAGAGTCTTCCTGGAGGTAGTGTTTCGAGGTTGTAAATTAGAGTGGAATGTGCTGGGACCTGCCCCCAGAAGGTTATGTCTCCTTACTTATGTTTGTTTTATAAATTTAATTTATATTTCTTATCAGAGTAAATTTGATTAGAGTGTTGGGATTGTCTGGCTGTACAGAATCTGCTCAATGATTCATACATATGTCTGTTCATCTTCGGATCCTGTTACCATGTATGTTATTACAGAATGTTGAGTAGACCTCCCTTGGTATTTGGTAGGTGTTTTGTCATTATATATTTTATATGTATTGGTGATTATATAATTCATATAGTTTATAGGTTATTTGTTTCTATACATTTAACATACATTAGTATATGTATGTTAGCCCCATAATCCTAATTTATCCATCCTCCCACCTTTCATTTTGGTTAAACATTATTTTGTTTTACAAATCTCTGAGTGTCTTTTTCTGTGAAAATATGTTCATTGGTAGCAATCTTAGGATAACATGTATAAATGATACCATAGGAGATTTGTCATTCCCTTTTGACTTACTGAACCTAATATGATTATTTCTAGGCTCCTCTGCAGTCCTGAAAACGGCACTGTTCATTTTTTTCCCGAGGCAACTATTCCATTCGGTACGTATTACGCTTCTTCTTTGTCCATTTATCTGTTGATGGACATTTTGTTTGCTTGCATGTCTTGGCTATTGTCAGTATTGCTGCAGTGCATGTGTGCCTGTCTGTGCCTTTCCTATTCTGGTCTCCTTAGGTTATTGGCCCATTAGGGGATGGGCCGCATCCCATGGTAGCTCAGTTTTTACCTTTTAAATGCAGCTCCATTGTGTTCTGATGATGAGCTGTTACCAGTTTACATCCAACGAACAGCATAGTGGGTATGCCTTTCTCCACTAACCCGTCAGCATTCATTGTTTGTAGACTTTTGACGCATGGCATTTTGAATATTGGGTGGCGAAGTCCTTTTGTAGTTTGGATTTGCATCCAACCAATAAATAATTCCTGAAATTGAGCTTTTATCCATGTTCTTCTTTTTTTAAAAATAACAGAGTGAATAACACTTACCTCTTCAAACTCTTTTCTTGAAAAGTTTTCCGTGTTGTGAACTTTTTTTGGCCATTCCCTACCCCAGGACATTTTTTGAGGGCATGAGTCATTTACAGCCCGGCAGTCCTTGTGAATATTAGTGACTATTAGCAGTAGATTGAAAGCTGCTGTTTAAGGAAACGGCCTTAGGGTGGCAGCATTTCTACGTTGCCAACTCTGCTTGCTAGGGAAACAGAATCTTGGTGCAAGTTGTGATTTTAGGTTGCAGATTAGAGTGGAATGTGCCAGGGCAAACCCCCATAAGTTTTGCCTCCTTAATTCTTGTTTGTGTCTTTAAATTGTAGTTTTTATCAGAGCAGATTTGATTGAAAAATGTCTTTTGTTCTAGGTGTACAGAATCTTGTTCATTTACACATTGACATATATCTCTTGATATTTGGGTCCTTTTCCATGTAGGTTATTACAAAGTGTTGAGTAGACCACCCTTGGTATTCCATAGGTCTTTGGGGATGATATAATTTGTATGTATTAGTATATGGTTGTTGACCCCAATATCTTAATTTATTCATTCCTCACACCTTTTCTTTGGCTTAACCATAAGTTTTTCTTCTCAATCTGAGATTGTCTTTCTCTGTGGAAATATGTTCTTTTTATGAATAATCAGATGACATAAGTGATACCCGAGGACATTTGTCTTTCGCATTCTGACTTACTTCACGTTGTGTGATTATCTCTAGGCTCATCTGTGGTTCTGCCTATGCCATTCTTTTATTTTTTTCGTGACTAATATTCCAATCTGTCCATATACCACTTCTTCTTTGTCCATTTACCTGTTTATAAACCTTTGTTTTGCTTCCATGTCTTGGCTATTTCAATATTGCTGCAGTGCACATTTGCCTGCCTCTGTCTTTCCCATTCTGGTGGTCTTAGGTTATGGGCCTAAAAGGGGCCCTGCCGCATCATATGGTAGCTCACTTTTTACCTTTTAAAGCAGCTCCATTCCATTTTCGTAGGTGCTGTCACTAATTTACCTCCCACAAGCAGCCAGAAGGTGCGCAGTTCTCTAAAATCCCTTCAGCATTTATAGTTTGTCGACTCTTTGCCGATGCTCATTGGACTGGTGTGAGCTGAAACCCTTTTGGAGGTTGGATTAGCATGTGGCTACTAATTTCTTATCCTGAGCTTTAGGCATGTCCTGCTTTTTGCTTTTCCTTTTTTTATTAAAGAGTGAGTACAACTTCCCTCTTCATATTGACTTCTTGAAAAATTTGTCATGTGTTGAAATTTCTTGCCTATTCCCTACCCCAGGGCATTTTTTGAGGGCAGGTGTCATTTACGGCCCTGCAGTCCTTGTGACTATTGAGCAAACATTAGCACTGGGTTTGAACCTGTTGTTGTGGCAAACAGCCACAAGGCGGCAGCATTGTTACTTTCTCAACTCTTGTTACTAGGGCAACAGAGTCTTCCTGGAGGTAGTGTTCTGAGGTTGTAAATTAGAGTGGAATGTGCTGGGACCAGCCCCCAGAAGGTTATGTCTCCTTACTTATGTTTGTTTTATAAATTTAATTTATATTTCTTATCAGAGTGAATTTGATTAGAGTGTTGTGATTGTCTGGCTGTACAGAATCTGCTCAATGATTCATACATATGTCTGTTCATCTTCGGATCCTGTTACCATGTATGTTAATACAGAATGTTGAGTAGACCTCCCTTGGTATTTGGTAGGTGTTTTGTCATTATATATTTTATATGTATTGCTGATTATATAATTCATATAGTTTATAGGTTATTTGTTTCTATACATTTAACATACATTAGTATATGTATGTTAGCCGCATAATCCTAATTTATCCATCCTCCCACCTTTCATTTTGGTTAACCATTATTTTGTTTTACAAATCTCTGAGTGTCTTTTTTTGTGAAAATATGTTCATTGGTAGCAATCTTAGGATAACATGTATAAATGATACCATAGGAGATTTGTCATTCCCTTTTGACTTACTGAACCTAATATGATTATTTCTAGGCTCCTCTGCAGTCCTGAAAACGGCACTGTTCATTTTTTTCCCGAGGCAACTATTCCATTCGGTACGTATTACGCTTCTTCTTTTTCCGTTTATCTGTTGATGGACATTTTGTTTGCTTGCATGTCTTGGCTATTGTCAGTATTGCTGCGGTGCATGTGTAGCTGTCTGTGCCTTTCCTATTCTGGTCTCCTTAGGTTATTGGCCCATTAGGGGATGGGCCGCATCCCATGGTAGCTCAGTTTTTACCTTTTAAATGCAGCTCCATTCTGTTCTCATGATGAGCTGTTACCAGTTTACATCCAACGAACAGCATAGTGGGTATGCCTTTCTCCACTAACCCGTCAGCATTCATTGTTTGTAGACTTTTGATGGATGGCATTTTGAATATCGGGTGGCGAAGTCCTTTTGTAGTTTGGATTTGCACCCAAGCAATAAATAATTCCTGAAATTGAGCTTTTATCCCTGTTCTTCTTTTTTTTTTAAATAACAGATTGAGTAACACTTACCTCTTCAAACTCTTTTCTTGAAAAGTTTTCCGTGTTGTGAACTTTTTTGGCCATTCCCTACCCCAGGACATTTTTTGAGGGCATGAGTCATTTACAGCCCGGCAGTCCTTGTGAATATTAGTGACCATTAGCAGTAGATTGAAAGCTGCTGTTTAAGGAAACGGCCTTAGGGTGGCAGCATTTCTACGTTGCCAACTCTGCTTGCTAGGGAAACAGAATCTTGGTGCAAGTTGTGATTTTAGGTTGCAGATTAGAGTGGAATGTGCCAGGGCAAACCCCCATAAGTTTTGCCTCCTTAATTCTTGTTTGTGTCTTTAAATTGTAGTTTTTATCAGAGCAGATTTGATTGAAAAATGTCTTTTGTTCTAGGTGTACAGAATCTTGTTCATTTACACATTTACATATATCTCTTGATATTTGGGTCCACTTCCATGTCGGTTATTACAAAGTGTTGTGTAGACCACTCTCGGTATTCCATAGGTCTTTGGGGATGGTAAATTTTGTATGTATTAGTAAATGGTTGTTGACCCCAATATCTTAATTTATTCATTCCTCACACCTTTTCTTTGGCTTAACCATAAGTTTTTCTTCTCAATCTGAGATTGTCTTTCTCTGTGGAAATATGTTCTTTTTATGAATAATCAGATGACATAAGTGATACCCGAGGACATTTGTCTTTCGCATTCTGACTTACTTCACGTTGTGTGATTATCTCTAGGCTCATCTGTGGTTCTGCCTATGCCATTCTTTTACTTTTTTCGTGACTAATATTCCAATCTTTCCATATACCACTTCTTCTTTGTCCATTTACCTGTTTATAAACCTTTGTTTTGCTTCCATGTCTTGGCTATTTCAATATTGCTGCAGTGCACATTTGCCTGCCTCTGTCTTTCCCATTCTGGTGGTCTTAGGTTATGGGCCTAAAAGGTGCCCTGCCGCATCCTATGGCAGCTCACGTTTTACCTTTTAAAGCAGCTCCATTCCATTTTCGTTAGTGCTGTCACTAATTTACCTCCCACCAGCAGCCAGAAGGTGCGCAGTTCTCTAAAATCCCTTCAGCATTTATAGTTTGTCGACTCTTTGCTGATGCTCATTGGACTGGTGTGAGCTGAAACCCTTTTGGAGGTTGGATTAGCATGTGGCTACTAATTTTTTATCCTGAGCTTTAGGCATGTCCTGCTTTTTTCTTTTCCTTTTTTTATTAAAGTGTGAGTACAACTTCCCTCTTCATATTGACTTCTTGAAAAATTTGGCATGTGTTGAAATTTCTTGCCTATTCCCTACCCCAGGGCATTTTTTGAGGGCAGGTGTCATTTACGGCCCTGCAGTCCTTGTGACTATTAAGCAACCATTAGCACTGGGTTTGAACCTGTTGTTGTGGGAAACAGCCACAAGGCGGCAGCATTCTTACGTTCTCAACTCTTGTTACTAGGGCAACAGAGTCTTCCTGGAGGTAGTGTTCCGAGGTTGTAAATTAGAGTGGAATGTGCTGGGACCAGCCCCCAGAAGGTTATGTCTCCTTACTTATGTTTGTTTTATAAATTTAATTTATATTTCTTATCAGAGTGAATTTGATTAGAGTGTTGTGATTGTCTGGCTGTACAGAATCTGCTCAATGATTCATACATATGTCTGTTCATCTTCGGATCCTGTTACCATGTATGTAAATACAGAATGTTGAGTAGACCTCCCTTGGTATTTGGTAGGTGTTTTGTCATTATATATTTTATATGTATTGGTGATTATATAATTCATATAGTTTATAGGTTATTTGTTTCTATACATTTAACATACATTAGTATATGTATGTTAGCCCCATAATCCTAATTTATCCATCCTCCCACCTTTCATTTTGGTTAACCATTATTTTGTTTTACAAATCTCTGAGTGTCTTTTTCTGTGAAAATATGTTCATTGGTAGCAATCTTAGGATAACATGTATAAATGATACCATAGGAGATTTGTCATTCCCTTTTGACTTACTGAACCTAATATGATTATTTCTAGGCTCCTCTGCAGTCCTGAAAACCGCACTGTTCATTTTTTTCCCGAGGCAACTATTCCATTCGGTACGTATAACGCTTCTTCTTTGTCCATTTATCTGTTGATGGACATTTTGTTTGCTTGCATGTCTTGGCTATTGTCAGTATTGCTGCAGTGCATGTGTGCCTGTCTGTGCCTTTCCTATTCTGGTCTCCTTGGGTTATTGGCCCATTAGGGGATGGGCCGCATCCCATCGTAGCTCAGTTTTTACCTTTTAAATGCAGCTCCATTCTGTTCTGATGATGAGCTGTTACCAGTTTATATCCAACGAACAGCATAGGGGGTATGCCTTTCTCCACTAACCCGTCAGCATTCATTGTTTGTAGACTTTTGACGGATGGCATTTTAATATCGGGTGGCGAAGTCCTTTTGTAGTTTGGATTTGCACCCAAGCAATAAATAATTCCTGAAATTGAGCTTTTATCCCTGTTCTTCTTTTTTTTTTAAATAACAGATTGAGTAACACTTACCTCTTCAAACTCTTTTCTTGAAAAGTTTTCCGTGTTGTGAACTTTTTTGGCCATTCCCTACCCCAGGACATTTTTTGAGGGCATGAGTCATTTACAGCCCGGCAGTCCTTGTGAATATTAGTGACCATTAGCAGTAGATTGAAAGCTGCTGTTTAAGGAAACGGCCTTAGGGTGGCAGCATTTCTACGTTGCCAACTCTGCTTGCTAGGGAAACAGAATCTTGGTGCAAGTTGTGATTTTAGGTTGCAGATTAGAGTGGAATGTGCCAGGGCAAACCCCCATAAGTTTTGCCTCCTTAATTCTTGTTTGTGTCTTTAAATTGTAGTTTTTATCAGAGCAGATTTGATTGAAAAATGTCTTTTGTTCTAGGTGTACAGAATCTTGTTCATTTACACATTTACATATATCTCTTGATATTTGGGTCCTCTTCCATGTCGGTTATTACAAAGTGTTGTGTAGACCACTCTCGGTATTCCATAGGTCTTTGGGGATGGTAAATTTTGTATGTATTAGTAAATGGTTGTTGACCCCAATATCTTAATTTATTCATTCCTCACACCTTTTCTTTGGCTTAACCATAAGTTTTTCTTCTCAATCTGAGATTGTCTTTCTCTGTGGAAATATGTTCTTTTTATGAATAATCAGATGACATAAGTGATACCCGAGGACATTTGTCTTTCGCATTCTGACTTACTTCACGTTGTGTGATTATCTCTAGGCTCATCTGTGGTTCTGCCTATGCCATTCTTTTACTTTTTTCGTGACTAATATTCCAATCTGTCCATATACCACTTCTTCTTTGTCCATTTACCTGTTTATAAACCTTTGTTTTGCTTCCATGTCTTGGCTATTTCAATATTGCTGCAGTGCACATTTGCCTGCCTCTGTCTTTCCCATTCTGGTGGTCTTAGGTTATGGGCCTAAAAGGTGCCCTGCCGCATCATATGGCAGCTCACGTTTTACCTTTTAAAGCAGCTCCATTCCATTTTCGTTAGTGCTGTTACTAATTTACCTCCCACCAGCAGCCAGAAGGTGCGCAGTTCTCTAAAATCCCTTCAGCATTTATAGTTTGTCGACTCTTTGCTGATGCTCATTGGACTGGTGTGAGCTGAAACCCTTTTGGAGGTTGGATTAGCATGTGGCTACTAATTTTTTATCCTGAGCTTTAGGCATGTCCTGCTTTTTTCTTTTCCTTTTTTTATTAAAGTGTGAGTACAACTTCCCTCTTCATATTGACTTCTTGAAAAATTTGGCATGTGTTGAAATTTCTTGCCTATTCCCTACCCCAGGGCATTTTTTGAGGGCAGGTGTCATTTACGGCCCTGCATTCCTTGTGACTATTAAGCAACCATTAGCACTGGGTTTGAACCTGTTGTTGTGGGAAACAGCCACAAGGCGGCAGCATTCTTACGTTCTCAACTCTTGTTACTAGGGCAACAGAGTCTTCCTGGAGGTAGTGTTCCGAGGTTGTAAATTAGAGTGGAATGTGCTGGGACCAGCCCCCAGAAGGTTATGTCTCCTTACTTATGTTTGTTTTATAAATTTAATTTATATTTCTTATCAGAGTGAATTTGATTAGAGTGTTGTGATTGTCTGGCTGTACAGAATCTGCTCAATGATTCATACATATGTCTGTTCATCTTCGGATCCTGTTACCATGTATGTAAATACAGAATGTTGAGTAGACCTCCCTTGGTATTTGGTAGGTGTTTTGTCATTATATATTTTATATGTATTGGTGATTATATAATTCATATAGTTTATAGGTTATTTGTTTCTATACATTTAACATACATTAGTATATGTATGTTAGCCCCATAATCCTAATTTATCCATCCTCCCACCTTTCATTTTGGTTAACCATTATTTTGTTTTACAAATCTCTGAGTGTCTTTTTCTGTGAAAATATGTTCATTGGTAGCAATCTTAGGATAACATGTATAAATGATACCATAGGAGATTTGTCATTCCCTTTTGACTTACTGAACCTAATATGATTATTTCTAGGCTCCTCTGCAGTCCTGAAAACGGCACTGTTCGTTTTTTTCCCGAGGCAACTATTCCATTCGGTACGTATTACGCTTCTTCTTTGTCCATTTATCTGTTGATGGACATTTTGTTTGCTTGCATGTCTTGGCTATTGTCAGTATTGCTGCGGTGCATGTGTGCCTGTCTGTGCCTTTCCTATTCTGGTCTCCTTAGGTTATTGGCCCATTAGGGGATGGGCCGCATCCCATGGTAGATCACTTTTTACCTTTTAAATGCAGCTCCATTGTGTTCTGATGATGAGCTGTTACCAGTTTACATCCAACGAACAGCATAGTGGGCATGCCTTTCTCCACTAACCCGTCAGCATTCATTGTTTGTAGACTTTTGACGGATGGCATTTTGAATATCGGGTGGCGAAGTTCTTTTGTAGTTTGGATTTGCACCGAACCAATAAAAAATTCCTGAAATTGAACTTTTATCCCTGTTCTTCTTCTTTTTTTAAATAACAGAGTGAGTAACACTTACCTCTTCAAACTCTTTTCTTGAAAAGTTTTCCGTGTTGTGAACTTTTTTTGGCCATTCCCTACCCCAGGACATTTTTTGAGGGCATGAGTCATTTACAGCCCGGCAGTCCTTGTGAATATTAGTGACTATTAGCAGTAGATAGAAAGCTGCTGTTTAAGGAAACGGCCTTAGGGTGGCAGCATTTCTACGTTGCCAACTCTGCTTGCTAGGGAAACAGAATCTTGGTGCAAGTTGTGATTTTAGGTTGCAGATTAGAGTGGAATGTGCCAGGGCAAACCCCCATAAGTTTTGCCTCCTTAATTCTTGTTTGTGTCTTTAAATTGTAGATTTTATCAGAGCAGATTTGATTGAAAAATGTCTTTTGTTCTAGGTGTACAGAATCTTGTTCATTTCCACATTTACATATATCTCTTGATATTTGGGTCCTTTTCCATGTAGGTTATTACAAAGTGTTGAGTAGACCACCCTTGGTATTCCATAGGTCTTTGGGGATGATAAATTTTGTATGTATTAGTAAATGGTTGTTGACCCCAATATCTTAATTTATTCATTCCTCACACCTTTTCTTTGGCTTAACCATTAGTTTTTCTTCTCAATCTGAGATTGTCTTTCTCTGTGGAAATATGTTCTTTTTATGAATAATCAGATGACATAAGTGATACCCGAGGACATTTGTCTTTTGCATTCTGACTTACTTCACATTGTGTGATTATCTCTAGGCTCATCCGTGGTTCTGCTTATGCCATTCTTTTATTTTTTTCGTGACTAATATTCCAATCTTTCCATATACCACTTCTTCTTTGTCCATTTACCTGTTTATAAACCTTTGTTTTGCTTCCATGTCTTGGCTATTTCAATATTGCTGCAGTGCACATTTGCCTGCCTCTGTCTTTCCCATTCTGGTGGTCTTAGGTTATGGGCCTAAAAGGTGCCCTGCCGCATCCTATGGTAGCTCACTTGTTACCTTTTAAAGCAGCTCCATTCCATTTTCGTAAGTGCTGTTACTAATTTACCTCCCACCAGCAGCCAGAAGGTGCGCAGTTCTCTAAAATCCCTTCAGCATTTATCGTTTGTCGACTCTTTGCCGATGCTCATTGGACTGGTGTGAGCTGAAACCCTTTTGGAGGTTGGATTAGCATGTGGCTACTAATTTCTTATCCTGAGCTTTAGGCATGTCCTGCTTTTTTCTTTTCCTTTTTTTATTAAGGAGTGAGTACAACTTCCCTCTTCATATTGACTTCTTGAAAAATTTGTCATGTGTTGAAATTTCTTGCCTATTCCCTACCCCAGGGCATTTTTTGAGGGCAGGTGTCATTTACGGCCCTGCAGTCCTTGTGACTATTAAGCAACCATTAGCACTGGGTTTGAACCTGTTGTTGTGGCAAACAGCCACAAGGCGGCAGCATTGTTACGTTCTCAACTCTTGTTACTAGGGCAACAGAGTCTTTCTGGAGGTAGTGTTCCGACGTTGTAAATTAGAGTGGAATGTGCTGGGACCTGCCCCCAGAAGGTTATGTCTCCTTACTTATGTTTGTTTTATAAATTTAATTTATATTTCTTATCAGAGTAAATTTGATTAGAGTGTTGGGATTGTCTGGCTGTACAGAATCTGCTCAATGATTCGTACATATGTCTGTTCATCTTCGGATCCTGTTACCATGTATGTTATTACAGAATGTTGAGTAGACCTCCCTTGGTATTTGGTAGGTGTTTTGTCATTATATATTTTATATGTATTGGTGATTATATAATTCATATAGTTTATAGGTTATTTGTTTCTATACATTTAACATACATTAGTATATGTATGTTAGCCCCATAATCCTAATTTATCCATCCTCCCACCTTTCATTTTGGTTAAACATTATTTTGTTTTACAAATCTCTGAGTGTCTTCTTCTGTGAAAATATGTTCATTGGTAGCAATCTTAGGATAACATGTATAAATGATACCATAGGAGATTTGTCATTCCCTTTTGACTTACTGAACCTAATATGATTATTTCTAGGCTCCTCTGCAGTCCTGAAAACGGCACTGTTCATTTTTTTCCCGAGGCAACTATTCCATTCGGTACGTATTACGCTTCTTCTTTGTCCGTTTATCTGTTGATGGACATTTTGTTTGCTTGCATGTCTTGGCTATTGTCAGTATTGCTGCGGTGCATGTGTGCCTGTCTGTGCCTTTCCTATTCTGGTCTCCTTAGGTTATTGGCCCATTAGGGGATGGGCCGCATCCCATGGTAGCTCAGTTTTTACCTTTTAAATGCAGCTCCATTCTGTTCTCATGATGAGCTGTTACCAGTTTACATCCAACGAACAGCATAGTGGGCATGCCTTTCTCCACTAACCCGTCAGCATTCATTGTTTGTAGACTTTTGATGGATGGCATTTTGAATATCGGGTGGCGAAGTTCTTTTGTAGTTTGGATTTGCACCGAACCAATAAATAATTCCTGAAATTGAGCTTTTATCCCTGTTCTTCTTCTTTTTTTAAATAACAGAGTGAGTAACACTTACCTCTTCAAACTCTTTTCTTGAAAAGTTTTCCGTGTTGTGAACTTTTTTTGGCCATTCCCTACCCCAGGACATTTTTTGAGGGCATGAGTCATTTACAGCCCGGCAGTCCTTGTGAATATTAGTGACTATTAGCAGTAGATTGAAAGCTGCTGTTTAAGGAAACGGCCTTAGGGTGGCAGCATTTCTACGTTGCCAACTCTGCTTGCTAGGGAAACAGAATCTTGGTGCAAGTTGTGATTTTAGGTTGCAGATTAGAGTGGAAAGTGCCAGGGCAAACCCCCATAAGTTTTGCCTCCTTAATTCTTGTTTGTGTCTTTAAATTGTAGATTTTATCAAAGCAGATTTGATTGAAAAATGTCTTTTGTTCTAGGTGTACAGAATCTTGTTCATTTACACATTTACATATATCTCTTGATATTTGGGTCCTTTTCCATGTAGGTTATTACAAAGTGTTGAGTAGACCACCCTTGGTATTCCATAGGTCTTTGGGGATGATAAATTTTGTATGTATTAGTAAATGGTTGTTGACCCCAATATCTTAATTTATTCATTCCTCACACCTTTTCTTTGGCTTAACCATTAGTTTTTCTTCTCAATCTGAGATTGTCTTTCTCTGTGGAAATATGTTCTTTTTATGAATAATCAGATGACATAAGTGATACCCGAGGACATTTGTCTTTTGCATTCTGACTTACTTCACATTGTGTGATTATCTCTAGGCTCATCCGTGGTTCTGCTTATGCCATTCTTTTATTTTTTTCGTGACTAATATTCCAATCTTTCCATATACCACTTCTTCTTTGTCCATTTACCTGTTTATAAACCTTTGTTTTGCTTCCATGTCTTGGCTATTTCAATATTGCTGCAGTGCACATTTGCCTGCCTCTGTCTTTCCCATTCTGGTGGTCTTAGGTTATGGGCCTAAAAGGTGCCCTGCCGCATCCTATGGTAGCTCACTTGTTACCTTTTAAAGCAGCTCCATTCCATTTTCGTAAGTGCTGTTACTAATTTACCTCCCACCAGCAGCCAGAAGGTGCGCAGTTCTCTAAAATCCCTTCAGCATTTATCGTTTGTCGACTCTTTGCCGATGCTCATTGGACTGGTGTGAGCTGAAACCCTTTTGGAGGTTTTATTAGCATGTGGCTACTAATTTCTTATCCTGAGCTTTAGGCATGTCCTGCTTTTTTCTTTTCCTTTTTTTATTAAGGAGTGAGTACAACTTCCCTCTTCATATTGACTTCTTGAAAAATTTGTCATGTGTTGAAATTTCTTGCCTATTCCCTACCCCAGGGCATTTTTTGAGGGCAGGTGTCATTTATGGCCCTGCAGTCCTTGTGACTATTAAGCAACCATTAGCACTGGGTTTGAACCTGTTGTTGTGGCAAACAGCCACAAGGCGGCAGCATTGTTACGTTCTCAACTCTTGTTACTAGGGCAACAGAGTCTTCCTGGAGGTAGTGTTCCGACGTTGTAAATTAGAGTGGAATGTGCTGGGACCTGCCCCCAGAAGGTTATGTCTCCTTACTTATGTTTGTTTTATAAATTTAATTTATATTTCTTATCAGAGTAAATTTGATTAGAGTGTTGGGATTGTCTGGCTGTACAGAATCTGCTCAATGATTCGTACATATGTCTGTTCATCTTCGGATCCTGTTACCATGTATGTTATTACAGAATGTTGAGTAGACCTCCCTTGGTATTTGGTAGGTGTTTTGTCATTATATATTTTATATGTATTGGTGATTATATAATTCATATAGTTTATAGGTTATTTGTTTCTATACATTTAACATACATTAGTATATGTATGTTAGCCCCATAATCCTAATTTATCCATCCTCCCACCTTTCATTTTGGTTAACCATTATTTTGTTTTACAAATCTCTGAGTGTCTTCTTCTGTGAAAATATGTTCATTGGTAGCAATCTTAGGATAACATGTATAAATGATACCATAGGAGATTTGTCATTCCCTTTTGACTTACTGAACCTAATATGATTATTTCTAGGCTCCTCTGCAGTCCTGAAAACGGCACTGTTCATTTTTTTCCCGAGGCAACTATTCCATTCGGTATGTATAACGCTTCTTCTTTGTCCGTTTATCTGTTGATGGACATTTTGTTTGCTTGCATGTCTTGGCTATTGTCAGTATTGCTGCAGTGCATGTGTGCCTGTCTGTGCCTTTCCTATTCTGGTCTCCTTGGGTTATTGGCCCATTAGGGGATGGGCCGCATCCCATGGTAGCTCAGTTTTTACCTTTTAAATGCAGCTCCATTCTGTTCTCATGATGAGCTGTTAACAGTTTACATCCAACGAACAGCATAGTGGGTATGCCTTTCTCCACTAACCCGTCAGCATTCATTGTTTGTAGACTTTTGACGCATGGCATTTTGTATATTGGGTGGCGAAGTCCTTTTGTAGTTTGGATTTGCATCCAACCAATAAATAATTCCTGAAATTGAGCTTCTATCCATGTTCTTCTTTTTTTTTAAATAACAGAGTGAGTAACACTTACCTCTTCAAACTCTTTTCTTGAAAAATTTTCCGTGCTGTGAACTTTTTTTGGCCATTCCCTACCCCAGGACATTTTTTGAGGGCATGAGTCATTTACAGCCCGGCAGTCCTTGTGAATATTAGTGACTATTAGCAGTAGATTGAAAGCTGCTGTTTAAGGAAACGGCCTTAGGGTGGCAGCATTTCTACGTTGCCAACTCTGCTTGCTAGGGAAACAGAATCTTGGTGCAAGTTGTGATTTTAGGTTGCAGATTAGAGTGGAATGTGCCAGGGCAAACCCCCATAAGTTTTGCCTCCTTAATTCTTGTTTGTGTCTTTAAATTGTAGTTTTTATCAGAGCAGATTTGATTGAAAAATGTCTTTTGTTCTAGGTGTACAGAATCTTGTTCATTTACACATTTACATATATCTCTTGATATTTGGGTCCTTTTCCATGTAGGTTATTACAAAGTGTTGAGTAGACAACCCTTGGTATTCCATAGGTCTTTGGGGATGATATAATTTGTATGTATTAGTATATGGTTGTTGACCCCAATATCTTAATTTATTCATTCCTCACACCTTTTCTTTGGCTTAACCATAAGTTTTTCTTCTCAATCTGAGATTGTCTTTCTCTGTGGAAATATGTTCTTTTTATGAATAATCAGATGACATAAGTGATACCCGAGGACATTTGTCTTTCGCATTCTGACTTACTTCACGTTGTGTGACTATCTCTAGGCTCATCTGTGGTTCTGCCTATGCCATTCTTTTATTTTTTTCGTGACTAATATTCCAATCTGTCCATATACCACTTCTTCTTTGTCCATTTACCTGTTTATAAACCTTTGTTTTGCTTCCATGTCTTGGCTATTTCAATATTGCTGCAGTGCACATTTGCCTGCCTCTGTCTTTCCCATTCTGGTGGTCTTAGGTTATGGGCCTAAAAGGTTCCCTGCCGCATCATATGGTAGCTCACTTGTTACCTTTTAAAGCAGCTCCATTCCATTTTCGTAAGTGCTGTTACTAATTTACCTCCCACCAGCAGCCAGAAGGTGCGCAGTTCTCTAAAATCCCTTCATCATTTATCGTTTGTCGACTCTTTGCCGATGCTCATTGGACTGGTGTGAGCTGAAACCCTTTTGGAGGTTGGATTAGCATGTGGCTACTAATTTCTTATCCTGAGCTTTAGGCATGTCCTGCTTTTTTCTTTTCCTTTTTTTATTAAGGAGTGAGTACAACTTCCCTCTTCATATTGACTTCTTGAAAAATTTGTCATGTGTTGAAATTTCTTGCCTATTCCCTACCCCAGGGCATTTTTTGAGGGCAGGTGTCATTTACGGCCCTGCAGTCCTTGTGACTATTGAGCAACCATTAGCACTGGGTTTGAACCTGTTGTTGTGGCAAACAGCCACAAGGCGGCAGCATTGTTACGTTCTCAACTCTTGTTACTAGGGCAACAGAGTCTTCCTGGAGGTAGTGTTTCGAGGTTGTAAATTAGAGTGGAATGTGCTGGGACCTGCCCCCAGAAGGTTATGTCTCCTTACTTATGTTTGTTTTATAAATTTAATTTATATTTCTTATCAGAGTAAATTTGATTAGAGTGTTGGGATTGTCTGGCTGTACAGAATCTGCTCAATGATTCATACATATGTCTGTTCATCTTCGGATCCTGTTACCATGTATGTTATTACAGAATGTTGAGTAGACCTCCCTTGGTATTTGGTAGGTGTTTTGTCATTATATATTTTATATGTATTGGTGATTATATAATTCATATAGTTTATAGGTTATTTGTTTCTATACATTTAACATACATTAGTATATGTATGTTAGCCCCATAATCCTAATTTATCCATCCTCCCACCTTTCATTTTGGTTAAACATTATTTTGTTTTACAAATCTCTGAGTGTCTTTTTCTGTGAAAATATGTTCATTGGTAGCAATCTTAGGATAACATGTATAAATGATACCATAGGAGATTTGTCATTCCCTTTTGACTTACTGAACCTAATATGATTATTTCTCGGCTCCTCTGCAGTCCTGAAAACGGCACTGTTCGTTTTTTTCCCGAGGCAACTATTCCATTCGGTACGTATTACGCTTCTTCTTTGTCCATTTATCTGTTGATGGACATTTTGTTTGCTTGCATGTCTTGGCTATTGTCAGTATTGCTGCGGTGCATGTGTGCCTGTCTGTGCCTTTCCTATTCTGGTCTCCTTAGGTTATTGGCCCATTAGGGGATGGGCCGCATCCCATGGTAGCTCAGTTTTTACCTTTTAAATGCAGCTCCATTCTGTTCTCATGATGAGCTGTTACCAGTTTACATCCAACGAACAGCATAGTGGGTATGCCTTTCTCCACTAACCCGTCAGCATTCATTGTTTGTAGACTTTTGACGCATGGCATTTTGAATATTGGGTGGCGAAGTCCTTTTGTAGTTTGGATTTGCATCCAACCAATAAATAATTCCTGAAATTGAGCTTTTATCCATGTTCTTCTTTTTTTAAAAATAACAGAGTGAATAACACTTACCTCTTCAAACTCTTTTCTTGAAAAGTTTTCCGTGTTGTGAACTTTTTTTGGCCATTCCCTACCCCAGGACATTTTTTGAGGGCATGAGTCATTTACAGCCCGGCAGTCCTTGTGAATATTAGTGACTATTAGCAGTAGATTGAAAGCTGCTGTTTAAGGAAACGGCCTTAGGGTGGCAGCATTTCTACGTTGCCAACTCTGCTTGCTAGGGAAACACAATCTTGGTGCAAGTTGTGATTTTAGGTTGCAGATTAGAGTGGAATGTGCCAGGGCAAACCCCCATAAGTTTTGCCTCCTTAATTCTTGTTTGTGTCTTTAAATTGTAGATTTTATCAGAGCAGATTTGATTGAAAAATGTCTTTTGTTCTAGGTGTACAGAATCTTGTTCATTTACACATTTACATATATCTCTTGATATTTGGGTCCTTTTCCATGTAGGTTATTACAAAGTGTTGAGTAGACCACCCTTGGTATTCCATAGGTCTTTGGGGATGATAAATTTTGTATGTATTAGTAAATGGTTGTTGACCCCAATATCTTAATTTATTCATTCCTCACACCTTTTCTTTGGCTTAACCATTAGTTTTTCTTCTCAATCTGAGATTGTCTTTCTCTGTGGAAATATGTTCTTTTTATGAATAATCAGATGACATAAGTGATACCCGAGGACATTTGTCTTTTGCATTCTGACTTACTTCACATTGTGTGATTATCTCTAGGCTCATCCGTGGTTCTGCTTATGCCATTCTTTTATTTTTTTCGTGACTAATATTCCAATCTTTCCATATACCACTTCTTCTTTGTCCATTTACCTGTTTATAAACCTTTGTTTTGCTTCCATGTCTTGGCTATTTCAATATTGCTGCAGTGCACATTTGCCTGCCTCTGTCTTTCCCATTCTGGTGGTCTTAGGTTATGGGCCTAAAAGGTGCCCTGCCGCATCCTATGGTAGCTCACTTGTTACCTTTTAAAGCAGCTCCATTCCATTTTCGTAAGTGCTGTTACTAATTTACCTCCCACCAGCAGCCAGAAGGTGCGCAGTTCTCTAAAATCCCTTCAGCATTTATCGTTTGTCGACTCTTTGCCGATGCTCATTGGACTGGTGTGAGCTGAAACCCTTTTGGAGGTTTTATTAGCATGTGGCTACTAATTTCTTATCCTGAGCTTTAGGCATGTCCTGCTTTTTTCTTTTCCTTTTTTTATTAAGGAGTGAGTACAACTTCCCTCTTCATATTGACTTCTTGAAAAATTTGTCATGTGTTGAAATTTCTTGCCTATTCCCTACCCCAGGGCATTTTTTGAGGGCAGGTGTCATTTATGGCCCTGCAGTCCTTGTGACTATTAAGCAACCATTAGCACTGGGTTTGAACCTGTTGTTGTGGCAAACAGCCACAAGGCGGCAGCATTGTTACGTTCTCAACTCTTGTTACTAGGGCAACAGAGTCTTCCTGGAGGTAGTGTTCCGACGTTGTAAATTAGAGTGGAATGTGCTGGGACCTGCCCCCAGAAGGTTATGTCTCCTTACTTATGTTTGTTTTATAAATTTAATTTATATTTCTTATCAGAGTAAATTTGATTAGAGTGTTGGGATTGTCTGGCTGTACAGAATCTGCTCAATGATTCGTACATATGTCTGTTCATCTTCGGATCCTGTTACCATGTATGTTATTACAGAATGTTGAGTAGACCTCCCTTGGTATTTGGTAGGTGTTTTGTCATTATATATTTTATATGTATTGGTGATTATATAATTCATATAGTTTATAGGTTATTTGTTTCTATACATTTAACATACATTAGTATATGTATGTTAGCCCCATAATCCTAATTTATCCATCCTCCCACCTTTCATTTTGGTTAACCATTATTTTGTTTTACAAATCTCTGAGTGTCTTCTTCTGTGAAAATATGTTCATTGGTAGCAATCTTAGGATAACATGTATAAATGATACCATAGGAGATTTGTCATTCCCTTTTGACTTACTGAACCTAATATGATTATTTCTAGGCTCCTCTGCAGTCCTGAAAACGGCACTGTTCATTTTTTTCCCGAGGCAACTATTCCATTCGGTACGTATAACGCTTCTTCTTTGTCCGTTTATCTGTTGATGGACATTTTGTTTGCTTGCATGTCTTGGCTATTGTCAGTATTGCTGCAGTGCATGTGTGCCTGTCTGTGCCTTTCCTATTCTGGTCTCCTTGGGTTATTGGCCCATTAGGGGATGGGCCGCATCCCATGGTAGCTCAGTTTTTACCTTTTAAATGCAGCTCCATTCTGTTCTCATGATGAGCTGTTAACAGTTTACATCCAACGAACAGCATAGTGGGTATGCCTTTCTCCACTAACCCGTCAGCATTCATTGTTTGTAGACTTTTGACGCATGGCATTTTGTATATTGGGTGGCGAAGTCCTTTTGTAGTTTGGATTTGCATCCAACCAATAAATAATTCCTGAAATTGAGCTTCTATCCATGTTCTTCTTTTTTTTTAAATAACAGAGTGAGTAACACTTACCTCTTCAAACTCTTTTCTTGAAAAATTTTCCGTGCTGTGAACTTTTTTTGGCCATTCCCTACCCCAGGACATTTTTTGAGGGCATGAGTCATTTACAGCCCGGCAGTCCTTGTGAATATTAGTGACTATTAGCAGTAGATTGAAAGCTGCTGTTTAAGGAAACGGCCTTAGGGTGGCAGCATTTCTACGTTGCCAACTCTGCTTGCTAGGGAAACAGAATCTTGGTGCAAGTTGTGATTTTAGGTTGCAGATTAGAGTGGAATGTGCCAGGGCAAACCCCCATAAGTTTTGCCTCCTTAATTCTTGTTTGTGTCTTTAAATTGTAGTTTTTATCAGAGCAGATTTGATTGAAAAATGTCTTTTGTTCTAGGTGTACAGAATCTTGTTCATTTACACATTTACATATATCTCTTGATATTTGGGTCCTTTTCCATGTAGGTTATTACAAAGTGTTGAGTAGACAACCCTTGGTATTCCATAGGTCTTTGGGGATGATATAATTTGTATGTATTAGTATATGGTTGTTGACCCCAATATCTTAATTTATTCATTCCTCACACCTTTTCTTTGGCTTAACCATAAGTTTTTCTTCTCAATCTGAGATTGTCTTTCTCTGTGGAAATATGTTCTTTTTATGAATAATCAGATGACATAAGTGATACCCGAGGACATTTGTCTTTCGCATTCTGACTTACTTCACGTTGTGTGACTATCTCTAGGCTCATCTGTGGTTCTGCCTATGCCATTCTTTTATTTTTTTCGTGACTAATATTCCAATCTGTCCATATACCACTTCTTCTTTGTCCATTTACCTGTTTATAAACCTTTGTTTTGCTTCCATGTCTTGGCTATTTCAATATTGCTGCAGTGCACATTTGCCTGCCTCTGTCTTTCCCATTCTGGTGGTCTTAGGTTATGGGCCTAAAAGGTTCCCTGCCGCATCATATGGTAGCTCACTTGTTACCTTTTAAAGCAGCTCCATTCCATTTTCGTAAGTGCTGTTACTAATTTACCTCCCACCAGCAGCCAGAAGGTGCGCAGTTCTCTAAAATCCCTTCATCATTTATCGTTTGTCGACTCTTTGCCGATGCTCATTGGACTGGTGTGAGCTGAAACCCTTTTGGAGGTTGGATTAGCATGTGGCTACTAATTTCTTATCCTGAGCTTTAGGCATGTCCTGCTTTTTTCTTTTCCTTTTTTTATTAAGGAGTGAGTACAACTTCCCTCTTCATATTGACTTCTTGAAAAATTTGTCATGTGTTGAAATTTCTTGCCTATTCCCTACCCCAGGGCATTTTTTGAGGGCAGGTGTCATTTACGGCCCTGCAGTCCTTGTGACTATTGAGCAACCATTAGCACTGGGTTTGAACCTGTTGTTGTGGCAAACAGCCACAAGGCGGCAGCATTGTTACGTTCTCAACTCTTGTTACTAGGGCAACAGAGTCTTCCTGGAGGTAGTGTTTCGAGGTTGTAAATTAGAGTGGAATGTGCTGGGACCTGCCCCCAGAAGGTTATGTCTCCTTACTTATGTTTGTTTTATAAATTTAATTTATATTTCTTATCAGAGTAAATTTGATTAGAGTGTTGGGATTGTCTGGCTGTACAGAATCTGCTCAATGATTCATACATATGTCTGTTCATCTTCGGATCCTGTTACCATGTATGTTATTACAGAATGTTGAGTAGACCTCCCTTGGTATTTGGTAGGTGTTTTGTCATTATATATTTTATATGTATTGGTGATTATATAATTCATATAGTTTATAGGTTATTTGTTTCTATACATTTAACATACATTAGTATATGTATGTTAGCCCCATAATCCTAATTTATCCATCCTCCCACCTTTCATTTTGGTTAAACATTATTTTGTTTTACAAATCTCTGAGTGTCTTTTTCTGTGAAAATATGTTCATTGGTAGCAATCTTAGGATAACATGTATAAATGATACCATAGGAGATTTGTCATTCCCTTTTGACTTACTGAACCTAATATGATTATTTCTAGGCTCCTCTGCAGTCCTGAAAACGGCACTGTTCGTTTTTTTCCCGAGGCAACTATTCCATTCGGTACGTATTACGCTTCTTCTTTGTCCATTTATCTGTTGATGGACATTTTGTTTGCTTGCATGTCTTGGCTATTGTCAGTATTGCTGCGGTGCATGTGTGCCTGTCTGTGCCTTTCCTATTCTGGTCTCCTTAGGTTATTGGCCCATTAGGGGATGGGCCGCATCCCATGGTAGCTCAGTTTTTACCTTTTAAATGCAGCTCCATTCTGTTCTCATGATGAGCTGTTACCAGTTTACATCCAACGAACAGCATAGTGGGTATGCCTTTCTCCACTAACCCCTCAGCATTCATTGTTTGTAGACTTTTGACGCATGGCATTTTGAATATTGGGTGGCGAAGTCCTTTTGTAGTTTGGATTTGCATCCAACCAATAAATAATTCCTGAAATTGAGCTTTTATCCATGTTCTTCTTTTTTTAAAAATAACAGAGTGAATAACACTTACCTCTTCAAACTCTTTTCTTGAAAAGTTTTCCGTGTTGTGAACTTTTTTTGGCCATTCCCTACCCCAGGACATTTTTTGAGGGCATGAGTCATTTACAGCCCGGCAGTCCTTGTGAATATTAGTGACTATTAGCAGTAGATTGAAAGCTGCTGTTTAAGGAAACGGCCTTAGGGTGGCAGCATTTCTACGTTGCCAACTCTGCTTGCTAGGGAAACAGAATCTTGGTGCAAGTTGTGATTTTAGGTTGCAGATTAGAGTGGAATGTGCCAGGGCAAACCCCCATAAGTTTTGCCTCCTTAATTCTTGTTTGTGTCTTTAAATTGTAGTTTTTATCAGAGCAGATTTGATTGAAAAATGTCTTTTGTTCTAGGTGTACAGAATCTTGTTCATTTACACATTTACATATATCTCTTGATATTTGGGTCCTTTTCCATGTAGGTTATTACAAAGTGTTGAGTAGACAACCCTTGGTATTCCATAGGTCTTTGGGGATGATATAATTTGTATGTATTAGTATATGGTTGTTGACCCCAATATCTTAATTTATTCATTCCTCACACCTTTTCTTTGGCTTAACCATAAGTTTTTCTTCTCAATCTGAGATTGTCTTTCTCTGTGGAAATATGTTCTTTTTATGAATAATCAGATGACATAAGTGATACCCGAGGACATTTGTCTTTCGCATTCTGACTTACTTCACGTTGTGTGACTATCTCTAGGCTCATCTGTGGTTCTGCCTATGCCATTCTTTTATTTTTTTCGTGACTAATATTCCAATCTGTCCATATACCACTTCTTCTTTGTCCATTTACCTGTTTATAAACCTTTGTTTTGCTTCCATGTCTTGGCTATTTCAATATTGCTGCAGTGCACATTTGCCTGCCTCTGTCTTTCCCATTCTGGTGGTCTTAGGTTATGGGCCTAAAAGGTTCCCTGCCGCATCATATGGTAGCTCACTTGTTACCTTTTAAAGCAGCTCCATTCCATTTTCGTAAGTGCTGTTACTAATTTACCTCCCACCAGCAGCCAGAAGGTGCGCAGTTCTCTAAAATCCCTTCATCATTTATCGTTTGTCGACTCTTTGCCGATGCTCATTGGACTGGTGTGAGCTGAAACCCTTTTGGAGGTTGGATTAGCATGTGGCTACTAATTTCTTATCCTGAGCTTTAGGCATGTCCTGCTTTTTTCTTTTCCTTTTTTTATTAAGGAGTGAGTACAACTTCCCTCTTCATATTGACTTCTTGAAAAATTTGTCATGTGTTGAAATTTCTTGCCTATTCCCTACCCCAGGGCATTTTTTGAGGGCAGGTGTCATTTACGGCCCTGCAGTCCTTGTGACTATTGAGCAACCATTAGCACTGGGTTTGAACCTGTTGTTGTGGCAAACAGCCACAAGGCGGCAGCATTGTTACGTTCTCAACTCTTGTTACTAGGGCAACAGAGTCTTCCTGGAGGTAGTGTTTCGAGGTTGTAAATTAGAGTGGAATGTGCTGGGACCTGCCCCCAGAAGGTTATGTCTCCTTACTTATGTTTGTTTTATAAATTTAATTTATATTTCTTATCAGAGTAAATTTGATTAGAGTGTTGGGATTGTCTGGCTGTACAGAATCTGCTCAATGATTCATACATATGTCTGTTCATCTTCGGATCCTGTTACCATGTATGTTATTACAGAATGTTGAGTAGACCTCCCTTGGTATTTGGTAGGTGTTTTGTCATTATATATTTTATATGTATTGGTGATTATATAATTCATATAGTTTATAGGTTATTTGTTTCTATACATTTAACATACATTAGTATATGTATGTTAGCCCCATAATCCTAATTTATCCATCCTCCCACCTTTCATTTTGGTTAAACATTATTTTGTTTTACAAATCTCTGAGTGTCTTTTTCTGTGAAAATATGTTCATTGGTAGCAATCTTAGGATAACATGTATAAATGATACCATAGGAGATTTGTCATTCCCTTTTGACTTACTGAACCTAATATGATTATTTCTAGGCTCCTCTGCAGTCCTGAAAACGGCACTGTTCGTTTTTTTCCCGAGGCAACTATTCCATTCGGTACGTATTACGCTTCTTCTTTGTCCATTTATCTGTTGATGGACATTTTGTTTGCTTGCATGTCTTGGCTATTGTCAGTATTGCTGCGGTGCATGTGTGCCTGTCTGTGCCTTTCCTATTCTGGTCTCCTTAGGTTATTGGCCCATTAGGGGATGGGCCGCATCCCATGGTAGCTCAGTTTTTACCTTTTAAATGCAGCTCCATTCTGTTCTCATGATGAGCTGTTACCAGTTTACATCCAACGAACAGCATAGTGGGTATGCCTTTCTCCACTAACCCCTCAGCATTCATTGTTTGTAGACTTTTGACGCATGGCATTTTGAATATTGGGTGGCGAAGTCCTTTTGTAGTTTGGATTTGCATCCAACCAATAAATAATTCCTGAAATTGAGCTTTTATCCATGTTCTTCTTTTTTTAAAAATAACAGAGTGAATAACACTTACCTCTTCAAACTCTTTTCTTGAAAAGTTTTCCGTGTTGTGAACTTTTTTTGGCCATTCCCTACCCCAGGACATTTTTTGAGGGCATGAGTCATTTACAGCCCGGCAGTCCTTGTGAATATTAGTGACTATTAGCAGTAGATTGAAAGCTGCTGTTTAAGGAAACGGCCTTAGGGTGGCAGCATTTCTACGTTGCCAACTCTGCTTGCTAGGGAAACACAATCTTGGTGCAAGTTGTGATTTTAGGTTGCAGATTAGAGTGGAATGTGCCAGGGCAAACCCCCATAAGTTTTGCCTCCTTAATTCTTGTTTGTGTCTTTAAATTGTAGATTTTATCAGAGCAGATTTGATTGAAAAATGTCTTTTGTTCTAGGTGTACAGAATCTTGTTCATTTACACATTTACATATATCTCTTGATATTTGGGTCCTTTTCCGTGTAGGTTATTACAAAGTGTTGAGTAGACCACTCTTGGTATTCCATAGATCTTTGGGGATGATATATTTTGTATGTATTAGTATATGGTTGTTGACCCCAATATCTTAATTTATTCATTCCTCACACCTTTTCTTTGGCTTAACCATAAGTTTTTCTTCTCAATCTGAGATTGTCTTTCTCTGTGGAAATATGTTCTTTTTATGAATAATCAGATGACATAAGTGATACCCGAGGACATTTGTCTTTCGCATTCTGACTTACTTCACGTTGTGTGATTATCTCTAGGCTCATCTGTGGTTCTGCCTATGCCATTCTTTTATTTTTTTCGTGACTAATATTCCAATCTGTCCATATACCACTTCTTCTTTGTCCATTTACCTGTTTATAAACCTTTGTTTTGCTTCCATGTCTTGGCTATTTCAATATTGCTGCAGTGCACATTTGCCTGCCTCTGTCTTTCCCATTCTGGTGGTCTTAGGTTATGGGCCTAAAAGGGGCCCTGCCGCATCATATGGTAGCTCACTTGTTACCTTTTAAAGCAGCTCCACTCCATTTTCGTAAGTGCTGTTACTAATTTACCTCCCACCAGCAGCCAGAAGGTGCGCAGTTCTCTAAAATCCCTTCATCATTTATCGTTTGTCGACTCTTTGCCGATGCTCATTGGACTGGTGTGAGCTGAAACCCTTTTGGATGTTGGATTAGCATGTGGCTACTAATTTCTTATCCTGAGCTTTAGGCATGTCCTGCTTTTTTCTTTTCCTTTTTTTATTAAGGAGTGAGTACAACTTCCCTCTTCATATTGACTTCTTGAAAAATTTGTCATGTGTTGAAATTTCTTGCCTATTCCCTACCCCAGGGCATTTTTTGAGGGCAGGTGTCATTTACGGCCCTGCAGTCCTTGGGACTATTGAGCACCCATTAGCACTGTGTTTGAACCTGTTGTTGTGGCAAACAGCCACAAGGCGGCAGCATTGTTACGTTCTCAACTCTTGTTACTAGGGCAACAGAGTCTTTCTGGAGGTAGTGTTCCGAGGTTGTAAATTAGAGTGGAATGTGCTGGGACCTGCCCCCAGAAGGTTATGTCTCCTTACTTATGTTTGTTTTATAAATTTAATTTATATTTCTTATCAGAGTAAATTTGATTAGAGTGTTGGGATTGTCTGGCTGTACAGAATCTGCTCAATGATTCGTACATATGTCTGTTCATCTTCGGATCCTGTTACCATGTATGTTATTACAGAATGTTGAGTAGACCTCCCTTGGTATTTGGTAGGTGTTTTGTCATTATATATTTTATATGTATTGGTGATTATATAATTCATATAGTTTATAGGTTATTTGTTTCTATACATTTAACATACATTAGTATATGTATGTTAGCCCCATAATCCTAATTTATCCATCCTCCCACCTTTCATTTTGGTTAAACATTATTTTGTTTTACAAATCTCTGAGTGTCTTTTTCTGTGAAAATATGTTCATTGGTAGCAATCTTAGGATAACATGTATAAATGATACCATAGGAGATTTGTCATTCCCTTTTGACTTACTGAACCTAATATGATTATTTCTAGGCTCCTCTGCAGTCCTGAAAACGGCACTGTTCGTTTTTTTCCCGAGGCAACTATTCCATTCGGTACGTATTACGCTTCTTCTTTGTCCATTTATCTGTTGATGGACATTTTGTTTGCTTGCATGTCTTGGCTATTGTCAGTATTGCTGCGGTGCATGTGTGCCTGTCTGTGCCTTTCCTATTCTGGTCTCCTTAGGTTATTGGCCCATTAGGGGATGGGCCGCATCCCATGGTAGCTCAGTTTTTACCTTTTAAATGCAGCTCCATTCTGTTCTCATGATGAGCTGTTACCAGTTTACATCCAACGAACAGCATAGTGGGTATGCCTTTCTCCACTAACCCGTCAGCATTCATTGTTTGTAGACTTTTGACGCATGGCATTTTGAATATTGGGTGGCGAAGTCCTTTTGTAGTTTGGATTTGCATCCAACCAATAAATAATTCCTGAAATTGAGCTTTTATCCATGTTCTTCTTTTTTTAAAAATAACAGAGTGAATAACACTTACCTCTTCAAACTCTTTTCTTGAAAATTTTTCCGTGTTGTGAACTTTTTTTGGCCATTCCCTACCCCAGGACATTTTTTGAGGGCATGAGTCATTTACAGCCCGGCAGTCCTTGTGAATATTAGTGACTATTAGCAGTAGATTGAAAGCTGCTGTTTAAGGAAACGGCCTTAGGGTGGCAGCATTTCTACGTTGCCAACTCTGCTTGCTAGGGAAACAGAATCTTGGTGCAAGTTGTGATTTTAGGTTGCAGATTAGAGTGGAATGTGCCAGGGCAAACCCCCATAAGTTTTGCCTCCTTAATTCTTGTTTGTGTCTTTAAATTGTAGATTTTATCAGAGCAGATTTGATTGAAAAATGTCTTTTGTTCTAGGTGTACAGAATCTTGTTCATTTACACATTTACATATATCTCTTGATATTTGGGTCCTTTTCCATGTAGGTTATTACAAAGTGTTGAGTAGACCACCCTTGGTATTCCATAGGTCTTTGGGGATGATAAATTTTGTATGTATTAGTAAATGGTTGTTGACCCCAATATCTTAATTTATTCATTCCTCACACCTTTTCTTTGGCTTAACCATTAGTTTTTCTTCTCAATCTGAGATTGTCTTTCTCTGTGGAAATATGTTCTTTTTATGAATAATCAGATGACATAAGTGATACCCGAGGACATTTGTCTTTTGCATTCTGACTTACTTCACATTGTGTGATTATCTCTAGGCTCATCCGTGGTTCTGCTTATGCCATTCTTTTATTTTTTTCGTGACTAATATTCCAATCTTTCCATATACCACTTCTTCTTTGTCCATTTACCTGTTTATAAACCTTTGTTTTGCTTCCATGTCTTGGCTATTTCAATATTGCTGCAGTGCACATTTGCCTGCCTCTGTCTTTCCCATTCTGGTGGTCTTAGGTTATGGGCCTAAAAGGTGCCCTGCCGCATCCTATGGTAGCTCACTTGTTACCTTTTAAAGCAGCTCCATTCCATTTTCGTAAGTGCTGTTACTAATTTACCTCCCACCAGCAGCCAGAAGGTGCGCAGTTCTCTAAAATCCCTTCATCATTTATCGTTTGTCGACTCTTTGCCGATGCTCATTGGACTGGTGTGAGCTGAAACCCTTTTGGAGGTTGGATTAGCATGTGGCTACTAATTTCTTATCCTGAGCTTTAGGCATGTCCTGCTTTTTTCTTTTCCTTTTTTTATTAAGGAGTGAGTACAACTTCCCTCTTCATATTGACTTCTTGAAAAATTTGTCATGTGTTGAAATTTCTTGCCTATTCCCTACCCCAGGGCATTTTTTGAGGGCAGGTGTCATTTATGGCCCTGCAGTCCTTGTGACTATTAAGCAACCATTAGCACTGGGTTTGAACCTGTTGTTGTGGCAAACAGCCACAAGGCGGCAGCATTGTTACGTTCTCAACTCTTGTTACTAGGGCAACAGAGTCTTCCTGGAGGTAGTGTTCCGACGTTGTAAATTAGAGTGGAATGTGCTGGGACCTGCCCCCAGAAGGTTATGTCTCCTTACTTATGTTTGTTTTATAAATTTAATTTATATTTCTTATCAGAGTAAATTTGATTAGAGTGTTGGGATTGTCTGGCTGTACAGAATCTGCTCAATGATTCGTACATATGTCTGTTCATCTTCGGATCCTGTTACCATGTATGTTATTACAGAATGTTGAGTAGACCTCCCTTGGTATTTGGTAGGTGTTTTGTCATTATATATTTTATATGTATTGGTGATTATATAATTCATATAGTTTATAGGTTATTTGTTTCTATACATTTAACATACATTAGTATATGTATGTTAGCCCCATAATCCTAATTTATCCATCCTCCCACCTTTCATTTTGGTTAACCATTATTTTGTTTTACAAATCTCTGAGTGTCTTCTTCTGTGAAAATATGTTCATTGGTAGCAATCTTAGGATAACATGTATAAATGATACCATAGGAGATTTGTCATTCCCTTTTGACTTACTGAACCTAATATGATTATTTCTAGGCTCCTCTGCAGTCCTGAAAACGGCACTGTTCATTTTTTTCCCGAGGCAACTATTCCATTCGGTACGTATAACGCTTCTTCTTTGTCCGTTTATCTGTTGATGGACATTTTGTTTGCTTGCATGTCTTGGCTATTGTCAGTATTGCTGCAGTGCATGTGTGCCTGTCTGTGCCTTTCCTATTCTGGTCTCCTTGGGTTATTGGCCCATTAGGGGATGGGCCGCATCCCATGGTAGCTCAGTTTTTACCTTTTAAATGCAGCTCCATTCTGTTCTCATGATGAGCTGTTAACAGTTTACATCCAACGAACAGCATAGTGGGTATGCCTTTCTCCACTAACCCGTCAGCATTCATTGTTTGTAGACTTTTGACGCATGGCATTTTGTATATTGGGTGGCGAAGTCCTTTTGTAGTTTGGATTTGCATCCAACCAATAAATAATTCCTGAAATTGAGCTTCTATCCATGTTCTTCTTTTTTTTTAAATAACAGAGTGAGTAACACTTACCTCTTCAAACTCTTTTCTTGAAAAATTTTCCGTGCTGTGAACTTTTTTTGGCCATTCCCTACCCCAGGACATTTTTTGAGGGCATGAGTCATTTACAGCCCGGCAGTCCTTGTGAATATTAGTGACTATTAGCAGTAGATTGAAAGCTGCTGTTTAAGGAAACGGCCTTAGGGTGGCAGCATTTCTACGTTGCCAACTCTGCTTGCTAGGGAAACAGAATCTTGGTGCAAGTTGTGATTTTAGGTTGCAGATTAGAGTGGAATGTGCCAGGGCAAACCCCCATAAGTTTTGCCTCCTTAATTCTTGGTTGTGTCTTTAAATTGTAGTTTTTATCAGAGCAGATTTGATTGAAAAATGTCTTTTGTTCTAGGTGTACAGAATCTTGTTCATTTACACATTTACATATATCTCTTGATATTTGGGTCCTTTTCCATGTAGGTTATTACAAAGTGTTGAGTAGACAACCCTTGGTATTCCATAGGTCTTTGGGGATGATATAATTTGTATGTATTAGTATATGGTTGTTGACCCCAATATCTTAATTTATTCATTCCTCACACCTTTTCTTTCGCTTAACCATAAGTTTTTCTTCTCAATCTGAGATTGTCTTTCTCTGTGGAAATATGTTCTTTTTATGAATAATCAGATGACATAAGTGATACCCGAGGACATTTGTCTTTCGCATTCTGACTTACTTCACGTTGTGTGATTATCTCTAGGCTCATCTGTGGTTCTGCCTATGCCATTCTTTTATTTTTTTCATGACTAATATTCCAATCTGTCCATATACCACTTCTTCTTTGTCCATTTACCTGTTTATAAACCTTTGTTTTGCTTCCATGTCTTGGCTATTTCAATATTGCTGCAGTGCACATTTGCCTGCCTCTGTCTTTCCCATTCTGGTGGTGTTAGGTTATGGGCCTAAAAGGTTCCCTGCCGCATCATATGGTAGCTCACTTGTTACCTTTTAAAGCAGCTCCATTCCATTTTCGTAAGTGCTGTTACTAATTTACCTCCCACCAGCAGCCAGAAGGTGCGCAGTTCTCTAAAATCCCTTCAGCATTTATCGTTTGTCGACTCTTTGCCGATGCTCATTGGACTGGTGTGAGCTGAAACCCTTTTGGAGGTTGGATTAGCATGTGGCTACTAATTTCTTATCCTGAGCTTTAGGCATGTCCTGCTTTTTTCTTTTCCTTTTTTTATTAAGGAGTGAGTACAACTTCCCTCTTCATATTGACTTCTTGAAAAATTTGTCATGTGTTGAAATTTCTTGCCTATTCCCTACCCCAGGGCATTTTTTGAGGGCAGGTGTCATTTACGGCCCTGCAGTCCTTGTGACTATTAAGCAACCATTAGCACTGGGTTTGAACCTGTTGTTGTGGCAAACAGCCACAAGGCGGCAGCATTGTTACGTTCTCAACTCTTGTTACTAGGGCAACAGAGTCTTCCTGGAGGTAGTGTTCCGAGGTTGTAAATTAGAGTGGAATGTGCTGGGACCTGCCCCCAGAAGGTTATGTCTCCTTACTTATGTTTGTTTTATAAATTTAATTTATATTTCTTATCAGAGTAAATTTGATTAGAGTGTTGGGATTGTCTGGCTGTACAGAATCTGCTCAATGATTCATACATATGTCTGTTCATCTTCGGATCCTGTTACCATGTATGTTATTACAGAATGTTGAGTAGACCTCCCTTGGTATTTGGTAGGTGTTTTGTCATTATATATTTTATATGTATTGGTGATTATATAATTCATATAGTTTATAGGTTATTTGTTTCTATACATTTAACATACATTAGTATATGTATGTTAGCCCCATAATCCTAATTTATCCATCCTCCCACCTTTCATTTTGGTTAAACATTATTTTGTTTTACAAATCTCTGAGTGTCTTTTTCTGTGAAAATATGTTCATTGGTAGCAATCTTAGGATAACATGTATAAATGATACCATAGGAGATTTGTCATTCCCTTTTGACTTACTGAACCTAATATGATTATTTCTAGGCTCCTCTGCAGTCCTGAAAACGGCACTGTTCATTTTTTTCCCGAGGCAACTATTCCATTCGGTACGTATTACGCTTCTTCTTTGTCCATTTATCTGTTGATGGACATTTTGTTTGCTTGCATGTCTTGGCTATTGTCAGTATTGCTGCAGTGCATGTGTGCCTGTCTGTGCCTTTCCTATTCTGGTCTCCTTGGGTTATTGGCCCATTAGGGGATGGGCCGCATCCCATGGTAGCTCAGTTTTTACCTTTTAAATGCAGCTCCATTCTGTTCTCATGATGAGCTGTTAACAGTTTACATCCAACGAACAGCATAGTGGGTATGCCTTTCTCCACTAACCCGTCAGCATTCATTGTTTGTAGACTTTTGATGGATGGCATTTTGAATATCGGGTGGCGAAGTCCTTTTGTAGTTTGGATTTGCACCGAACCAATAAATAATTCCTGAAATTGAGCTTTTATCCCTGTTCTTCTTCTTTTTTTAAATAACAGAGTGAGTAACACTTACCTCTTCAAACTCTTTTCTTGAAAAGTTTTCCGTGTTGTGAACTTTTTTGGCCATTCCCTACCCCAGGACATTTTTTGAGGGCATGAGTCATTTACAGCCCGGCAGTCCTTGTGAATATTAGTGACTATTAGCAGTAGATTGAAAGTTGCTGTTTAAGGAAACGGCCTTAGGGTGGCAGCATTTCTACGTTGCCAACTCTGCTTGCTAGGGAAACAGAATCTTGGTGCAAGTTGTGATTTTAGGTTGCAGATTAGAGTGGAATGTGCCAGGGCAAACCCCCATAAGTTTTGCCTCCTTAATTCTTGTTTGTGTCTTTAAATTGTAGATTTTATCAGAGCAGATTTGATTGAAAAATGTCTTTTGTTCTAGGTGTACAGAATCTTGTTCATTTACACATTGACATATATCTCTTGATATTTGTGTCCTTTTCCATGTAGGTTATTACAAAGTGTTGAGTAGACCACCCTTGGTATTCCATAGGTCTTTGGGGATGATAAATTTTGTATGTATTAGTAAATGGTTGTTGACCCCAATATCTTAATTTATTCATTCCTCACACCTTTTCTTTGGCTTAACCATTAGTTTTTCTTCTCAATCTGAGATTGTCTTTCTCTGTGGAAATATGTTCTTTTTATGAATAATCAGATGACATAAGTGATACCCGAGGACATTTGTCTTTCGCATTCTGACTTACTTCACGTTGTGTGATTATCTCTAGGCTCATCCGTGGTTCTGCCTATGCCATTCTTTTATTTTTTTCGTGACTAATATTCCAATCTTTCCATATACCACTTCTTCTTTGTCCATTTACCTGTTTATAAACCTTTGTTTTGCTTCCATGTCTTGGCTATTTCAATATTGCTGCAGTGCACATTTGCCTGCCTCTGTCTTTCCCATTCTGGTGGTCTTAGGTTATGGGCCTAAAAGGTGCCCTGCCGCATCCTATGGTAGCTCACTTGTTACCTTTTAAAGCAGCTCCATTCCATTTTCGTAAGTGCTGTTACTAATTTACCTCCCACCAGCAGCCAGAAGGTGCGCAGTTCTCTAAAATCCCTTCAGCATTTATCGTTTGTCGACTCTTTGCCGATGCTCATTGGACTGGTGTGAGCTGAAACCCTTTTGGAGGTTGGATTAGCATGTGGCTACTAATTTCTTATCCTGAGCTTTAGGCATGTCCTGCTTTTTTCTTTTCCTTTTTTTATTAAGGAGTGAGTACAACTTCCCTCTTCATATTGACTTCTTGAAAAATTTGTCATGTGTTGAAATTTCTTGCCTATTCCCTACCCCAGGGCATTTTTTGAGGGCAGGTGTCATTTACGGCCCTGCAGTCCTTGGGACTATTAAGCACCCATTAGCACTGGGTTTGAACCTGTTGTTGTGGCAAACAGCCACAAGGCGGCAGCATTGTTACGTTCTCAACTCTTGTTACTAGGGCAACAGAGTCTTCCTGGAGGTAGTGTTCCGAGGTTGTAAATTAGAGTGGAATGTGCTGGGACCTGCCCACAGAAGGTTATGTCTCCTTACTTATGTTTGTTTTATAAATTTAATTTATATTTCTTATCAGAGTAAATTTGATTAGAGTGTTGGGATTGTCTGGCTGTACAGAATCTGCTCAATGATTCATACATATGTCTGTTCATCTTCGGATCCTGTTACCATGTATGTTATTACAGAATTTTGAGTAGACCTCCCTTGGTATTTGGTAGGTGTTTTGTCATTATATATTTTATATGTATTGGTGATTATATAATTCATATAGTTTATAGGTTATTTGTTTCTATACATTTAACATACATTAGTATATGTATGTTAGCCCCATAATCCTAATTTATCCATCCTCCCACCTTTCATTTTGGTTAAACATTATTTTGTTTTACAAATCTCTGAGTGTCTTTTTCTGTGAAAATATGTTCATTGGTAGCAATCTTAGGATAACATGTATAAATGATACCATAGGAGATTTGTCATTCCCTTTTGACTTACTGAACCTAATATGATTATTTCTAGGCTCCTCTGCAGTCCTGAAAACGGCACTGTTCATTTTTTTCCCGAGGCAACTATTCCATTCGGTACGTATTACGCTTCTTCTTTGTCCATTTATCTGTTGATGGACATTTTGTTTGCTTGCATGTCTTGGCTATTGTCAGTATTGCTGCAGTGCATGTGTGCCTGTCTGTGCCTTTCCTATTCTGGTCTCCTTGGGTTATTGGCCCATTAGGGGATGGGCCGCATCCCATGGTAGCTCAGTTTTTACCTTTTAAATGCAGCTCCATTCTGTTCTCATGATGAGCTGTTAACAGTTTACATCCAACGAACAGCATAGTGGGTATGCCTTTCTCCACTAACCCGTCAGCATTCATTGTTTGTAGACTTTTGATGGATGGCATTTTGAATATCGGGTGGCGAAGTCCTTTTGTAGTTTGGATTTGCACCGAACCAATAAATAATTCCTGAAATTGAGCTTTTATCCCTGTTCTTCTTCTTTTTTTAAATAACAGAGTGAGTAACACTTACCTCTTCAAACTCTTTTCTTGAAAAGTTTTCCGTGTTGTGAACTTTTTTGGCCATTCCCTACCCCAGGACATTTTTTGAGGGCATGAGTCATTTACAGCCCGGCAGTCCTTGTGAATATTAGTGACTATTAGCAGTAGATTGAAAGTTGCTGTTTAAGGAAACGGCCTTAGGGTGGCAGCATTTCTACGTTGCCAACTCTGCTTGCTAGGGAAACAGAATCTTGGTGCAAGTTGTGATTTTAGGTTGCAGATTAGAGTGGAATGTGCCAGGGCAAACCCCCATAAGTTTTGCCTCCTTAATTCTTGTTTGTGTCTTTAAATTGTAGATTTTATCAGAGCAGATTTGATTGAAAAATGTCTTTTGTTCTAGGTGTACAGAATCTTGTTCATTTACACATTGACATATATCTCTTGATATTTGTGTCCTTTTCCATGTAGGTTATTACAAAGTGTTGAGTAGACCACCCTTGGTATTCCATAGGTCTTTGGGGATGATAAATTTTGTATGTATTAGTAAATGGTTGTTGGCCCCAATATCTTAATTTATTCATTCCTCACACCTTTTCTTTGGCTTAACCATTAGTTTTTCTTCTCAATCTGAGATTGTCTTTCTCTGTGGAAATATGTTCTTTTTATGAATAATCAGATGACATAAGTGATACCCGAGGACATTTGTCTTTCGCATTCTGACTTACTTCACGTTGTGTGATTATCTCTAGGCTCATCCGTGGTTCTGCCTATGCCATTCTTTTATTTTTTTCGTGACTAATATTCCAATCTTTCCATATACCACTTCTTCTTTGTCCATTTACCTGTTTATAAACCTTTGTTTTGCTTCCATGTCTTGGCTATTTCAATATTGCTGCAGTGCACATTTGCCTGCCTCTGTCTTTCCCATTCTGGTGGTCTTAGGTTATGGGCCTAAAAGGTGCCCTGCCGCATCCTATGGTAGCTCACTTGTTACCTTTTAAAGCAGCTCCATTCCATTTTCGTAAGTGCTGTTACTAATTTACCTCCCACCAGCAGCCAGAAGGTGCGCAGTTCTCTAAAATCCCTTCAGCATTTATCGTTTGTCGACTCTTTGCCGATGCTCATTGGACTGGTGTGAGCTGAAACCCTTTTGGAGGTTGGATTAGCATGTGGCTACTAATTTCTTATCCTGAGCTTTAGGCATGTCCTGCTTTTTTCTTTTCCTTTTTTTATTAAGGAGTGAGTACAACTTCGCTCTTCATATTGACTTCTTGAAAAATTTGTCATGTGTTGAAATTTCCTGCCTATTCCCTACCCCAGGGCATTTTTTGAGGGCAGGTGTCATTTACGGCCCTGCAGTCCTTGGGACTATTAAGCACCCATTAGCACTGGGTTTGAACCTGTTGTTGTGGCAAACAGCCACAAGGCGGCAGCATTGTTACGTTCTCAACTCTTGTTACTAGGGCAACAGAGTCTTCCTGGAGGTAGTGTTCCGAGGTTGTAAATTAGAGTGGAATGTGCTGGGACCTGCCCCCAGAAGGTTATGTCTCCTTACTTATGTTTGTTTTATAAATTTAATTTATATTTCTTATCAGAGTAAATTTGATTAGAGTGTTGGGATTGTCTGGCTGTACAGAATCTGCTCAATGATTCATACATATGTCTGTTCATCTTCGGATCCTGTTACCATGTATGTTATTACAGAATGTTGAGTAGACCTCCCTTGGTATTTGGTAGGTGTTTTGTCATTATATATTTTATATGTATTGGTGATTATATAATTCATATAGTTTATAGGTTATTTGTTTCTATACATTTAACATACATTAGTATATGTATGTTAGCCCCATAATCCTAATTTATCCATCCTCCCACCTTTCATTTTGGTTAAACATTATTTTGTTTTACAAATCTCTGAGTGTCTTTTTCTGTGAAAATATGTTCATTGGTAGCAATCTTAGGATAACATGTATAAATGATACCATAGGAGATTTGTCATTCCCTTTTGACTTACTGAACCTAATATGATTATTTCTAGGCTCCTCTGCAGTCCTGAAAACGGCACTGTTCATTTTTTTCCCGAGGCAACTATTCCATTCGGTACGTATTACGCTTCTTCTTTGTCCATTTATCTGTTGATGGACATTTTGTTTGCTTGCATGTCTTGGCTATTGTCAGTATTGCTGCGGTGCATGTGTGCCTGTCTGTGCCTTTCCTATTCTGGTCTCCTTGGGTTATTGGCCCATTAGGGGATGGGCCGCATCCCATGGTAGCTCAGTTTTTACCTTTTAAATGCAGCTCCATTCTGTTCTCATGATGAGCTGTTACCAGTTTACATCCAACGAACAGCATAGTGGGTATGCCTTTCTCCACTAACCCGTCAGCATTCATTGTTTGTAGACTTTTGACTGATGGCATTTTGAATATTGGGTGGCGAAGTCCTTTTGTAGTTTGGATTTGCATCCAACCAATAAATAATTCCTGAAATTGAGCTTTTATCCATGTTCTTCTTTTTTTAAAAATAACAGAGTGAATAACACTTACCTCTTCAAACTCTTTTCTTGAAAAGTTTTCCGTGTTGTGAACTTTTTTTGGCCATTCCCTACCCCAGGACATTTTTTGAGGGCATGAGTCATTTACAGCCCGGCAGTCCTTGTGAATATTAGTGACTATTAGCAGTAGATTGAAAGCTGCTGTTTAAGGAAACGGCCTTAGGGTGGCAGCATTTCTACATTGCCAACTCTGCTTGCTAGGGAAACAGAATCTTGGTGCAAGTTGTGATTTTAGGTTGCAGATTAGAGTGGAATGTGCCAGGGCAAACCCCCATACGTTTTGCCTCCTTAATTCTTGTTTGTGTCTTTAAATTGTAGTTTTTATCAGAGCAGATTTGATTGAAAAATGTCTTTTGTTCTAGGTGTACAGAATCTTGTTCATTTAAACATTTACATATATCTCTTGATATTTGGGTCCTTTTCCATGTAGGTTATTACAAAGTGTTGAGTAGACCACTCTTGGTATTCCATAGATCTTTGGGGATGATATATTTTGTATGTATTAGTATATGGTTGTTGACCCCAATATCTTAATTTATTCATTCCTCACACCTTTTCTTTGGCTTAACCATAAGTTTTTCTTCTCAATCTGAGATTGTCTTTCTCTGTGGAAATATGTTCTTTTTATGAATAATCAGATGAAATAAGTGATACCCGAGGACATTTGTCTTTCGCATTCTGACTTACTTCACGTTGTGTGATTATCTCTAGGCTCATCTGTGGTTCTGCCTATGCCATTCTTTTATTTTTTTCGTGACTAATATTCCAATCTTTCCATATACCACTTCTTCTTTGTCCATTTACCTGTTTATAAACCTTTGTTTTGCTTCCATGTCTTGGCTATTTCAATATTGCTGCAGTGCACATTTGCCTGCCTCTGTCTTTCCCATTCTGGTGGTCTTAGGTTATGGGCCTAAAAGGTGCCCTGCCGCATCCTATGGTAGCTCACTTGTTACCTTTTAAAGCAGCTCCATTCCATTTTCGTAAGTGCTGTTACTAATTTACCTCCCACCAGCAGCCAGAAGGTGCGCAGTTCTCTAAAATCCCTTCAGCATTTATCGTTTGTCGACTCTTTGCCGATGCTCATTGGACTGGTGTGAGCTGAAACCCTTTTGGAGGTTGGATTAGCATGTGGCTACTAATTTCTTATCCTGAGCTTTAGGCATGTCCTGCTTTTTTCTTTTCCTTTTTTTATTAAGGAGTGAGTACAACTTTGCTCTTCATATTGACTTCTTGAAAAATTTGTCATGTGTTGAAATTTCTTGCCTATTCCCTACCCCAGGGCATTTTTTGAGGGCAGGTGTCATTTACGGCCCTGCAGTCCTTGGGACTATTAAGCACCCATTAGCACTGGGTTTGAACCTGTTGTTGTGGCAAACAGCCACAAGGCGGCAGCATTGTTACGTTCTCAACTCTTGTTACTAGGGCAACAGAGTCTTCCTGGAGGTAGTGTTCCGAGGTTGTAAATTAGAGTGGAATGTGCTGGGACCTGCCCCCAGAAGGTTATGTCTCCTTACTTATGTTTGTTTTATAAATTTAATTTATATTTCTTATCAGAGTAAATTTGATTAGAGTGTTGGGATTGTCTGGCTGTACAGAATCTGCTCAATGATTCATACATATGTCTGTTCATCTTCGGATCCTGTTACCATGTATGTTATTACAGAATTTTGAGTAGACCTCCCTTGGTATTTGGTAGGTGTTTTGTCATTATATATTTTATATGTATTGGTGATTATATAATTCATATAGTTTATAGGTTATTTGTTTCTATACATTTAACATACATTAGTATATGTATGTTAGCCCCATAATCCTAATTTATCCATCCTCCCACCTTTCATTTTGGTTAAACATTATTTTGTTTTACAAATCTCTGAGTGTCTTTTTCTGTGAAAATATGTTCATTGGTAGCAATCTTAGGATAACATGTATAAATGATACCATAGGAGATTTGTCATTCCCTTTTGACTTACTGAACCTAATATGATTATTTCTAGGCTCCTCTGCAGTCCTGAAAACGGCACTGTTCATTTTTTTCCCGAGGCAACTATTCCATTCGGTACGTATTACGCTTCTTCTTTGTCCATTTATCTGTTGATGGACATTTTGTTTGCTTGCATGTCTTGGCTATTGTCAGTATTGCTGCAGTGCATGTGTGCCTGTCTGTGCCTTTCCTATTCTGGTCTCCTTGGGTTATTGGCCCATTAGGGGATGGGCCGCATCCCATGGTAGCTCAGTTTTTACCTTTTAAATGCAGCTCCATTCTGTTCTCATGATGAGCTGTTAACAGTTTACATCCAACGAACAGCATAGTGGGTATGCCTTTCTCCACTAACCCGTCAGCATTCATTGTTTGTAGACTTTTGATGGATGGCATTTTGAATATCGGGTGGCGAAGTCCTTTTGTAGTTTGGATTTGCACCGAACCAATAAATAATTCCTGAAATTGAGCTTTTATCCCTGTTCTTCTTCTTTTTTTAAATAACAGAGTGAGTAACACTTACCTCTTCAAACTCTTTTCTTGAAAAGTTTTCCGTGTTGTGAACTTTTTTGGCCATTCCCTACCCCAGGACATTTTTTGAGGGCATGAGTCATTTACAGCCCGGCAGTCCTTGTGAATATTAGTGACTATTAGCAGTAGATTGAAAGTTGCTGTTTAAGGAAACGGCCTTAGGGTGGCAGCATTTCTACGTTGCCAACTCTGCTTGCTAGGGAAACAGAATCTTGGTGCAAGTTGTGATTTTAGGTTGCAGATTAGAGTGGAATGTGCCAGGGCAAACCCCCATAAGTTTTGCCTCCTTAATTCTTGTTTGTGTCTTTAAATTGTAGATTTTATCAGAGCAGATTTGATTGAAAAATGTCTTTTGTTCTAGGTGTACAGAATCTTGTTCATTTACACATTGACATATATCTCTTGATATTTGTGTCCTTTTCCATGTAGGTTATTACAAAGTGTTGAGTAGACCACCCTTGGTGTTCCATAGGTCTTTGGGGATGATAAATTTTGTATGTATTAGTAAATGGTTGTTGACCCCAATATCTTAATTTATTCATTCCTCACACCTTTTCTTTGGCTTAACCATTAGTTTTTCTTCTCAATCTGAGATTGTCTTTCTCTGTGGAAATATGTTCTTTTTATGAATAATCAGATGACATAAGTGATACCCGAGGACATTTGTCTTTCGCATTCTGACTTACTTCACGTTGTGTGATTATCTCTAGGCTCATCCGTGGTTCTGCCTATGCCATTCTTTTATTTTTTTCGTGACTAATATTCCAATCTTTCCATATACCACTTCTTCTTTGTCCATTTACCTGTTTATAAACCTTTGTTTTGCTTCCATGTCTTGGCTATTTCAATATTGCTGCAGTGCACATTTGCCTGCCTCTGTCTTTCCCATTCTGGTGGTCTTAGGTTATGGGCCTAAAAGGTGCCCTGCCGCATCCTATGGTAGCTCACTTGTTACCTTTTAAAGCAGCTCCATTCCATTTTCGTAAGTGCTGTTACTAATTTACCTCCCACCAGCAGCCAGAAGGTGCGCAGTTCTCTAAAATCCCTTCAGCATTTATCGTTTGTCGACTCTTTGCCGATGCTCATTGGACTGGTGTGAGCTGAAACCCTTTTGGAGGTTGGATTAGTATGTGGCTACTAATTTCTTATCCTGAGCTTTAGGCATGTCCTGCTTTTTTCTTTTCCTTTTTTTATTAAGGAGTGAGTACAACTTCGCTCTTCATATTGACTTCTTGAAAAATTTGTCATGTGTTGAAATTTCTTGCCTATTCCCTACCCCAGGGCATTTTTTGAGGGCAGGTGTCATTTACGGCCCTGCAGTCCTTGGGACTATTAAGCACCCATTAGCACTGGGTTTGAACCTGTTGTTGTGGCAAACAGCCACAAGGCGGCAGCATTGTTACGTTCTCAACTCTTGTTACTAGGGCAACAGAGTCTTCCTGGAGGTAGTGTTCCGAGGTTGTAAATTAGAGTGGAATGTGCTGGGACCTGCCCCCAGAAGGTTATGTCTCCTTACTTATGTTTGTTTTATAAATTTAATTTATATTTCTTATCAGAGTAAATTTGATTAGAGTGTTGGGATTGTCTGGCTGTACAGAATCTGCTCAATGATTCATACATATGTCTGTTCATCTTCGGATCCTGTTACCATGTATGTTATTACAGAATTTTGAGTAGACCTCCCTTGGTATTTGGTAGGTGTTTTGTCATTATATATTTTATATGTATTGGTGATTATATAATTCATATAGTTTATAGGTTATTTGTTTCTATACATTTAACATACATTAGTATATGTATGTTAGCCCCATAATCCTAATTTATCCATCCTCCCACCTTTCATTTTGGTTAAACATTATTTTGTTTTACAAATCTCTGAGTGTCTTTTTCTGTGAAAATATGTTCATTGGTAGCAATCTTAGGATAACATGTATAAATGATACCATAGGAGATTTGTCATTCCCTTTTGACTTACTGAACCTAATATGATTATTTCTAGGCTCCTCTGCAGTCCTGAAAACGGCACTGTTCATTTTTTTCCCGAGGCAACTATTCCATTCGGTACGTATTACGCTTCTTCTTTGTCCATTTATCTGTTGATGGACATTTTGTTTGCTTGCATGTCTTGGCTATTGTCAGTATTGCTGCAGTGCATGTGTGCCTGTCTGTGCCTTTCCTATTCTGGTCTCCTTGGGTTATTGGCCCATTAGGGGATGGGCCGCATCCCATGGTAGCTCAGTTTTTACCTTTTAAATGCAGCTCCATTCTGTTCTCATGATGAGCTGTTAACAGTTTACATCCAACGAACAGCATAGTGGGTATGCCTTTCTCCACTAACCCGTCAGCATTCATTGTTTGTAGACTTTTGATGGATGGCATTTTGAATATCGGGTGGCGAAGTCCTTTTGTAGTTTGGATTTGCACCGAACCAATAAATAATTCCTGAAATTGAGCTTTTATCCCTGTTCTTCTTCTTTTTTTAAATAACAGAGTGAGTAACACTTACCTCTTCAAACTCTTTTCTTGAAAAGTTTTCCGTGTTGTGAACTTTTTTGGCCATTCCCTACCCCAGGACATTTTTTGAGGGCATGAGTCATTTACAGCCCGGCAGTCCTTGTGAATATTAGTGACTATTAGCAGTAGATTGAAAGTTGCTGTTTAAGGAAACGGCCTTAGGGTGGCAGCATTTCTACGTTGCCAACTCTGCTTGCTAGGGAAACAGAATCTTGGTGCAAGTTGTGATTTTAGGTTGCAGATTAGAGTGGAATGTGCCAGGGCAAACCCCCATAAGTTTTGCCTCCTTAATTCTTGTTTGTGTCTTTAAATTGTAGATTTTATCAGAGCAGATTTGATTGAAAAATGTCTTTTGTTCTAGGTGTACAGAATCTTGTTCATTTACACATTGACATATATCTCTTGATATTTGTGTCCTTTTCCATGTAGGTTATTACAAAGTGTTGAGTAGACCACCCTTGGTATTCCATAGGTCTTTGGGGATGATAAATTTTGTATGTATTAGTAAATGGTTGTTGACCCCAATATCTTAATTTATTCATTCCTCACACCTTTTCTTTGGCTTAACCATTAGTTTTTCTTCTCAATCTAAGATTGTCTTTCTCTGTGGAAATATGTTCTTTTTATGAATAATCAGATGACATAAGTGATACCCGAGGACATTTGTCTTTCGCATTCTGACTTACTTCACGTTGTGTGATTATCTCTAGGCTCATCCGTGGTTCTGCCTATGCCATTCTTTTATTTTTTTCGTGACTAATATTCCAATCTTTCCATATACCACTTCTTCTTTGTCCATTTACCTGTTTATAAACCTTTGTTTTGCTTCCATGTCTTGGCTCTTTCAATATTGCTGCAGTGCACATTTGCCTGCCTCTGTCTTTCCCATTCTGGTGGTCTTAGGTTATGGGCCTAAAAGGTGCCCTGCCGCATCCTATGGTAGCTCACTTGTTACCTTTTAAAGCAGCTCCATTCCATTTTCGTAAGTGCTGTTACTAATTTACCTCCCACCAGCAGCCAGAAGGTGCGCAGTTCTCTAAAATCCCTTCAGCATTTATCGTTTGTCGACTCTTTGCCGATGCTCATTGGACTGGTGTGAGCTGAAACCCTTTTGGAGGTTGGATTAGCATGTGGCTACTAATTTCTTATCCTGAGCTTTAGGCATGTCCTGCTTTTTTCTTTTCCTTTTTTTATTAAGGAGTGAGTACAACTTCCCTCTTCATATTGACTTCTTGAAAAATTTGTCATGTGTTGAAATTTCTTGCCTATTCCCTACCCCAGGGCATTTTTTGAGGGCAGGTGTCATTTACGGCCCTGCAGTCCTTGGGACTATTAAGCACCCATTAGCACTGGGTTTGAACCTGTTGTTGTGGCAAACAGCCACAAGGCGGCAGCATTGTTACGTTCTCAACTCTTGTTACTAGGGCAACAGAGTCTTCCTGGAGGTAGTGTTCCGAGGTTGTAAATTAGAGTGGAATGTGCTGGGACCTGCCCCCAGAAGGTTATGTCTCCTTACTTATGTTTGTTTTATAAATTTAATTTATATTTCTTATCAGAGTAAATTTGATTAGAGTGTTGGGATTGTCTGGCTGTACAGAATCTGCTCAATGATTCATACATATGTCTGTTCATCTTCGGATCCTGTTACCATGTATGTTATTACAGAATGTTGAGTAGACCTCCCTTGGTATTTGGTAGGTGTTTTGTCATTATATATTTTATATGTATTGGTGATTATATAATTCATATAGTTTATAGGTTATTTGTTTCTATACATTTAACATACATTAGTATATGTATGTTAGCCCCATAATCCTAATTTATCCATCCTCCCACCTTTCATTTTGGTTAACCATTATTTTGTTTTACAAATCTCTGAGTGTCTTTTTCTGTGAAAATATGTTCATTGGTAGCAATCTTAGGATAACATGTATAAATGATACCATAGGAGATTTGTCATTCCCTTTTGACTTACTGAACCTAATATGATTATTTCTAGGCTCCTCTGCAGTCCTGAAAACGGCACTGTTCATTTTTTTCCCGAGGCAACTATTCCATTCGGTACGTATTACGCTTCTTCTTTGTCCATTTATCTGTTGATGGACATTTTGTTTGCTTGCATGTCTTGGCTATTGTCAGTATTGCTGCGGTGCATGTGTGCCTGTCTGTGCCTTTCCTATTCTGGTCTCCTTGGGTTATTGGCCCATTAGAGGATGGGCCGCATCCCATGGTAGCTCAGTTTTTACCTTTTAAATGCAGCTCCATTCTGTTCTCATGATGAGCTGTTAACAGTTTACATCCAACGAACAGCATAGTGGGTATGCCTTTCTCCACTAACCCGTCAGCATTCATTGTTTGTAGACTTTTGATGGATGGCATTTTGAATATCGGGTGGCGAAGTCCTTTTGTAGTTTGGATTTGCACCGAACCAATAAATAATTCCTGAAATTGAGCTTTTATCCCTGTTCTTCTTCTTTTTTTAAATAACAGAGTGAGTAACACTTACCTCTTCAAACTCTTTTCTTGAAACGTTTTCCGTGTTGTGAACTTTTTTGGCCATTCCCTACCCCAGGACATTTTTTGAGGGCATGAGTCATTTACAGCCCGGCAGTCCTTGTGAATATTAGTGACTATTAGCAGTAGATTGAAAGTTGCTGTTTAAGGAAACGGCCTTAGGGTGGCAGCATTTCTACGTTGCCAACTCTGCTTGCTAGGGAAACAGAATCTTGGTGCAAGTTGTGATTTTAGGTTGCAGATTAGAGTGGAATGTGCCAGGGCAAACCCCCATAAGTTTTGCCTCCTTAATTCTTGTTTGTGTCTTTAAATTGTAGATTTTATCAGAGCAGATTTGATTGAAAAATGTCTTTTGTTCTAGGTGTACAGAATCTTGTTCATTTACACATTGACATATATCTCTTGATATTTGTGTCCTTTTCCATGTAGGTTATTACAAAGTGTTGAGTAGACCACCCTTGGTATTCCATAGGTCTTTGGGGATGATAAATTTTGTATGTATTAGTAAATGGTTGTTGACCCCAATATCTTAATTTATTCATTCCTCACACCTTTTCTTTGGCTTAACCATTAGTTTTTCTTCTCAATCTGAGATTGTCTTTCTCTGTGGAAATATGTTCTTTTTATGAATAATCAGATGACATAAGTGATACCCGAGGACATTTGTCTTTCGCATTCTGACTTACTTCACGTTGTGTGATTATCTCTAGGCTCATCCGTGGTTCTGCTTATGCCATTCTTTTATTTTTTTCGTGACTAATATTCCAATCTTTCCATATACCACTTCTTCTTTGTCCATTTACCTGTTTATAAACCTTTGTTTTGCTTCCATGTCTTGGCTCTTTCAATATTGCTGCAGTGCACATTTGCCTGCCTCTGTCTTTCCCATTCTGGTGGTCTTAGGTTATGGGCCTAAAAGGTGCCCTGCCGCATCCTATGGTAGCTCACTTGTTACCTTTTAAAGCAGCTCCATTCCATTTTCGTAAGTGCTGTTACTAATTTACCTCCCACCAGCAGCCAGAAGGTGCGCAGTTCTCTAAAATCCCTTCAGCATTTATCGTTTGTCGACTCTTTGCCGATGCTCATTGGACTGGTGTGAGCTGAAACCCTTTTGGAGGTTGGATTAGCATGTGGCTACTAATTTCTTATCCTGAGCTTTAGGCATGTCCTGCTTTTTTCTTTTCCTTTTTTTATTAAGGAGTGAGTACAACTTCCCTCTTCATATTGACTTCTTGAAAAATTTGTCATGTGTTGAAATTTCTTGCCTATTCCCTACCCCAGGGCATTTTTTGAGGGCAGGTGTCATTTACGGCCCTGCAGTCCTTGGGACTATTAAGCACCCATTAGCACTGGGTTTGAACCTGTTGTTGTGGCAAACAGCCACAAGGCGGCAGCATTGTTACGTTCTCAACTCTTGTTACTAGGGCAACAGAGTCTTCCTGGAGGTAGTGTTCCGAGGTTGTAAATTAGAGTGGAATGTGCTGGGACCTGCCCCCAGAAGGTTATGTCTCCTTACTTATGTTTGTTTTATAAATTTAATTTATATTTCTTATCAGAGTAAATTTGATTAGAGTGTTGGGATTGTCTGGCTGTACAGAATCTGCTCAATGATTCATACATATGTCTGTTCATCTTCGGATCCTGTTACCATGTATGTTATTACAGAATGTTGAGTAGACCTCCCTTGGTATTTGGTAGGTGTTTTGTCATTATATATTTTATATGTATTGGTGATTATATAATTCATATAGTTTATAGGTTATTTGTTTCTATACATTTAACATACATTAGTATATGTATGTTAGCCCCATAATCCTAATTTATCCATCCTCCCACCTTTCATTTTGGTTAACCATTATTTTGTTTTACAAATCTCTGAGTGTCTTTTTCTGTGAAAATATGTTCATTGGTAGCAATCTTAGGATAACATGTATAAATGATACCATAGGAGATTTGCCATTCCCTTTTGACTTACTGAACCTAATATGATTATTTCTAGGCTCCTCTGCAGTCCTGAAAACGGCACTGTTCATTTTTTTCCCGAGGCAACTATTCCATTCGGTACGTATTACGCTTCTTCTTTGTCCATTTATCTGTTGATGGACATTTTGTTTGCTTGCATGTCTTGGCTATTGTCAGTATTGCTGCGGTGCATGTGTAGCTGTCTGTGCCTTTCCTATTCTGGTCTCCTTAGGTTATTGGCCCATTAGGGGATGGGCCGCATCCCATGGTAGCTCAGTTTTTACCTTTTAAATGCAGCTCCATTCTGTTCTCATGATGAGCTGTTACCAGTTTACATCCAACGAACAGCATAGTGGGTATGCCTTTCTCCACTAACCCGTCAGCATTCATTGTTTGTAGACTTTTGATGGATGGCATTTTGAATATCGGGTGGCGAAGTCCTTTTGTAGTTTGGATTTGCACCGAACCAATAAATAATTCCTGAAATTGAGCTTTTATCCCTGTTCTTCTTCTTTTTTTAAATAACAGAGTGAGTAACACTTACCTCTTCAAACTCTTTTCTTGAAAAGTTTTCCGTGTTGTGAACTTTTTTGGCCATTCCCTACCCCAGGACATTTTTTGAGGGCATGAGTCATTTACAGCCCGGCAGTCCTTGTGAATATTAGTGACTATTAGCAGTAGATTGAAAGTTGCTGTTTAAGGAAACGGCCTTAGGGTGGCAGCATTTCTACGTTGCCAACTCTGCTTGCTAGGGAAACAGAATCTTGGTGCAAGTTGTGATTTTAGGTTGCAGATTAGAGTGGAATGTGCCAGGGCAAACCCCCATAAGTTTTGCCTCCTTAATTCTTGTTTGTGTCTTTAAATTGTAGATTTTATCAGAGCAGATTTGATTGAAAAATGTCTTTTGTTCTAGGTGTACAGAATCTTGTTCATTTACACATTGACATATATCTCTTGATATTTGTGTCCTTTTCCGTGTAGGTTATTACAAAGTGTTGAGTAGACCACCCTTGGTATTCCATAGGTCTTTGGGGATGATAAATTTTGTATGTATTAGTAAATGGTTGTTGACCCCAATATCTTAATTTATTCATTCCTCACACCTTTTCTTTGGCTTAACCATTAGTTTTTCTTCTCAATCTGAGATTGTCTTTCTCTGTGGAAATATGTTCTTTTTATGAATAATCAGATGACATAAGTGATACCCGAGGACATTTGTCTTTCGCATTCTGACTTACTTCACGTTGTGTGATTATCTCTAGGCTCATCCGTGGTTCTGCTTATGCCATTCTTTTATTTTTTTCGTGACTAATATTCCAATCTTTCCATATACCACTTCTTCTTTGTCCATTTACCTGTTTATAAACCTTTGTTTTGCTTCCATGTCTTGGCTATTTCAATATTGCTGCAGTGCACATTTGCCTGCCTCTGTCTTTCCCATTCTGGTGGTCTTAGGTTATGGGCCTAAAAGGTGCCCTGCCGCATCCTATGGTAGCTCACTTGTTACCTTTTAAAGCAGCTCCATTCCATTTTCGTAAGTGCTGTCACTAATTTACCTCCCACCAGCAGCCAGAAGGTGCGCAGTTCTCTAAAATCCCTTCAGCATTTATCGTTTGTCGACTCTTTGCCGATGCTCATTGGACTGGTGTGAGCTGAAACCCTTTTGGAGGTTGGATTAGCATGTGGCTACTAATTTCTTATCCTGAGCTTTAGGCATGTCCTGCTTTTTTCTTTTCCTTTTTTTATTAAGGAGTGAGTACAACTTCCCTCTTCATATTGACTTCTTGAAAAATTTGTCATGTGTTGAAATTTCTTGCCTATTCCCTACCCCAGGGCATTTTTTGAGGGCAGGTGTCATTTACGGCCCTGCAGTCCTTGGGACTATTAAGCACCCATTAGCACTGGGTTTGAACCTGTTGTTGTGGCAAACAGCCACAAGGCGGCAGCATTGTTACGTTCTCAACTCTTGTTACTAGGGCAACAGAGTCTTCCTGGAGGTAGTGTTCCGAGGTTGTAAATTAGAGTGGAATGTGCTGGGACCTGCCCCCAGAAGGTTATGTCTCCTTACTTATGTTTGTTTTATAAATTTAATTTATATTTCTTATCAGAGTAAATTTGATTAGAGTGTTGGGATTGTCTGGCTGTACAGAATCTGCTCAATGATTCATACATATGTCTGTTCATCTTCGGATCCTGTTACCATGTATGTTATTACAGAATGTTGAGTAGACCTCCCTTGGTATTTGGTAGGTGTTTTGTCATTATATATTTTATATGTATTGGTGATTATATAATTCATATAGTTTATAGGTTATTTGTTTCTATACATTTAACATACATTAGTATATGTATGTTAGCCCCATAATCCTAATTTATCCATCCTCCCACCTTTCATTTTGGTTAACCATTATTTTGTTTTACAAATCTCTGAGTGTCTTTTTCTGTGAAAATATGTTCATTGGTAGCAATCTTAGGATAACATGTATAAATGATACCATAGGAGATTTGCCATTCCCTTTTGACTTACTGAACCTAATATGATTATTTCTAGGCTCCTCTGCAGTCCTGAAAACGGCACTGTTCATTTTTTTCCCGAGGCAACTATTCCATTCGGTACGTATTACGCTTCTTCTTTGTCCATTTATCTGTTGATGGACATTTTGTTTGCTTGCATGTCTTGGCTATTGTCAGTATTGCTGCGGTGCATGTGTAGCTGTCTGTGCCTTTCCTATTCTGGTCTCCTTAGGTTATTGGCCCATTAGGGGATGGGCCGCATCCCATGGTAGCTCAGTTTTTACCTTTTAAATGCAGCTCCATTCTGTTCTCATGATGAGCTGTTACCAGTTTACATCCAACGAACAGCATAGTGGGTATGCCTTTCTCCACTAACCCGTCAGCATTCATTGTTTGTAGACTTTTGATGGATGGCATTTTGAATATCGGGTGGCGAAGTCCTTTTGTAGTTTGGATTTGCACCGAACCAATAAATAATTCCTGAAATTGAGCTTTTATCCCTGTTCTTCTTCTTTTTTTAAATAACAGAGTGAGTAACACTTACCTCTTCAAACTCTTTTCTTGAAAAGTTTTCCGTGCTGTGAACTTTTTTGGCCATTCCCTACCCCAGGACATTTTTTGAGGGCATGAGTCATTTACAGCCCGGCAGTCCTTGTGAATATTAGTGACTATTAGCAGTAGATTGAAAGTTGCTGTTTAAGGAAACGGCCTTAGGGTGGCAGCATTTCTACGTTGCCAACTCTGCTTGCTAGGGAAACAGAATCTTGGTGCAAGTTGTGATTTTAGGTTGCAGATTAGAGTGGAATGTGCCAGGGCAAACCCCCATAAGTTTTGCCTCCTTAATTCTTGTTTGTGTCTTTAAATTGTAGATTTTATCAGAGCAGATTTGATTGAAAAATGTCTTTTGTTCTAGGTGTACAGAATCTTGTTCATTTACACATTGACATATATCTCTTGATATTTGTGTCCTTTTCCATGTAGGTTATTACAAAGTGTTGAGTAGACCACCCTTGGTATTCCATAGGTCTTTGGGGATGATAAATTTTGTATGTATTAGTAAATGGTTGTTGACCCCAATATCTTAATTTATTCATTCCTCACACCTTTTCTTTGGCTTAACCATTAGTTTTTCTTCTCAATCTGAGATTGTCTTTCTCTGTGGAAATATGTTCTTTTTATGAATAATCAGATGACATAAGTGATACCCGAGGACATTTGTCTTTCGCATTCTGACTTACTTCACGTTGTGTGATTATCTCTAGGCTCATCCGTGGTTCTGCTTATGCCATTCTTTCATTTTTTTCGTGACTAATATTCCAATCTTTCCATATACCACTTCTTCTTTGTCCATTTACCTGTTTATAAACCTTTGTTTTGCTTCCATGTCTTGGCTATTTCAATATTGCTGCAGTGCACATTTGCCTGCCTCTGTCTTTCCCATTCTGGTGGTCTTAGGTTATGGGCCTAAAAGGTGCCCTGCCGCATCCTATGGTAGCTCACTTGTTACCTTTTAAAGCAGCTCCATTCCATTTTCGTAAGTGCTGTCACTAATTTACCTCCCACCAGCAGCCAGAAGGTGCGCAGTTCTCTAAAATCCCTTCAGCATTTATCGTTTGTCGACTCTTTGCCGATGCTCATTGGACTGGTGTGAGCTGAAACCCTTTTGGAGGTTGGATTAGCATGTGGCTACTAATTTCTTATCCTGAGCTTTAGGCATGTCCTGCTTTTTTCTTTTCCTTTTTTTATTAAGGAGTGAGTACAACTTCCCTCTTCATATTGACTTCTTGAAAAATTTGTCATGTGTTGAAATTTCTTGCCTATTCCCTACCCCAGGGCATTTTTTGAGGGCAGGTGTCATTTACGGCCCTGCAGTCCTTGGGACTATTAAGCACCCATTAGCACTGGGTTTGAACCTGTTGTTGTGGCAAACAGCCACAAGGCGGCAGCATTGTTACGTTCTCAACTCTTGTTACTAGGGCAACAGAGTCTTCCTGGAGGTAGTGTTCCGAGGTTGTAAATTAGAGTGGAATGTGCTGGGACCTGCCCCCAGAAGGTTATGTCTCCTTACTTATGTTTGTTTTATAAATTTAATTTATATTTCTTATCAGAGTAAATTTGATTAGAGTGTTGGGATTGTCTGGCTGTACAGAATCTGCTCAATGATTCATACATATGTCTGTTCATCTTCGGATCCTGTTACCATGTATGTTATTACAGAATGTTGAGTAGACCTCCCTTGGTATTTGGTAGGTGTTTTGTCATTATATATTTTATATGTATTGGTGATTATATAATTCATATAGTTTATAGGTTATTTGTTTCTATACATTTAACATACATTAGTATATGTATGTTAGCCCCATAATCCTAATTTATCCATCCTCCCACCTTTCATTTTGGTTAACCATTATTTTGTTTTACAAATCTCTGAGTGTCTTTTTCTGTGAAAATATGTTCATTGGTAGCAATCTTAGGATAACATGTATAAATGATACCATAGGAGATTTGCCATTCCCTTTTGACTTACTGAACCTAATATGATTATTTCTAGGCTCCTCTGCAGTCCTGAAAACGGCACTGTTCATTTTTTTCCCGAGGCAACTATTCCATTCGGTACGTATTACGCTTCTTCTTTGTCCATTTATCTGTTGATGGACATTTTGTTTGCTTGCATGTCTTGGCTATTGTCAGTATTGCTGCGGTGCATGTGTAGCTGTCTGTGCCTTTCCTATTCTGGTCTCCTTAGGTTATTGGCCCATTAGGGGATGGGCCGCATCCCATGGTAGCTCAGTTTTTACCTTTTAAATGCAGCTCCATTCTGTTCTCATGATGAGCTGTTACCAGTTTACATCCAACGAACAGCATAGTGGGTATGCCTTTCTCCACTAACCCGTCAGCATTCATTGTTTGTAGACTTTTGATGGATGGCATTTTGAATATCGGGTGGCGAAGTCCTTTTGTAGTTTGGATTTGCACCGAACCAATAAATAATTCCTGAAATTGAGCTTTTATCCCTGTTCTTCTTCTTTTTTTAAATAACAGAGTGAGTAACACTTACCTCTTCAAACTCTTTTCTTGAAAAGTTTTCCGTGTTGTGAACTTTTTTGGCCATTCCCTACCCCAGGACATTTTTTGAGGGCATGAGTCATTTACAGCCCGGCAGTCCTTGTGAATATTAGTGACTATTAGCAGTAGATTGAAAGTTGCTGTTTAAGGAAACGGCCTTAGGGTGGCAGCATTTCTACGTTGCCAACTCTGCTTGCTAGGGAAACAGAATCTTGGTGCAAGTTGTGATTTTAGGTTGCAGATTAGAGTGGAATGTGCCAGGGCAAACCCCCATAAGTTTTGCCTCCTTAATTCTTGTTTGTGTCTTTAAATTGTAGATTTTATCAGAGCAGATTTGATTGAAAAATGTCTTTTGTTCTAGGTGTACAGAATCTTGTTCATTTACACATTGACATATATCTCTTGATATTTGTGTCCTTTTCCGTGTAGGTTATTACAAAGTGTTGAGTAGACCACCCTTGGTATTCCATAGGTCTTTGGGGATGATAAATTTTGTATGTATTAGTAAATGGTTGTTGACCCCAATATCTTAATTTATTCATTCCTCACACCTTTTCTTTGGCTTAACCATTAGTTTTTCTTCTCAATCTGAGATTGTCTTTCTCTGTGGAAATATGTTCTTTTTATGAATAATCAGATGACATAAGTGATACCCGAGGACATTTGTCTTTCGCATTCTGACTTACTTCACGTTGTGTGATTATCTCTAGGCTCATCCGTGGTTCTGCTTATGCCATTCTTTTATTTTTTTCGTGACTAATATTCCAATCTTTCCATATACCACTTCTTCTTTGTCCATTTACCTGTTTATAAACCTTTGTTTTGCTTCCATGTCTTGGCTATTTCAATATTGCTGCAGTGCACATTTGCCTGCCTCTGTCTTTCCCATTCTGGTGGTCTTAGGTTATGGGCCTAAAAGGTGCCCTGCCGCATCCTATGGTAGCTCACTTGTTACCTTTTAAAGCAGCTCCATTCCATTTTCGTAAGTGCTGTCACTAATTTACCTCCCACCAGCAGCCAGAAGGTGCGCAGTTCTCTAAAATCCCTTCAGCATTTATCGTTTGTCGACTGTTTGCCGATGCTCATTGGACTGGTGTGAGCTGAAACCCTTTTGGAGGTTGGATTAGCATGTGGCTACTAATTTCTTATCCTGAGCTTTAGGCATGTCCTGCTTTTTTCTTTTCCTTTTTTTATTAAGGAGTGAGTACAACTTCCCTCTTCATATTGACTTCTTGAAAAATTTGTCATGTGTTGAAATTTCTTGCCTATTCCCTACCCCAGGGCATTTTTTGAGGGCAGGTGTCATTTACGGCCCTGCAGTCCTTGGGACTATTAAGCACCCATTAGCACTGGGTTTGAACCTGTTGTTGTGGCAAACAGCCACAAGGCGGCAGCATTGTTACGTTCTCAACTCTTGTTACTAGGGCAACAGAGTCTTCCTGGAGGTAGTGTTCCGAGGTTGTAAATTAGAGTGGAATGTGCTGGGACCTGCCCCCAGAAGGTTATGTCTCCTTACTTATGTTTGTTTTATAAATTTAATTTATATTTCTTATCAGAGTAAATTTGATTAGAGTGTTGGGATTGTCTGGCTGTACAGAATCTGCTCAATGATTCATACATATGTCTGTTCATCTTCGGATCCTGTTACCATGTATGTTATTACAGAATGTTGAGTAGACCTCCCTTGGTATTTGGTAGGTGTTTTGTCATTATATATTTTATATGTATTGGTGATTATATAATTCATATAGTTTATAGGTTATTTGTTTCTATACATTTAACATACATTAGTATATGTATGTTAGCCCCATAATCCTAATTTATCCATCCTCCCACCTTTCATTTTGGTTAACCATTATTTTGTTTTACAAATCTCTGAGTGTCTTTTTCTGTGAAAATATGTTCATTGGTAGCAATCTTAGGATAACATGTATAAATGATACCATAGGAGATTTGTCATTCCCTTTTGACTTACTGAACCTAATATGATTATTTCTAGGCTCCTCTGCAGTCCTGAAAACGGCACTGTTCATTTTTTTCCCGAGGCAACTATTCCATTCGGTACGTATTACGCTTCTTCTTTGTCCATTTATCTGTTGATGGACATTTTGTTTGCTTGCATGTCTTGGCTATTGTCAGTATTGCTGCGGTGCATGTGTAGCTGTCTGTGCCTTTCCTATTCTGGTCTCCTTAGGTTATTGGCCCATTAGGGGATGGGCCGCATCCCATGGTAGCTCAGTTTTTACCTTTTAAATGCAGCTCCATTCTGTTCTCATGATGAGCTGTTACCAGTTTACATCCAACGAACAGCATAGTGGGTATGCCTTTCTCCACTAACCCGTCAGCATTCATTGTTTGTAGACTTTTGATGGATGGCATTTTGAATATCGGGTGGCGAAGTCCTTTTGTAGTTTGGATTTGCACCGAACCAATAAATAATTCCTGAAATTGAGCTTTTATCCCTGTTCTTCTTCTTTTTTTAAATAACAGAGTGAGTAACACTTACCTCTTCAAACTCTTTTCTTGAAACGTTTTCCGTGTTGTGAACTTTTTTGGCCATTCCCTACCCCAGGACATTTTTTGAGGGCATGAGTCATTTACAGCCCGGCAGTCCTTGTGAATATTAGTGACTATTAGCAGTAGATTGAAAGTTTCTGTTTAAGGAAACGGCCTTAGGGTGGCAGCATTTCTACGTTGCCAACTCTGCTTGCTAGGGAAACAGAATCTTGGTGCAAGTTGTGATTTTAGGTTGCAGATTAGAGTGGAATGTGCCAGGGCAAACCCCCATAAGTTTTGCCTCCTTAATTCTTGTTTGTGTCTTTAAATTGTAGATTTTATCAGAGCAGATTTGATTGAAAAATGTCTTTTGTTCTAGGTGTACAGAATCTTGTTCATTTACACATTGACATATATCTCTTGATATTTGTGTCCTTTTCCATGTAGGTTATTACAAAGTGTTGAGTAGACCACCCTTGGTATTCCATAGGTCTTTGGGGATGATAAATTTTGTATGTATTAGTAAATGGTTGTTGACCCCAATATCTTAATTTATTCATTCCTCACACCTTTTCTTTGGCTTAACCATTAGTTTTTCTTCTCAATCTGAGATTGTCTTTCTCTGTGGAAATATGTTCTTTTTATGAATAATCAGATGACATAAGTGATACCCGAGGACATTTGTCTTTCGCATTCTGACTTACTTCACGTTGTGTGATTATCTCTAGGCTCATCCGTGGTTCTGCTTATGCCATTCTTTTATTTTTTTCGTGACTAATATTCCAATCTTTCCATATACCACTTCTTCTTTGTCCATTTACCTGTTTATAAACCTTTGTTTTGCTTCCATGTCTTGGCTATTTCAATATTGCTGCAGTGCACATTTGCCTGCCTCTGTCTTTCCCATTCTGGTGGTCTTAGGTTATGGGCCTAAAAGGTGCCCTGCCGCATCCTATGGTAGCTCACTTGTTACCTTTTAAAGCAGCTCCATTCCATTTTCGTAAGTGCTGTCACTAATTTACCTCCCACCAGCAGCCAGAAGGTGCGCAGTTCTCTAAAATCCCTTCAGCATTTATCGTTTGTCGACTCTTTGCCGATGCTCATTGGACTGGTGTGAGCTGAAACCCTTTTGGAGGTTGGATTAGCATGTGGCTACTAATTTCTTATCCTGAGCTTTAGGCATGTCCTGCTTTTTTCTTTTCCTTTTTTTATTAAGGAGTGAGTACAACTTCCCTCTTCATATTGACTTCTTGAAAAATTTGTCATGTGTTGAAATTTCTTGCCTATTCCCTACCCCAGGGCATTTTTTGAGGGCAGGTGTCATTTACGGCCCTGCAGTCCTTGGGACTATTAAGCACCCATTAGCACTGGGTTTGAACCTGTTGTTGTGGCAAACAGCCACAAGGCGGCAGCATTGTTACGTTCTCAACTCTTGTTACTAGGGCAACAGAGTCTTCCTGGAGGTAGTGTTCCGAGGTTGTAAATTAGAGTGGAATGTGCTGGGACCTGCCCCCAGAAGGTTATGTCTCCTTACTTATGTTTGTTTTATAAATTTAATTTATATTTCTTATCAGAGTAAATTTGATTAGAGTGTTGGGATTGTCTGGCTGTACAGAATCTGCTCAATGATTCATACATATGTCTGTTCATCTTCGGATCCTGTTACCATGTATGTTATTACAGAATGTTGAGTAGACCTCCCTTGGTATTTGGTAGGTGTTTTGTCATTATATATTTTATATGTATTGGTGATTATATAATTCATATAGTTTATAGGTTATTTGTTTCTATACATTTAACATACATTAGTATATGTATGTTAGCCCCATAATCCTAATTTATCCATCCTCCCACGTTTCATTTTGGTTAACCATTATTTTGTTTTACAAATCTCTGAGTGTCTTTTTCTGTGAAAATATGTTCATTGGTAGCAATCTTAGGATAACATGTATAAATGATACCATAGGAGATTTGCCATTCCCTTTTGACTTACTGAACCTAATATGATTATTTCTAGGCTCCTCTGCAGTCCTGAAAACGGCACTGTTCATTTTTTTCCCGAGGCAACTATTCCATTCGGTACGTATTACGCTTCTTCTTTGTCCATTTATCTGTTGATGGACATTTTGTTTGCTTGCATGTCTTGGCTATTGTCAGTATTGCTGCGGTGCATGTGTAGCTGTCTGTGCCTTTCCTATTCTGGTCTCCTTAGGTTATTGGCCCATTAGGGGATGGGCCGCATCCCATGGTAGCTCAGTTTTTACCTTTTAAATGCAGCTCCATTCTGTTCTCATGATGAGCTGTTACCAGTTTACATCCAACGAACAGCATAGTGGGTATGCCTTTCTCCACTAACCCGTCAGCATTCATTGTTTGTAGACTTTTGATGGATGGCATTTTGAATATCGGGTGGCGAAGTCCTTTTGTAGTTTGGATTTGCACCGAACCAATAAATAATTCCTGAAATTGAGCTTTTATCCCTGTTCTTCTTCTTTTTTTAAATAACAGAGTGAGTAACACTTACCTCTTCAAACTCTTTTCTTGAAAAGTTTTCCGTGTTGTGAACTTTTTTGGCCATTCCCTACCCCAGGACATTTTTTGAGGGCATGAGTCATTTACAGCCCGGCAGTCCTTGTGAATATTAGTGACTATTAGCAGTAGATTGAAAGTTGCTGTTTAAGGAAACGGCCTTAGGGTGGCAGCATTTCTACGTTGCCAACTCTGCTTGCTAGGGAAACAGAATCTTGGTGCAAGTTGTGATTTTAGGTTGCAGATTAGAGTGGAATGTGCCAGGGCAAACCCCCATAAGTTTTGCCTCCTTAATTCTTGTTTGTGTCTTTAAATTGTAGATTTTATCAGAGCAGATTTGATTGAAAAATGTCTTTTGTTCTAGGTGTACAGAATCTTGTTCATTTACACATTGACATATATCTCTTGATATTTGTGTCCTTTTCCGTGTAGGTTATTACAAAGTGTTGAGTAGACCACCCTTGGTATTCCATAGGTCTTTGGGGATGATAAATTTTGTATGTATTAGTAAATGGTTGTTGACCCCAATATCTTAATTTATTCATTCCTCACACCTTTTCTTTGGCTTAACCATTAGTTTTTCTTCTCAATCTGAGATTGTCTTTCTCTGTGGAAATATGTTCTTTTTATGAATAATCAGATGACATAAGTGATACCCGAGGACATTTGTCTTTCGCATTCTGACTTACTTCACGTTGTGTGATTATCTCTAGGCTCATCCGTGGTTCTGCTTATGCCATTCTTTTATTTTTTTCGTGACTAATATTCCAATCTTTCCATATACCACTTCTTCTTTGTCCATTTACCTGTTTATAAACCTTTGTTTTGCTTCCATGTCTTGGCTATTTCAATATTGCTGCAGTGCACATTTGCCTGCCTCTGTCTTTCCCATTCTGGTGGTCTTAGGTTATGGGCCTAAAAGGTGCCCTGCCGCATCCTATGGTAGCTCACTTGTTACCTTTTAAAGCAGCTCCATTCCATTTTCGTAAGTGCTGTCACTAATTTACCTCCCACCAGCAGCCAGAAGGTGCGCAGTTCTCTAAAATCCCTTCAGCATTTATCGTTTGTCGACTCTTTGCCGATGCTCATTGGACTGGTGTGAGCTGAAACCCTTTTGGAGGTTGGATTAGCATGTGGCTACTAATTTCTTATCCTGAGCTTTAGGCATGTCCTGCTTTTTTCTTTTCCTTTTTTTATTAAGGAGTGAGTACAACTTCCCTCTTCATATTGACTTCTTGAAAAATTTGTCATGTGTTGAAATTTCTTGCCTATTCCCTACCCCAGGGCATTTTTTGAGGGCAGGTGTCATTTACGGCCCTGCAGTCCTTGGGACTATTAAGCACCCATTAGCACTGGGTTTGAACCTGTTGTTGTGGCAAACAGCCACAAGGCGGCAGCATTGTTACGTTCTCAACTCTTGTTACTAGGGCAACAGAGTCTTCCTGGAGGTAGTGTTCCGAGGTTGTAAATTAGAGTGGAATGTGCTGGGACCTGCCCCCAGAAGGTTATGTCTCCTTACTTATGTTTGTTTTATAAATTTAATTTATATTTCTTATCAGAGTAAATTTGATTAGAGTGTTGGGATTGTCTGGCTGTACAGAATCTGCTCAATGATTCATACATATGTCTGTTCATCTTCGGATCCTGTTACCATGTATGTTATTACAGAATGTTGAGTAGACCTCCCTTGGTATTTGGTAGGTGTTTTGTCATTATATATTTTATATGTATTGGTGATTATATAATTCATATAGTTTATAGGTTATTTGTTTCTATACATTTAACATACATTAGTATATGTATGTTAGCCCCATAATCCTAATTTATCCATCCTCCCACCTTTCATTTTGGTTAACCATTATTTTGTTTTACAAATCTCTGAGTGTCTTTTTCTGTGAAAATATGTTCATTGGTAGCAATCTTAGGATAACATGTATAAATGATACCATAGGAGATTTGTCATTCCCTTTTGACTTACTGAACCTAATATGATTATTTCTAGGCTCCTCTGCAGTCCTGAAAACGGCACTGTTCATTTTTTTCCCGAGGCAACTATTCCATTCGGTACGTATTACGCTTCTTCTTTGTCCATTTATCTGTTGATGGACATTTTGTTTGCTTGCATGTCTTGGCTATTGTCAGTATTGCTGCGGTGCATGTGTAGCTGTCTGTGCCTTTCCTATTCTGGTCTCCTTAGGTTATTGGCCCATTAGGGGATGGGCCGCATCCCATGGTAGCTCAGTTTTTACCTTTTAAATGCAGCTCCATTCTGTTCTCATGATGAGCTGTTACCAGTTTACATCCAACGAACAGCATAGTGGGTATGCCTTTCTCCACTAACCCGTCAGCATTCATTGTTTGTAGACTTTTGATGGATGGCATTTTGAATATCGGGTGGCGAAGTCCTTTTGTAGTTTGGATTTGCACCGAACCAATAAATAATTCCTGAAATTGAGCTTTTATCCCTGTTCTTCTTCTTTTTTTAAATAACAGAGTGAGTAACACTTACCTCTTCAAACTCTTTTCTTGAAAAGTTTTCCGTGTTGTGAACTTTTTTGGCCATTCCCTACCCCAGGACATTTTTTGAGGGCATGAGTCATTTACAGCCCGGCAGTCCTTGTGAATATTAGTGACTATTAGCAGTAGATTGAAAGTTGCTGTTTAAGGAAACGGCCTTAGGGTGGCAGCATTTCTACGTTGCCAACTCTGCTTGCTAGGGAAACAGAATCTTGGTGCAAGTTGTGATTTTAGGTTGCAGATTAGAGTGGAATGTGCCAGGGCAAACCCCCATAAGTTTTGCCTCCTTAATTCTTTTTTGTGTCTTTAAATTGTAGATTTTATCAGAGCAGATTTGATTGAAAAATGTCTTTTGTTCTAGGTGTACAGAATCTTGTTCATTTACACATTGACATATATCTCTTGATATTTGTGTCCTTTTCCATGTAGGTTATTACAAAGTGTTGAGTAGACCACCCTTGGTATTCCATAGGTCTTTGGGGATGATAAATTTTGTATGTATTAGTAAATGGTTGTTGACCCCAATATCTTAATTTATTCATTCCTCACACCTTTTCTTTGGCTTAACCATTAGTTTTTCTTCTCAATCTGAGATTGTCTTTCTCTGTGGAAATATGTTCTTTTTATGAATAATCAGATGACATAAGTGATACCCGAGGACATTTGTCTTTCGCATTCTGACTTACTTCACGTTGTGTGATTATCTCTAGGCTCATCCGTGGTTCTGCTTATGCCATTCTTTCATTTTTTTCGTGACTAATATTCCAATCTTTCCATATACCACTTCTTCTTTGTCCATTTACCTGTTTATAAACCTTTGTTTTGCTTCCATGTCTTGGCTATTTCAATATTGCTGCAGTGCACATTTGCCTGCCTCTGTCTTTCCCATTCTGGTGGTCTTAGGTTATGGGCCTAAAAGGTGCCCTGCCGCATCCTATGGTAGCTCACTTGTTACCTTTTAAAGCAGCTCCATTCCATTTTCGTAAGTGCTGTCACTAATTTACCTCCCACCAGCAGCCAGAAGGTGCGCAGTTCTCTAAAATCCCTTCAGCATTTATCGTTTGTCGACTCTTTGCCGATGCTCATTGGACTGGTGTGAGCTGAAACCCTTTTGGAGGTTGGATTAGCATGTGGCTACTAATTTCTTATCCTGAGCTTTAGGCATGTCCTGCTTTTTTCTTTTCCTTTTTTTATTAAGGAGTGAGTACAACTTCCCTCTTCATATTGACTTCTTGAAAAATTTGTCATGTGTTGAAATTTCTTGCCTATTCCCTACCCCAGGGCATTTTTTGAGGGCAGGTGTCATTTACGGCCCTGCAGTCCTTGGGACTATTAAGCACCCATTAGCACTGGGTTTGAACCTGTTGTTGTGGCAAACAGCCACAAGGCGGCAGCATTGTTCCGTTCTCAACTCTTGTTACTAGGGCAACAGAGTCTTCCTGGAGGTAGTGTTCCGAGGTTGTAAATTAGAGTGGAATGTGCTGGGACCTGCCCCCAGAAGGTTATGTCTCCTTACTTATGTTTGTTTTATAAATTTAATTTATATTTCTTATCAGAGTAAATTTGATTAGAGTGTTGGGATTGTCTGGCTGTACAGAATCTGCTCAATGATTCATACATATGTCTGTTCATCTTCGGATCCTGTTACCATGTATGTTATTACAGAATGTTGAGTAGACCTCCCTTGGTATTTGGTAGGTGTTTTGTCATTATATATTTTATATGTATTGGTGATTATATAATTCATATAGTTTATAGGTTATTTGTTTCTATACATTTAACATACATTAGTATATGTATGTTAGCCCCATAATCCTAATTTATCCATCCTCCCACCTTTCATTTTGGTTAACCATTATTTTGTTTTACAAATCTCTGAGTGTCTTTTTCTGTGAAAATATGTTCATTGGTAGCAATCTTAGGATAACATGTATAAATGATACCATAGGAGATTTGCCATTCCCTTTTGACTTACTGAACCTAATATGATTATTTCTAGGCTCCTCTGCAGTCCTGAAAACGGCACTGTTCATTTTTTTCCCGAGGCAACTATTCCATTCGGTACGTATTACGCTTCTTCTTTGTCCATTTATCTGTTGATGGACATTTTGTTTGCTTGCATGTCTTGGCTATTGTCAGTATTGCTGCGGTGCATGTGTAGCTGTCTGTGCCTTTCCTATTCTGGTCTCCTTAGGTTATTGGCCCATTAGGGGATGGGCCGCATCCCATGGTAGCTCAGTTTTTACCTTTTAAATGCAGCTCCATTCTGTTCTCATGATGAGCTGTTACCAGTTTACATCCAACGAACAGCATAGTGGGTATGCCTTTCTCCACTAACCCGTCAGCATTCATTGTTTGTAGACTTTTGATGGATGGCATTTTGAATATCGGGTGGCGAAGTCCTTTTGTAGTTTGGATTTGCACCGAACCAATAAATAATTCCTGAAATTGAGCTTTTATCCCTGTTCTTCTTCTTTTTTTAAATAACAGAGTGAGTAACACTTACCTCTTCAAACTCTTTTCTTGAAAAGTTTTCCGTGTTGTGAACTTTTTTGGCCATTCCCTACCCCAGGACATTTTTTGAGGGCATGAGTCATTTACAGCCCGGCAGTCCTTGTGAATATTAGTGACTATTAGCAGTAGATTGAAAGTTGCTGTTTAAGGAAACGGCCTTAGGGTGGCAGCATTTCTACGTTGCCAACTCTGCTTGCTAGGGAAACAGAATCTTGGTGCAAGTTGTGATTTTAGGTTGCAGATTAGAGTGGAATGTGCCAGGGCAAACCCCCATAAGTTTTGCCTCCTTAATTCTTGTTTGTGTCTTTAAATTGTAGATTTTATCAGAGCAGATTTGATTGAAAAATGTCTTTTGTTCTAGGTGTACAGAATCTTGTTCATTTACACATTGACATATATCTCTTGATATTTGTGTCCTTTTCCATGTAGGTTATTACAAAGTGTTGAGTAGACCACCCTTGGTATTCCATAGGTCTTTGGGGATGATAAATTTTGTATGTATTAGTAAATGGTTGTTGACCCCAATATCTTAATTTATTCATTCCTCACACCTTTTCTTTGGCTTAACCATTAGTTTTTCTTCTCAATCTGAGATTGTCTTTCTCTGTGGAAATATGTTCTTTTTATGAATAATCAGATGACATAAGTGATACCCGAGGACATTTGTCTTTCGCATTCTGACTTACTTCACGTTGTGTGATTATCTCTAGGCTCATCCGTGGTTCTGCTTATGCCATTCTTTCATTTTTTTCGTGACTAATATTCCAATCTTTCCATATACCACTTCTTCTTTGTCCATTTACCTGTTTATAAACCTTTGTTTTGCTTCCATGTCTTGGCTATTTCAATATTGCTGCAGTGCACATTTGCCTGCCTCTGTCTTTCCCATTCTGGTGGTCTTAGGTTATGGGCCTAAAAGGTGCCCTGCCGCATCCTATGGTAGCTCACTTGTTACCTTTTAAAGCAGCTCCATTCCATTTTCGTAAGTGCTGTCACTAATTTACCTCCCACCAGCAGCCAGAAGGTGCGCAGTTCTCTAAAATCCCTTCAGCATTTATCGTTTGTCGACTCTTTGCCGATGCTCATTGGACTGGTGTGAGCTGAAACCCTTTTGGAGGTTGGATTAGCATGTGGCTACTAATTTCTTATCCTGAGCTTTAGGCATGTCCTGCTTTTTTCTTTTCCTTTTTTTATTAAGGAGTGAGTACAACTTCCCTCTTCATATTGACTTCTTGAAAAATTTGTCATGTGTTGAAATTTCTTGCCTATTCCCTACCCCAGGGCATTTTTTGAGGGCAGGTGTCATTTACGGCCCTGCAGTCCTTGGGACTATTAAGCACCCATTAGCACTGGGTTTGAACCTGTTGTTGTGGCAAACAGCCACAAGGCGGCAGCATTGTTCCGTTCTCAACTCTTGTTACTAGGGCAACAGAGTCTTCCTGGAGGTAGTGTTCCGAGGTTGTAAATTAGAGTGGAATGTGCTGGGACCTGCCCCCAGAAGGTTATGTCTCCTTACTTATGTTTGTTTTATAAATTTAATTTATATTTCTTATCAGAGTAAATTTGATTAGAGTGTTGGGATTGTCTGGCTGTACAGAATCTGCTCAATGATTCATACATATGTCTGTTCATCTTCGGATCCTGTTACCATGTATGTTATTACAGAATGTTGAGTAGACCTCCCTTGGTATTTGGTAGGTGTTTTGTCATTATATATTTTATATGTATTGGTGATTATATAATTCATATAGTTTATAGGTTATTTGTTTCTATACATTTAACATACATTAGTATATGTATGTTAGCCCCATAATCCTAATTTATCCATCCTCCCACCTTTCATTTTGGTTAAACATTATTTTGTTTTACAAATCTCTGAGTGTCTTTTTCTGTGAAAATATGTTCATTGGTAGCAATCTTAGGATAACATGTATAAATGATACCATAGGAGATTTGTCATTCCCTTTTGACTTACTGAACCTAATATGATTATTTCTAGGCTCCTCTGCAGTCCTGAAAACGGCACTGTTCATTTTTTTCCCGAGGCAACTATTCCATTCGGTACGTATTACGCTTCTTCTTTGTCCATTTATCTGTTGATGGACATTTTGTTTGCTTGCATGTCTTGGCTATTGTCAGTATTGCTGCGGTGCATGTGTGCCTGTCTGTGCCTTTCCTATTCTGGTCTCCTTGGGTTATTGGCCCATTAGAGGATGGGCCGCATCCCATGGTAGCTCAGTTTTTACCTTTTAAATGCAGCTCCATTCTGTTCTCATGATGAGCTGTTAACAGTTTACATCCAACGAACAGCATAGTGGGTATGCCTTTCTCCACTAACCCGTCAGAATTCATTGTTTGTAGACTTTTGATGGATGGCATTTTGAATATCGGGTGGCGAAGTCCTTTTGTAGTTTGGATTTGCACCGAACCAATAAATAATTCCTGAAATTGAGCTTTTATCCCTGTTCTTCTTCTTTTTTTAAATAACAGAGTGAGTAACACTTACCTCTTCAAACTCTTTTCTTGAAACGTTTTCCGTGTTGTGAACTTTTTTGGCCATTCCCTACCCCAGGACATTTTTTGAGGGCATGAGTCATTTACAGCCCGGCAGTCCTTGTGAATATTAGTGACTATTAGCAGTAGATTGAAAGTTGCTGTTTAAGGAAACGGCCTTAGGGTGGCAGCATTTCTACGTTGCCAACTCTGCTTGCTAGGGAAACAGAATCTTGGTGCAAGTTGTGATTTTAGGTTGCAGATTAGAGTGGAATGTGCCAGGGCAAACCCCCATAAGTTTTGCCTCCTTAATTCTTGTTTGTGTCTTTAAATTGTAGATTTTATCAGAGCAGATTTGATTGAAAAATGTCTTTTGTTCTAGGTGTACAGAATCTTGTTCATTTACACATTGACATATATCTCTTGATATTTGTGTCCTTTTCCATGTAGGTTATTACAAAGTGTTGAGTAGACCACCCTTGGTATTCCATAGGTCTTTGGGGATGATAAATTTTGTATGTATTAGTAAATGGTTGTTGACCCCAATATCTTAATTTATTCATTCCTCACACCTTTTCTTTGGCTTAACCATTAGTTTTTCTTCTCAATCTGAGATTGTCTTTCTCTGTGGAAATATGTTCTTTTTATGAATAATCAGATGACATAAGTGATACCCGAGGACATTTGTCTTTCGCATTCTGACTTACTTCACGTTGTGTGATTATCTCTAGGCTCATCCGTGGTTCTGCTTATGCCATTCTTTCATTTTTTTCGTGACTAATATTCCAATCTTTCCATATACCACTTCTTCTTTGTCCATTTACCTGTTTATAAACCTTTGTTTTGCTTCCATGTCTTGGCTATTTCAATATTGCTGCAGTGCACATTTGCCTGCCTCTGTCTTTCCCATTCTGGTGGTCTTAGGTTATGGGCCTAAAAGGTGCCCTGCCGCATCCTATGGTAGCTCACTTGTTACCTTTTAAAGCAGCTCCATTCCATTTTCGTAAGTGCTGTCACTAATTTACCTCCCACCAGCAGCCAGAAGGTGCGCAGTTCTCTAAAATCCCTTCAGCATTTATCGTTTGTCGACTCTTTGCCGATGCTCATTGGACTGGTGTGAGCTGAAACCCTTTTGGAGGTTGGATTAGCATGTGGCTACTAATTTCTTATCCTGAGCTTTAGGCATGTCCTGCTTTTTTCTTTTCCTTTTTTTATTAAGGAGTGAGTACAACTTCCCTCTTCATATTGACTTCTTGAAAAATTTGTCATGTGTTGAAATTTCTTGCCTATTCCCTACCCCAGGGCATTTTTTGAGGGCAGGTGTCATTTACGGCCCTGCAGTCCTTGGGACTATTAAGCACCCATTAGCACTGGGTTTGAACCTGTTGTTGTGGCAAACAGCCACAAGGCGGCAGCATTGTTACGTTCTCAACTCTTGTTACTAGGGCAACAGAGTCTTCCTGGAGGTAGTGTTCCGAGGTTGTAAATTAGAGTGGAATGTGCTGGGACCTGCCCCCAGAAGGTTATGTCTCCTTACTTATGTTTGTTTTATAAATTTAATTTATATTTCTTATCAGAGTAAATTTGATTAGAGTGTTGGGATTGTCTGGCTGTACAGAATCTGCTCAATGATTCATACATATGTCTGTTCATCTTCGGATCCTGTTACCATGTATGTTATTACAGAATGTTGAGTAGACCTCCCTTGGTATTTGGTAGGTGTTTTGTCATTATATATTTTATATGTATTGGTGATTATATAATTCATATAGTTTATAGGTTATTTGTTTCTATACATTTAACATACATTAGTATATGTATGTTAGCCCCATAATCCTAATTTATCCATCCTCCCACCTTTCATTTTGGTTAACCATTATTTTGTTTTACAAATCTCTGAGTGTCTTTTTCTGTGAAAATATGTTCATTGGTAGCAATCTTAGGATAACATGTATAAATGATACCATAGGAGATTTGTCATTCCCTTTTGACTTACTGAACCTAATATGATTATTTCTAGGCTCCTCTGCAGTCCTGAAAACGGCACTGTTCATTTTTTTCCCGAGGCAACTATTCCATTCGGTACGTATTACGCTTCTTCTTTGTCCATTTATCTGTTGATGGACATTTTGTTTGCTTGCATGTCTTGGCTATTGTCAGTATTGCTGCGGTGCATGTGTAGCTGTCTGTGCCTTTCCTATTCTGGTCTCCTTAGGTTATTGGCCCATTAGGGGATGGGCCGCATCCCATGGTAGCTCAGTTTTTACCTTTTAAATGCAGCTCCATTCTGTTCTCATGATGAGCTGTTACCAGTTTACATCCAACGAACAGCATAGTGGGTATGCCTTTCTCCACTAACCCGTCAGCATTCATTGTTTGTAGACTTTTGATGGATGGCATTTTGAATATCGGGTGGCGAAGTCCTTTTGTAGTTTGGATTTGCACCGAACCAATAAATAATTCCTGAAATTGAGCTTTTATCCCTGTTCTTCTTCTTTTTTTAAATAACAGAGTGAGTAACACTTACCTCTTCAAACTCTTTTCTTGAAACGTTTTCCGTGTTGTGAACTTTTTTGGCCATTCCCTACCCCAGGACATTTTTTGAGGGCATGAGTCATTTACAGCCCGGCAGTCCTTGTGAATATTAGTGACTATTAGCAGTAGATTGAAAGTTGCTGTTTAAGGAAACGGCCTTAGGGTGGCAGCATTTCTACGTTGCCAACTCTGCTTGCTAGGGAAACAGAATCTTGGTGCAAGTTGTGATTTTAGGTTGCAGATTAGAGTGGAATGTGCCAGGGCAAACCCCCATAAGTTTTGCCTCCTTAATTCTTGTTTGTGTCTTTAAATTGTAGATTTTATCAGAGCAGATTTGATTGAAAAATGTCTTTTGTTCTAGGTGTACAGAATCTTGTTCATTTACACATTGACATATATCTCTTGATATTTGTGTCCTTTTCCATGTAGGTTATTACAAAGTGTTGAGTAGACCACCCTTGGTATTCCATAGGTCTTTGGGGATGATAAATTTTGTATGTATTAGTAAATGGTTGTTGACCCCAATATCTTAATTTATTCATTCCTCACACCTTTTCTTTGGCTTAACCATTAGTTTTTCTTCTCAATCTGAGATTGTCTTTCTCTGTGGAAATATGTTCTTTTTATGAATAATCAGATGACATAAGTGATACCCGAGGACATTTGTCTTTCGCATTCTGACTTACTTCACGTTGTGTGATTATCTCTAGGCTCATCCGTGGTTCTGCTTATGCCATTCTTTTATTTTTTTCGTGACTAATATTCCAATCTTTCCATATACCACTTCTTCTTTGTCCATTTACCTGTTTATAAACCTTTGTTTTGCTTCCATGTCTTGGCTATTTCAATATTGCTGCAGTGCACATTTGCCTGCCTCTGTCTTTCCCATTCTGGTGGTCTTAGGTTATGGGCCTAAAAGGTGCCCTGCCGCATCCTATGGTAGCTCACTTGTTACCTTTTAAAGCAGCTCCATTCCATTTTCGTAAGTGCTGTCACTAATTTACCTCCCACCAGCAGCCAGAAGGTGCGCAGTTCTCTAAAATCCCTTCAGCATTTATCATTTGTCGACTCTTTGCCGATGCTCATTGGACTGGTGTGAGCTGAAACCCTTTTGGAGGTTGGATTAGCATGTGGCTACTAATTTCTTATCCTGAGCTTTAGGCATGTCCTGCTTTTTTCTTTTCCTTTTTTTATTAAGGAGTGAGTACAACTTCCCTCTTCATATTGACTTCTTGAAAAATTTGTCATGTGTTGAAATTTCTTGCCTATTCCCTACCCCAGGGCATTTTTTGAGGGCAGGTGTCATTTACGGCCCTGCAGTCCTTGGGACTATTAAGCACCCATTAGCACTGGGTTTGAACCTGTTGTTGTGGCAAACAGCCACAAGGCGGCAGCATTGTTACGTTCTCAACTCTTGTTACTAGGGCAACAGAGTCTTCCTGGAGGTAGTGTTCCGAGGTTGTAAATTAGAGTGGAATGTGCTGGGACCTGCCCCCAGAAGGTTATGTCTCCTTACTTATGTTTGTTTTATAAATTTAATTTATATTTCTTATCAGAGTAAATTTGATTAGAGTGTTGGGATTGTCTGGCTGTACAGAATCTGCTCAATGATTCATACATATGTCTGTTCATCTTCGGATCCTGTTACCATGTATGTTATTACAGAATGTTGAGTAGACCTCCCTTGGTATTTGGTAGGTGTTTTGTCATTATATATTTTATATGTATTGGTGATTATATAATTCATATAGTTTATAGGTTATTTGTTTCTATACATTTAACATACATTAGTATATGTATGTTAGCCCCATAATCCTAATTTATCCATCCTCCCACCTTTCATTTTGGTTAAACATTATTTTGTTTTACAAATCTCTGAGTGTCTTTTTCTGTGAAAATATGTTCATTGGTAGCAATCTTAGGATAACATGTATAAATGATACCATAGGAGATTTGTCATTCCCTTTTGACTTACTGAACCTAATATGATTATTTCTAGGCTCCTCTGCAGTCCTGAAAACGGCACTGTTCATTTTTTTCCCGAGGCAACTATTCCATTCGGTACGTATTACGCTTCTTCTTTGTCCATTTATCTGTTGATGGACATTTTGTTTGCTTGCATGTCTTGGCTATTGTCAGTATTGCTGCGGTGCATGTGTAGCTGTCTGTGCCTTTCCTATTCTGGTCTCCTTAGGTTATTGGCCCATTAGGGGATGGGCCGCATCCCATGGTAGCTCAGTTTTTACCTTTTAAATGCAGCTCCATTCTGTTCTCATGATGAGCTGTTACCAGTTTACATCCAACGAACAGCATAGTGGGTATGCCTTTCTCCACTAACCCGTCAGCATTCATTGTTTGTAGACTTTTGATGGATGGCATTTTGAATATCGGGTGGCGAAGTCCTTTTGTAGTTTGGATTTGCACCGAACCAATAAATAATTCCTGAGATTGAGCTTTTATCCCTGTTCTTCTTCTTTTTTTAAATAACAGAGTGAGTAACACTTACCTCTTCAAACTCTTTTCTTGAAACGTTTTCCGTGTTGTGAACTTTTTTGGCCATTCCCTACCCCAGGACATTTTTTGAGGGCATGAGTCATTTACAGCCCGGCAGTCCTTGTGAATATTAGTGACTATTAGCAGTAGATTGAAAGTTTCTGTTTAAGGAAACGGCCTTAGGGTGGCAGCATTTCTACGTTGCCAACTCTGCTTGCTAGGGAAACAGAATCTTGGTGCAAGTTGTGATTTTAGGTTGCAGATTAGAGTGGAATGTGCCAGGGCAAACCCCCATAAGTTTTGCCTCCTTAATTCTTGTTTGTGTCTTTAAATTGTAGATTTTATCAGAGCAGATTTGATTGAAAAATGTCTTTTGTTCTAGGTGTACAGAATCTTGTTCATTTACACATTGACATATATCTCTTGATATTTGTGTCCTTTTCCATGTAGGTTATTACAAAGTGTTGAGTAGACCACCCTTGGTATTCCATAGGTCTTTGGGGATGATAAATTTTGTATGTATTAGTAAATGGTTGTTGACCCCAATATCTTAATTTATTCATTCCTCACACCTTTTCTTTGGCTTAACCATTAGTTTTTCTTCTCAATCTGAGATTGTCTTTCTCTGTGGAAATATGTTCTTTTTATGAATAATCAGATGACATAAGTGATACCCGAGGACATTTGTCTTTCGCATTCTGACTTACTTCACGTTGTGTGATTATCTCTAGGCTCATCCGTGGTTCTGCTTATGCCATTCTTTTATTTTTTTCGTGACTAATATTCCAATCTTTCCATATACCACTTCTTCTTTGTCCATTTACCTGTTTATAAACCTTTGTTTTGCTTCCATGTCTTGGCTATTTCAATATTGCTGCAGTGCACATTTGCCTGCCTCTGTCTTTCCCATTCTGGTGGTCTTAGGTTATGGGCCTAAAAGGTGCCCTGCCGCATCCTATGGTAGCTCACTTGTTACCTTTTAAAGCAGCTCCATTCCATTTTCGTAAGTGCTGTCACTAATTTACCTCCCACCAGCAGCCAGAAGGTGCGCAGTTCTCTAAAATCCCTTCAGCATTTATCGTTTGTCGACTCTTTGCCGATGCTCATTGGACTGGTGTGAGCTGAAACCCTTTTGGAGGTTGGATTAGCATGTGGCTACTAATTTCTTATCCTGAGCTTTAGGCATGTCCTGCTTTTTTCTTTTCCTTTTTTTATTAAGGAGTGAGTACAACTTCCCTCTTCATATTGACTTCTTGAAAAATTTGTCATGTGTTGAAATTTCTTGCCTATTCCCTACCCCAGGGCATTTTTTGAGGGCAGGTGTCATTTACGGCCCTGCAGTCCTTGGGACTATTAAGCACCCATTAGCACTGGGTTTGAACCTGTTGTTGTGGCAAACAGCCACAAGGCGGCAGCATTGTTACGTTCTCAACTCTTGTTACTAGGGCAACAGAGTCTTCCTGGAGGTAGTGTTCCGAGGTTGTAAATTAGAGTGGAATGTGCTGGGACCTGCCCCCAGAAGGTTATGTCTCCTTACTTATGTTTGTTTTATAAATTTAATTTATATTTCTTATCAGAGTAAATTTGATTAGAGTGTTGGGATTGTCTGGCTGTACAGAATCTGCTCAATGATTCATACATATGTCTGTTCATCTTCGGATCCTGTTACCATGTATGTTATTACAGAATGTTGAGTAGACCTCCCTTGGTATTTGGTAGGTGTTTTGTCATTATATATTTTATATGTATTGGTGATTATATAATTCATATAGTTTATAGGTTATTTGTTTCTATACATTTAACATACATTAGTATATGTATGTTAGCCCCATAATCCTAATTTATCCATCCTCCCACCTTTCATTTTGGTTAAACATTATTTTGTTTTACAAATCTCTGAGTGTCTTTTTCTGTGAAAATATGTTCATTGGTAGCAATCTTAGGATAACATGTATAAATGATACCATAGGAGATTTGTCATTCCCTTTTGACTTACTGAACCTAATATGATTATTTCTAGGCTCCTCTGCAGTCCTGAAAACGGCACTGTTCATTTTTTTCCCGAGGCAACTATTCCATTCGGTACGTATTACGCTTCTTCTTTGTCCATTTATCTGTTGATGGACATTTTGTTTGCTTGCATGTCTTGGCTATTGTCAGTATTGCTGCGGTGCATGTGTAGCTGTCTGTGCCTTTCCTATTCTGGTCTCCTTAGGTTATTGGCCCATTAGGGGATGGGCCGCATCCCATGGTAGCTCAGTTTTTACCTTTTAAATGCAGCTCCATTCTGTTCTCATGATGAGCTGTTACCAGTTTACATCCAACGAACAGCATAGTGGGTATGCCTTTCTCCACTAACCCGTCAGCATTCATTGTTTGTAGACTTTTGATGGATGGCATTTTGAATATCGGGTGGCGAAGTCCTTTTGTAGTTTGGATTTGCACCGAACCAATAAATAATTCCTGAAATTGAGCTTTTATCCCTGTTCTTCTTCTTTTTTTAAATAACAGAGTGAGTAACACTTACCTCTTCAAACTCTTTTCTTGAAAAGTTTTCCGTGTTGTGAACTTTTTTGGCCATTCCGTACCCCAGGACATTTTTTGAGGGCATGAGTCATTTACAGCCCGGCAGTCCTTGTGAATATTAGTGACTATTAGCAGTAGATTGAAAGTTGCTGTTTAAGGAAACGGCCTTAGGGTGGCAGCATTTCTACGTTGCCAACTCTGCTTGCTAGGGAAACAGAATCTTGGTGCAAGTTGTGATTTTAGGTTGCAGATTAGAGTGGAATGTGCCAGGGCAAACCCCCATAAGTTTTGCCTCCTTAATTCTTGTTTGTGTCTTTAAATTGTAGATTTTATCAGAGCAGATTTGATTGAAAAATGTCTTTTGTTCTAGGTGTACAGAATCTTGTTCATTTACACATTGACATATATCTCTTGATATTTGTGTCCTTTTCCATGTAGGTTATTACAAAGTGTTGAGTAGACCACCCTTGGTATTCCATAGGTCTTTGGGGATGATAAATTTTGTATGTATTAGTAAATGGTTGTTGACCCCAATATCTTAATTTATTCATTCCTCACACCTTTTCTTTGGCTTAACCATTAGTTTTTCTTCTCAATCTGAGATTGTCTTTCTCTGTGGAAATATGTTCTTTTTATGAATAATCAGATGACATAAGTGATACCCGAGGACATTTGTCTTTCGCATTCTGACTTACTTCACGTTGTGTGATTATCTCTAGGCTCATCCGTGGTTCTGCTTATGCCATTCTTTTATTTTTTTCGTGACTAATATTCCAATCTTTCCATATACCACTTCTTCTTTGTCCATTTACCTGTTTATAAACCTTTGTTTTGCTTCCATGTCTTGGCTATTTCAATATTGCTGCAGTGCACATTTGCCTGCCTCTGTCTTTCCCATTCTGGTGGTCTTAGGTTATGGGCCTAAAAGGTGCCCTGCCGCATCCTATGGTAGCTCACTTGTTACCTTTTAAAGCAGCTCCATTCCATTTTCGTAAGTGCTGTCACTAATTTACCTCCCACCAGCAGCCAGAAGGTGCGCAGTTCTCTAAAATCCCTTCAGCATTTATCGTTTGTCGACTCTTTGCCGATGCTCATTGGACTGGTGTGAGCTGAAACCCTTTTGGAGGTTGGATTAGCATGTGGCTACTAATTTCTTATCCTGAGCTTTAGGCATGTCCTGCTTTTTTCTTTTCCTTTTTTTATTAAGGAGTGAGTACAACTTCCCTCTTCATATTGACTTCTTGAAAAATTTGTCATGTGTTGAAATTTCTTGCCTATTCCCTACCCCAGGGCATTTTTTGAGGGCAGGTGTCATTTACGGCCCTGCAGTCCTTGGGACTATTAAGCACCCATTAGCACTGGGTTTGAACCTGTTGTTGTGGCAAACAGCCACAAGGCGGCAGCATTGTTACGTTCTCAACTCTTGTTACTAGGGCAACAGAGTCTTCCTGGAGGTAGTGTTCCGAGGTTGTAAATTAGAGTGGAATGTGCTGGGACCTGCCCCCAGAAGGTTATGTCTCCTTACTTATGTTTGTTTTATAAATTTAATTTATATTTCTTATCAGAGTAAATTTGATTAGAGTGTTGGGATTGTCTGGCTGTACAGAATCTGCTCAATGATTCATACATATGTCTGTTCATCTTCGGATCCTGTTACCATGTATGTTATTACAGAATGTTGAGTAGACCTCCCTTGGTATTTGGTAGGTGTTTTGTCATTATATATTTTATATGTATTGGTGATTATATAATTCATATAGTTTATAGGTTATTTGTTTCTATACATTTAACATACATTAGTATATGTATGTTAGCCCCATAATCCTAATTTATCCATCCTCCCACCTTTCATTTTGGTTAACCATTATTTTGTTTTACAAATCTCTGAGTGTCTTTTTCTGTGAAAATATGTTCATTGGTAGCAATCTTAGGATAACATGTATAAATGATACCATAGGAGATTTGTCATTCCCTTTTGACTTACTGAACCTAATATGATTATTTCTAGGCTCCTCTGCAGTCCTGAAAACGGCACTGTTCATTTTTTTCCCGAGGCAACTATTCCATTCGGTACGTATTACGCTTCTTCTTTGTCCATTTATCTGTTGATGGACATTTTGTTTGCTTGCATGTCTTGGCTATTGTCAGTATTGCTGCGGTGCATGTGTAGCTGTCTGTGCCTTTCCTATTCTGGTCTCCTTAGGTTATTGGCCCATTAGGGGATGGGCCGCATCCCATGGTAGCTCAGTTTTTACCTTTTAAATGCAGCTCCATTCTGTTCTCATGATGAGCTGTTACCAGTTTACATCCAACGAACAGCATAGTGGGTATGCCTTTCTCCACTAACCCGTCAGCATTCATTGTTTGTAGACTTTTGATGGATGGCATTTTGAATATCGGGTGGCGAAGTCCTTTTGTAGTTTGGATTTGCACCGAACCAATAAATAATTCCTGAAATTGAGCTTTTATCCCTGTTCTTCTTCTTTTTTTAAATAACAGAGTGAGTAACACTTACCTCTTCAAACTCTTTTCTTGAAAAGTTTTCCGTGTTGTGAACTTTTTTGGCCATTCCCTACCCCAGGACATTTTTTGAGGGCATGAGTCATTTACAGCCCGGCAGTCCTTGTGAATATTAGTGACTATTAGCAGTAGATTGAAAGTTGCTGTTTAAGGAAACGGCCTTAGGGTGGCAGCATTTCTACGTTGCCAACTCTGCTTGCTAGGGAAACAGAATCTTGGTGCAAGTTGTGATTTTAGGTTGCAGATTAGAGTGGAATGTGCCAGGGCAAACCCCCATAAGTTTTGCCTCCTTAATTCTTGTTTGTGTCTTTAAATTGTAGATTTTATCAGAGCAGATTTGATTGAAAAATGTCTTTTGTTCTAGGTGTACAGAATCTTGTTCATTTACACATTTACATATATCTCTTGATATTTGGGTCCTTTTCCGTGTAGGTTATTACAAAGTGTTGAGTAGACCACTCTTGGTATTCCATAGATCTTTGGGGATGATATATTTTGTATGTATTAGTATATGGTTGTTGACCCCAATATCTTAATTTATTCATTCCTCACACCTTTTCTTTGGCTTAACCATAAGTTTTTCTTCTCAATCTGAGATTGTCTTTCTCTGTGGAAATATGTTCTTTTTATGAATAATCAGATGACATAAGTGATACCCGAGGACATTTGTCTTTCGCATTCTGACTTACTTCACGTTGTGTGATTATCTCTAGGCTCATCTGTGGTTCTGCCTATGCCATTCTTTTATTTTTTTCGTGACTAATATTCCAATCTGTCCATATACCACTTCTTCTTTGTCCATTTACCTGTTTATAAACCTTTGTTTTGCTTCCATGTCTTGGCTATTTCAATATTGCTGCAGTGCACATTTGCCTGCCTCTGTCTTTCCCATTCTGGTGGTCTTAGGTTATGGGCCTAAAAGGGGCCCTGCCGCATCATATGGTAGCTCACTTGTTACCTTTTAAAGCAGCTCCATTCCATTTTCGTAAGTGCTGTTACTAATTTACCTCCCACCAGCAGCCAGAAGGTGCGCAGTTCTCTAAAATCCCTTCATCATTTATCGTTTGTCGACTCTTTGCCGATGCTCATTGGACTGGTGTGAGCTGAAACCCTTTTGGAGGTTGGATTAGCATGTGGCTACTAATTTCTTATCCTGAGCTTTAGGCATGTCCTGCTTTTTTCTTTTCCTTTTTTTATTAAGGAGTGAGTACAACTTCCCTCTTCATATTGACTTCTTGAAAAATTTGTCATGTGTTGAAATTTCTTGCCTATTCCCTACCCCAGGGCATTTTTTGAGGGCAGGTGTCATTTACGGCCCTGCAGTCCTTGGGACTATTGAGCACCCATTAGCACTGGGTTTGAACCTGTTGTTGTGGCAAACAGCCACAAGGCGGCAGCATTGTTACGTTCTCAACTCTTGTTACTAGGGCAACAGAGTCTTTCTGGAGGTAGTGTTCCGAGGTTGTAAATTAGAGTGGAATGTGCTGGGACCTGCCCCCAGAAGGTTATGTCTCCTTACTTATGTTTGTTTTATAAATTTAATTTATATTTCTTATCAGAGTAAATTTGATTAGAGTGTTGGGATTGTCTGGCTGTACAGAATCTGCTCAATGATTCGTACATATGTCTGTTCATCTTCGGATCCTGTTACCATGTATGTTATTACAGAATGTTGAGTAGACCTCCCTTGGTATTTGGTAGGTGTTTTGTCATTATATATTTTATATGTATTGGTGATTATATAATTCATATAGTTTATAGGTTATTTGTTTCTATACATTTAACATACATTAGTATATGTATGTTAGCCCCATAATCCTAATTTATCCATCCTCCCACCTTTCATTTTGGTTAACCATTATTTTGTTTTACAAATCTCTGAGTGTCTTTTTCTGTGAAAATATGTTCATTGGTAGCAATCTTAGGATAACATGTATAAATGATACCATAGGAGATTTGTCATTCCCTTTTGACTTACTGAACCTAATATGATTATTTCTAGGCTCCTCTGCAGTCCTGAAAACGGCACTGTTCGTTTTTTTCCCGAGGCAACTATTCCATTCGGTACGTATTACGCTTCTTCTTTGTCCATTTATCTGTTGATGGACATTTTGTTTGCTTGCATGTCTTGGCTATTGTCAGTATTGCTGCGGTGCATGTGTGCCTGTCTGTGCCTTTCCTATTCTGGTCTCCTTAGGTTATTGGCCCATTAGGGGATGGGCCGCATCCCATGGTAGATCACTTTTTACCATTTAAATGCAGCTCCATTCTGTTCTCATGATGAGCTGTTACCAGTTTACATCCAACGAACAGCATAGTGGGCATGCCTTTCTCCACTAACCCGTCAGCATTCATTGTTTGTAGACTTTTGATGGATGGCATTTTGAATATCGGGTGGCGAAGTCCTTTTGTAGTTTGGATTTGCACCGAACCAATAAATAATTCCTGAAATTGAGCTTTTATCCCTGTTCTTCTTCTTTTTTTAAATAACAGAGTGAGTAACACTTACCTCTTCAAACTCTTTTCTTGAAAAGTTTTCCGTGTTGTGAACTTTTTTTGGCCATTCCCTACCCCAGGACATTTTTTGAGGGCATGAGTCATTTACAGCCCGGCAGTCCTTGTGAATATTAGTGACTATTAGCAGTAGATTGAAAGCTGCTGTTTAAGGAAACGGCCTTAGGGTGGCAGCATTTCTACGTTGCCAACTCTGCTTGCTAGGGAAACAGAATCTTGGTGCAAGTTGTGATTTTAGGTTGCAGATTAGAGTGGAATGTGCCAGGGCAAACCCCCATAAGTTTTGCCTCCTTAATTCTTGTTTGTGTCTTTAAATTGTAGATTTTATCAGAGCAGATTTGATTGAAAAATGTCTTTTGTTCTAGGTGTACAGAATCTTGTTCATTTACACATTGACATATATCTCTTGATATTTGGGTCCTTTTCCATGTAGGTTATTACAAAGTGTTGAGTAGACCACCCTTGGTATTCCATAGGTCTTTGGGGATGATAAATTTTGTATGTATTAGTAAATGGTTGTTGACCCCAATATCTTAATTTATTCATTCCTCACACCTTTTCTTTGGCTTAACCATTAGTTTTTCTTCTCAATCTGAGATTGTCTTTCTCTGTGGAAATATGTTCTTTTTATGAATAATCAGATGACATAAGTGATACCCGAGGACATTTGTCTTTTGCATTCTGACTTACTTCACATTGTGTGATTATCTCTAGGCTCATCCGTGGTTCTGCTTATGCCATTCTTTTATTTTTTTCGTGACTAATATTCCAATCTTTCCATATACCACTTCTTCTTTGTCCATTTACCTGTTTATAAACCTTTGTTTTGCTTCCATGTCTTGGCTATTTCAATATTGCTGCAGTGCACATTTGCCTGCCTCTGTCTTTCCCATTCTGGTGGTCTTAGGTTATGGGCCTAAAAGGTGCCCTGCCGCATCCTATGGTAGCTCACTTGTTACCTTTTAAAGCAGCTCCATTCCATTTTCGTAAGTGCTGTTACTAATTTACCTCCCACCAGCAGCCAGAAGGTGCGCAGTTCTCTAAAATCCCTTCAGCATTTATCGTTTGTCGACTCTTTGCCGATGCTCATTGGACTGGTGTGAGCTGAAACCCTTTTGGAGGTTGGATTAGCATGTGGCTACTAATTTCTTATCCTGAGCTTTAGGCATGTCCTGCTTTTTTCTTTTCCTTTTTTTATTAAGGAGTGAGTACAACTTCCCTCTTCATATTGACTTCTTGAAAAATTTGTCATGTGTTGAAATTTCTTGCCTATTCCCTACCCCAGGGCATTTTTTGAGGGCAGGTGTCATTTATGGCCCTGCAGTCCTTGTGACTATTAAGCAACCATTAGCACTGGGTTTGAACCTGTTGTTGTGGCAAACAGCCACAAGGCGGCAGCATTGTTACGTTCTCAACTCTTGTTACTAGGGCAACAGAGTCTTCCTGGAGGTAGTGTTCCGACGTTGTAAATTAGAGTGGAATGTGCTGGGACCTGCCCCCAGAAGGTTATGTCTCCTTACTTATGTTTGTTTTAAAAATTTAATTTATATTTCTTATCAGAGTAAATTTGATTAGAGTGTTGGGATTGTCTGGCTGTACAGAATCTGCTCAATGATTCGTACATATGTCTGTTCATCTTCGGATCCTGTTACCATGTATGTTATTACAGAATGTTGAGTAGACCTCCCTTGGTATTTGGTAGGTGTTTTGTCATTATATATTTTATATGTATTGGTGATTATATAATTCATATAGTTTATAGGTTATTTGTTTCTATACATTTAACATACATTAGTATATGTATGTTAGCCCCATAATCCTAATTTATCCATCCTCCCACCTTTCATTTTGGTTAACCATTATTTTGTTTTACAAATCTCTGAGTGTCTTCTTCTGTGAAAATATGTTCATTGGTAGCAATCTTAGGATAACATGTATAAATGATACCATAGGAGATTTGTCATTCCCTTTTGACTTACTGAACCTAATATGATTATTTCTAGGCTCCTCTGCAGTCCTGAAAACGGCACTGTTCATTTTTTTCCCGAGGCAACTATTCCATTCGGTACGTATAACGCTTCTTCTTTGTCCGTTTATCTGTTGATGGACATTTTGTTTGCTTGCATGTCTTGGCTATTGTCAGTATTGCTGCAGTGCATGTGTGCCTGTCTGTGCCTTTCCTATTCTGGTCTCCTTGGGTTATTGGCCCATTAGGGGATGGGCCGCATCCCATGGTAGCTCAGTTTTTACCTTTTAAATGCAGCTCCATTCTGTTCTCATGATGAGCTGTTAACAGTTTACATCCAACGAACAGCATAGTGGGTATGCCTTTCTCCACTAACCCGTCAGCATTCATTGTTTGTAGACTTTTGACGCATGGCATTTTGTATATTGGGTGGCGAAGTCCTTTTGTAGTTTGGATTTGCATCCAACCAATAAATAATTCCTGAAATTGAGCTTCTATCCATGTTCGTCTTTTTTTTTAAATAACAGAGTGAGTAACACTTACCTCTTCAAACTCTTTTCTTGAAAAATTTTCCGTGCTGTGAACTTTTTTTGGCCATTCCCTACCCCAGGACATTTTTTGAGGGCATGAGTCATTTACAGCCCGGCAGTCCTTGTGAATATTAGTGACTATTAGCAGTAGATTGAAAGCTGCTGTTTAAGGAAACGGCCTTAGGGTGGCAGCATTTCTACGTTGCCAACTCTGCTTGCTAGGGAAACAGAATTTTGGTGCAAGTTGTGATTTTAGGTTGCAGATTAGAGTGGAATGTGCCAGGGCAAACCCCCATAAGTTTTGCCTCCTTAATTCTTGGTTGTGTCTTTAAATTGTAGTTTTTATCAGAGCAGATTTGATTGAAAAATGTCTTTTGTTCTAGGTGTACAGAATCTTGTTCATTTACACATTTACATATATCTCTTGATATTTGGGTCCTTTTCCATGTAGGTTATTACAAAGTGTTGAGTAGACAACCCTTGGTATTCCATAGGTCTTTGGGGATGATATAATTTGTATGTATTAGTATATGGTTGTTGACCCCAATATCTTAATTTATTCATTCCTCACACCTTTTCTTTGGCTTAACCATAAGTTTTTCTTCTCAATCTGAGATTGTCTTTCTCTGTGGAAATATGTTCTTTTTATGAATAATCAGATGACATAAGTGATACCCGAGGACATTTGTCTTTCGCATTCTGACTTACTTCACGTTTTGTGATTATCTCTAGGCTCATCTGTGGTTCTGCCTATGCCATTCTTTTATTTTTTTCATGACTAATATTCCAATCTGTCCATATACCACTTCTTCTTTGTCCATTTACCTGTTTATAAACCTTTGTTTTGCTTCCATGTCTTGGCTATTTCAATATTGCTGCAGTGCACATTTGCCTGCCTCTGTCTTTCCCATTCTGGTGGTGTTAGGTTATGGGCCTAAAAGGTTCCCTGCCGCATCATATGGTAGCTCACTTGTTACCTTTTAAAGCAGCTCCATTCCATTTTCGTAAGTGCTGTTACTAATTTACCTCCCACCAGCAGCCAGAAGGTGCGCAGTTCTCTAAAATCCCTTCAGCATTTATCGTTTGTCGACTCTTTGCCGATGCTCATTGGACTGGTGTGAGCTGAAACCCTTTTGGAGGTTGGATTAGCATGTGGCTACTAATTTCTTATCCTGAGCTTTAGGCATGTCCTGCTTTTTTCTTTTCCTTTTTTTATTAAGGAGTGAGTACAACTTCCCTCTTCATATTGACTTCTTGAAAAATTTGTCATGTGTTGAAATTTCTTGCCTATTCCCTACCCCAGGGCATTTTTTGAGGGCAGGTGTCATTTACGGCCCTGCAGTCCTTGTGACTATTAAGCAACCATTAGCACTGGGTTTGAACCTGTTGTTGTGGCAAACAGCCACAAGGCGGCAGCATTGTTACTTTCTCAACTCTTGTTACTAGGGCAACAGAGTCTTCCTGGAGGTAGTGTTCCGAGGTTGTAAATTAGAGTGGAATGTGCTGGGACCTGCCCCCAGAAGGTTATGTCTCCTTACTTATGTTTGTTTTATAAATTTAATTTATATTTCTTATCAGAGTAAATTTGATTAGAGTGTTGGGATTGTCTGGCTGTACAGAATCTGCTCAATGATTCATACATATGTCTGTTCATCTTCGGATCCTGTTACCATGTATGTTAATACAGAATGTTGAGTAGACCTCCCTTGGTATTTGGTAGGTGTTTTGTCATTATATATTTTATATATATTGCTGATTATATAATTCATATAGTTTATAGGTTATTTGTTTCTATACATTTAACATACATTAGTATATGTATGTTAGCCACATAATCCTAATTTATCCATCCTCCCACCTTTCATTTTGGTTAACCATTATTTTGTTTTACAAATCTCTGAGTGTCTTTTTTTGTGAAAATATGTTCATTGGTAGCAATCTTAGGATAACATGTATAAATGATACCATAGGAGATTTGTCATTCCCTTTTGACTTACTGAACCTAATATGATTATTTCTAGGCTCCTCTGCAGTCCTGAAAACGGCACTGTTCATTTTTTTCCCGAGGCAACTATTCCATTCGGTACGTATTACGCTTCTTCTTTGTCCGTTTATCTGTTGATGGACATTTTGTTTGCTTGCATGTCTTGGCTATTGTCAGTATTGCTGCGGTGCATGTGTAGCTGTCTGTGCCTTTCCTATTCTGGTCTCCTTAGGTTATTGGCCCATTAGGGGATGGGCCGCATCCCATGGTAGCTCAGTTTTTACCTTTTAAATGCAGCTCCATTCTGTTCTCATGATGAGCTGTTACCAGTTTACATCCAACGAACAGCATAGTGGGTATGCCTTTCTCCACTAACCCGTCAGCATTCATTGTTTGTAGACTTTTGATGGATGGCATTTTGAATATCGGGTGGCGAAGTCCTTTTGTAGTTTGGATTTGCACCGAACCAATAAATAATTCCTGAAATTGAGCTTTTATCCCTGTTCTTCTTCTTTTTTTAAATAACAGAGTGAGTAACACTTACCTCTTCAAACTCTTTTCTTGAAACGTTTTCCGTGTTGTGAACTTTTTTGGCCATTCCCTACCCCAGGACATTTTTTGAGGGCATGAGTCATTTACAGCCCGGCAGTCCTTGTGAATATTAGTGACTATTAGCAGTAGATTGAAAGTTGCTGTCTAAGGAAACGGCCTTAGGGTGGCAGCATTTCTACGTTGCCAACTCTGCTTGCTAGGGAAACAGAATCTTGGTGCAAGTTGTGATTTTAGGTTGCAGATTAGAGTGGAATGTGCCAGGGCAAACCCCCATAAGTTTTGCCTCCTTAATTCTTGTTTGTGTCTTTAAATTGTAGATTTTATCAGAGCAGATTTGATTGAAAAATGTCTTTTGTTCTAGGTGTACAGAATCTTGTTCATTTACACATTGACATATATCTCTTGATATTTGTGTCCTTTTCCATGTAGGTTATTACAAAGTGTTGAGTAGACCACCCTTGGTATTCCATAGGTCTTTGGGGATGATAAATTTTGTATGTATTAGTAAATGGTTGTTGACCCCAATATCTTAATTTATTCATTCCTCACACCTTTTCTTTGGCTTAACCATTAGTTTTTCTTCTCAATCTGAGATTGTCTTTCTCTGTGGAAATATGTTCTTTTTATGAATAATCAGATGACATAAGTGATACCCGAGGACATTTGTCTTTCGCATTCTGACTTACTTCACGTTGTGTGATTATCTCTAGGCTCATCCGTGGTTCTGCTTATGCCATTCTTTTATTTTTTTCGTGACTAATATTCCAATCTTTCCATATACCACTTCTTCTTTGTCCATTTACCTGTTTATAAACCTTTGTTTTGCTTCCATGTCTTGGCTCTTTCAATATTGCTGCAGTGCACATTTGCCTGCCTCTGTCTTTCCCATTCTGGTGGTCTTAGGTTATGGGCCTAAAAGGTGCCCTGCCGCATCCTATGGTAGCTCACTTGTTACCTTTTAAAGCAGCTCCATTCCATTTTCGTAAGTGCTGTCACTAATTTACCTCCCACCAGCAGCCAGAAGGTGCGCAGTTCTCTAAAATCCCTTCAGCATTTATCGTTTGTCGACTCTTTGCCGATGCTCATTGGACTGGTGTGAGCTGAAACCCTTTTGGAGGTTGGATTAGCATGTGGCTACTAATTTCTTATCCTGAGCTTTAGGCATGTCCTGCTTTTTTCTTTTCCTTTTTTTATTAAGGAGTGAGTACAACTTCCCTCTTCATATTGACTTCTTGAAAAATTTGTCATGTGTTGAAATTTCTTGCCTATTCCCTACCCCAGGGCATTTTTTGAGGGCAGGTGTCATTTACGGCCCTGCAGTCCTTGGGACTATTAAGCACCCATTAGCACTGGGTTTGAACCTGTTGTTGTGGCAAACAGCCACAAGGCGGCAGCATTGTTACGTTCTCAACTCTTGTTACTAGGGCAACAGAGTCTTCCTGGAGGTAGTGTTCCGAGGTTGTAAATTAGAGTGGAATGTGCTGGGACCTGCCCCCAGAAGGTTATGTCTCCTTACTTATGTTTGTTTTATAAATTTAATTTATATTTCTTATCAGAGTAAATTTGATTAGAGTGTTGGGATTGTCTGGCTGTACAGAATCTGCTCAATGATTCATACATATGTCTGTTCATCTTCGGATCCTGTTACCATGTATGTTATTACAGAATGTTGAGTAGACCTCCCTTGGTATTTGGTAGGTGTTTTGTCATTATATATTTTATATGTATTGGTGATTATATAATTCATATAGTTTATAGGTTATTTGTTTCTATACATTTAACATACATTAGTATATGTATGTTAGCCCCATAATCCTAATTTATCCATCCTCCCACCTTTCATTTTGGTTAAACATTATTTTGTTTTACAAATCTCTGAGTGTCTTTTTCTGTGAAAATATGTTCATTGGTAGCAATCTTAGGATAACATGTATAAATGATACCATAGGAGATTTGTCATTCCCTTTTGACTTACTGAACCTAATATGATTATTTCTAGGCTCCTCTGCAGTCCTGAAAACGGCACTGTTCATTTTTTTCCCGAGGCAACTATTCCATTCGGTACGTATTACGCTTCTTCTTTGTCCATTTATCTGTTGATGGACATTTTGTTTGCTTGCATGTCTTGGCTATTGTCAGTATTGCTGCGGTGCATGTGTAGCTGTCTGTGCCTTTCCTATTCTGGTCTCCTTAGGTTATTGGCCCATTAGGGGATGGGCCGCATCCCATGGTAGCTCAGTTTTTACCTTTTAAATGCAGCTCCATTCTGTTCTCATGATGAGCTGTTACCAGTTTACATCCAACGAACAGCATAGTGGGTATGCCTTTCTCCACTAACCCGTCAGCATTCATTGTTTGTAGACTTTTGATGGATGGCATTTTGAATATCGGGTGGCGAAGTCCTTTTGTAGTTTGGATTTGCACCGAACCAATAAATAATTCCTGAAATTGAGCTTTTATCCCTGTTCTTCTTCTTTTTTTAAATAACAGAGTGAGTAACACTTACCTCTTCAAACTCTTTTCTTGAAACGTTTTCCGTGTTGTGAACTTTTTTGGCCATTCCCTACCCCAGGACATTTTTTGAGGGCATGAGTCATTTACAGCCCGGCAGTCCTTGTGAATATTAGTGACTATTAGCAGTAGATTGAAAGTTGCTGTTTAAGGAAACGGCCTTAGGGTGGCAGCATTTCTACGTTGCCAACTCTGCTTGCTAGGGAAACAGAATCTTGGTGCAAGTTGTGATTTTAGGTTGCAGATTAGAGTGGAATGTGCCAGGGCAAACCCCCATAAGTTTTGCCTCCTTAATTCTTGTTTGTGTCTTTAAATTGTAGATTTTATCAGAGCAGATTTGATTGAAAAATGTCTTTTGTTCTAGGTGTACAGAATCTTGTTCATTTACACATTGACATATATCTCTTGATATTTGTGTCCTTTTCCATGTAGGTTATTACAAAGTGTTGAGTAGACCACCCTTGGTATTCCATAGGTCTTTGGGGATGATAAATTTTGTATGTATTAGTAAATGGTTGTTGACCCCAATATCTTAATTTATTCATTCCTCACACCTTTTCTTTGGCTTAACCATTAGTTTTTCTTCTCAATCTGAGATTGTCTTTCTCTGTGGAAATATGTTCTTTTTATGAATAATCAGATGACATAAGTGATACCCGAGGACATTTGTCTTTCGCATTCTGACTTACTTCACGTTGTGTGATTATCTCTAGGCTCATCCGTGGTTCTGCTTATGCCATTCTTTTATTTTTTTCGTGACTAATATTCCAATCTTTCCATATACCACTTCTTCTTTGTCCATTTACCTGTTTATAAACCTTTGTTTTGCTTCCATGTCTTGGCTATTTCAATATTGCTGCAGTGCACATTTGCCTGCCTCTGTCTTTCCCATTCTGGTGGTCTTAGGTTATGGGCCTAAAAGGTGCCCTGCCGCATCCTATGGTAGCTCACTTGTTACCTTTTAAAGCAGCTCCATTCCATTTTCGTAAGTGCTGTCACTAATTTACCTCCCACCAGCAGCCAGAAGGTGCGCAGTTCTCTAAAATCCCTTCAGCATTTATCGTTTGTCGACTCTTTGCCGATGCTCATTGGACTGGTGTGAGCTGAAACCCTTTTGGAGGTTGGATTAGCATGTGGCTACTAATTTCTTATCCTGAGCTTTAGGCATGTCCTGCTTTTTTCTTTTCCTTTTTTTATTAAGGAGTGAGTACAACTTCCCTCTTCATATTGACTTCTTGAAAAATTTGTCATGTGTTGAAATTTCTTGCCTATTCCCTACCCCAGGGCATTTTTTGAGGGCAGGTGTCATTTACGGCCCTGCAGTCCTTGGGACTATTAAGCACCCATTAGCACTGGGTTTGAACCTGTTGTTGTGGCAAACAGCCACAAGGCGGCAGCATTGTTACGTTCTCAACTCTTGTTACTAGGGCAACAGAGTCTTCCTGGAGGTAGTGTTCCGAGGTTGTAAATTAGAGTGGAATGTGCTGGGACCTGCCCCCAGAAGGTTATGTCTCCTTACTTATGTTTGTTTTATAAATTTAATTTATATTTCTTATCAGAGTAAATTTGATTAGAGTGTTGGGATTGTCTGGCTGTACAGAATCTGCTCAATGATTCATACATATGTCTGTTCATCTTCGGATCCTGTTACCATGTATGTTATTACAGAATGTTGAGTAGACCTCCCTTGGTATTTGGTAGGTGTTTTGTCATTATATATTTTATATGTATTGGTGATTATATAATTCATATAGTTTATAGGTTATTTGTTTCTATACATTTAACATACATTAGTATATGTATGTTAGCCCCATAATCCTAATTTATCCATCATCCCACCTTTCATTTTGGTTAAACATTATTTTGTTTTACAAATCTCTGAGTGTCTTTTTCTGTGAAAATATGTTCATTGGTAGCAATCTTAGGATAACATGTATAAATGATACCATAGGAGATTTGTCATTCCCTTTTGACTTACTGAACCTAATATGATTATTTCTAGGCTCCTCTGCAGTCCTGAAAACGGCACTGTTCATTTTTTTCCCGAGGCAACTATTCCATTCGGTACGTATTACGCTTCTTCTTTGTCCATTTATCTGTTGATGGACATTTTGTTTGCTTGCATGTCTTGGCTATTGTCAGTATTGCTGCGGTGCATGTGTAGCTGTCTGTGCCTTTCCTATTCTGGTCTCCTTAGGTTATTGGCCCATTAGGGGATGGGCCGCATCCCATGGTAGCTCAGTTTTTACCTTTTAAATGCAGCTCCATTCTGTTCTCATGATGAGCTGTTACCAGTTTACATCCAACGAACAGCATAGTGGGTATGCCTTTCTCCACTAACCCGTCAGCATTCATTGTTTGTAGACTTTTGATGGATGGCATTTTGAATATCGGGTGGCGAAGTCCTTTTGTAGTTTGGATTTGCACCGAACCAATAAATAATTCCTGAAATTGAGCTTTTATCCCTGTTCTTCTTCTTTTTTTAAATAACAGAGTGAGTAACACTTACCTCTTCAAACTCTTTTCTTGAAAAGTTTTCCGTGTTGTGAACTTTTTTGGCCATTCCCTACCCCAGGACATTTTTTGAGGGCATGAGTCATTTACAGCCCGGCAGTCCTTGTGAATATTAGTGACTATTAGCAGTAGATTGAAAGTTGCTGTTTAAGGAAACGGCCTTAGGGTGGCAGCATTTCTACGTTGCCAACTCTGCTTGCTAGGGAAACAGAATCTTGGTGCAAGTTGTGATTTTAGGTTGCAGATTAGAGTGGAATGTGCCAGGGCAAACCCCCATAAGTTTTGCCTCCTTAATTCTTGTTTGTGTCTTTAAATTGTAGATTTTATCAGAGCAGATTTGATTGAAAAATGTCTTTTGTTCTAGGTGTACAGAATCTTGTTCATTTACACATTGACATATATCTCTTGATATTTGTGTCCTTTTCCATGTAGGTTATTACAAAGTGTTGAGTAGACCACCCTTGGTATTCCATAGGTCTTTGGGGATGATAAATTTTGTATGTATTAGTAAATGGTTGTTGACCCCAATATCTTAATTTATTCATTCCTCACACCTTTTCTTTGGCTTAACCATTAGTTTTTCTTCTCAATCTGAGATTGTCTTTCTCTGTGGAAATATGTTCTTTTTATGAATAATCAGATGACATAAGTGATACCCGAGGACATTTGTCTTTCGCATTCTGACTTACTTCACGTTGTGTGATTATCTCTAGGCTCATCCGTGGTTCTGCTTATGCCATTCTTTTATTTTTTTCGTGACTAATATTCCAATCTTTCCATATACCACTTCTTCTTTGTCCATTTACCTGTTTATAAACCTTTGTTTTGCTTCCATGTCTTGGCTATTTCAATATTGCTGCAGTGCACATTTGCCTGCCTCTGTCTTTCCCATTCTGGTGGTCTTAGGTTATGGGCCTAAAAGGTGCCCTGCCGCATCCTATGGTAGCTCACTTGTTACCTTTTAAAGCAGCTCCATTCCATTTTCGTAAGTGCTGTCACTAATTTACCTCCCACCAGCAGCCAGAAGGTGCGCAGTTCTCTAAAATCCCTTCAGCATTTATCGTTTGTCGACTCTTTGCCGATGCTCATTGGACTGGTGTGAGCTGAAACCCTTTTCGAGGTTGGATTAGCATGTGGCTACTAATTTCTTATCCTGAGCTTTAGGCATGTCCTGCTTTTTTCTTTTCCTTTTTTTATTAAGGAGTGAGTACAACTTCCCTCTTCATATTGACTTCTTGAAAAATTTGTCATGTGTTGAAATTTCTTGCCTATTCCCTACCCCAGGGCATTTTTTGAGGGCAGGTGTCATTTACGGCCCTGCAGTCCTTGGGACTATTAAGCACCCATTAGCACTGGGTTTGAACCTGTTGTTGTGGCAAACAGCCACAAGGCGGCAGCATTGTTACGTTCTCAACTCTTGTTACTAGGGCAACAGAGTCTTCCTGGAGGTAGTGTTCCGAGGTTGTAAATTAGAGTGGAATGTGCTGGGACCTGCCCCCAGAAGGTTATGTCTCCTTACTTATGTTTGTTTTATAAATTTAATTTATATTTCTTATCAGAGTAAATTTGATTAGAGTGTTGGGATTGTCTGGCTGTACAGAATCTGCTCAATGATTCATACATATGTCTGTTCATCTTCGGATCCTGTTACCATGTATGTTATTACAGAATGTTGAGTAGACCTCCCTTGGTATTTGGTAGGTGTTTTGTCATTATATATTTTATATGTATTGGTGATTATATAATTCATATAGTTTATAGGTTATTTGTTTCTATACATTTAACATACATTAGTATATGTATGTTAGCCCCATAATCCTAATTTATCCATCCTCCCACCTTTCATTTTGGTTAACCATTATTTTGTTTTACAAATCTCTGAGTGTCTTTTTCTGTGAAAATATGTTCATTGGTAGCAATCTTAGGATAACATGTATAAATGATACCATAGGAGATTTGTCATTCCCTTTTGACTTACTGAACCTAATATGATTATTTCTAGGCTCCTCTGCAGTCCTGAAAACGGCACTGTTCATTTTTTTCCCGAGGCAACTATTCCATTCGGTACGTATTACGCTTCTTCTTTGTCCATTTATCTGTTGATGGACATTTTGTTTGCTTGCATGTCTTGGCTATTGTCAGTATTGCTGCGGTGCATGTGTAGCTGTCTGTGCCTTTCCTATTCTGGTCTCCTTAGGTTATTGGCCCATTAGGGGATGGGCCGCATCCCATGGTAGCTCAGTTTTTACCTTTTAAATGCAGCTCCATTCTGTTCTCATGATGAGCTGTTACCAGTTTACATCCAACGAACAGCATAGTGGGTATGCCTTTCTCCACTAACCCGTCAGCATTCATTGTTTGTAGACTTTTGATGGATGGCATTTTGAATATCGGGTGGCGAAGTCCTTTTGTAGTTTGGATTTGCACCGAACCAATAAATAATTCCTGAAATTGAGCTTTTATCCCTGTTCTTCTTCTTTTTTAAATAACAGAGTGAGTAACACTTACCTCTTCAAACTCTTTTCTTGAAAAGTTTTCCGTGTTGTGAACTTTTTTGGCCATTCCCTACCCCAGGACATTTTTTGAGGGCATGAGTCATTTACAGCCCGGCAGTCCTTGTGAATATTAGTGACTATTAGCAGTAGATTGAAAGCTGCTGTTTAAGGAAACGGCCTTAGGGTGGCAGCATTTCTACGTTGCCAACTCTGCTTGCTAGGGAAACAGAATCTTGGTGCAAGTTGTGATTTTAGGTTGCAGATTAGAGTGGAATGTGCCAGGGCAAACCCCCATAAGTTTTGCCTCCTTAATTCTTGTTTGTGTCTTTAAATTGTAGATTTTATCAGAGCAGATTTGATTGAAAAATGTCTTTTGTTCTAGGTGTACAGAATCTTGTTCATTTACACATTGACATATATCTCTTGATATTTGTGTCCTTTTCCATGTAGGTTATTACAAAGTGTTGAGTAGACCACCCTTGGTATTCCATAGGTCTTTGGGGATGATAAATTTTGTATGTATTAGTAAATGGTTGTTGACCCCAATATCTTAATTTATTCATTCCTCACACCTTTTCTTTGGCTTAACCATTAGTTTTTCTTCTCAATCTGAGATTGTCTTTCTCTGTGGAAATATGTTCTTTTTATGAATAATCAGATGACATAAGTGATACCCGAGGACATTTGTCTTTCGCATTCTGACTTACTTCACGTTGTGTGATTATCTCTAGGCTCATCCGTGGTTCTGCTTATGCCATTCTTTCATTTTTTTCGTGACTAATATTCCAATCTTTCCATATACCACTTCTTCTTTGTCCATTTACCTGTTTATAAACCTTTGTTTTGCTTCCATGTCTTGGCTATTTCAATATTGCTGCAGTGCACATTTGCCTGCCTCTGTCTTTCCCATTCTGGTGGTCTTAGGTTATGGGCCTAAAAGGTGCCCTGCCGCATCCTATGGTAGCTCACTTGTTACCTTTTAAAGCAGCTCCATTCCATTTTCGTAAGTGCTGTCACTAATTTACCTCCCACCAGCAGCCAGAAGGTGCGCAGTTCTCTAAAATCCCTTCAGCATTTATCGTTTGTCGACTCTTTGCCGATGCTCATTGGACTGGTGTGATCTGAAACCCTTTTGGAGGTTGGATTAGCATGTGGCTACTAATTTCTTATCCTGAGCTTTAGGCATGTCCTGCTTTTTTCTTTTCCTTTTTTTATTAAGGAGTGAGTACAACTTCCCTCTTCATATTGACTTCTTGAAAAATTTGTCATGTGTTGAAATTTCTTGCCTATTCCCTACCCCAGGGCATTTTTTGAGGGCAGGTGTCATTTACGGCCCTGCAGTCCTTGGGACTATTAAGCAACCATTAGCACTGGGTTTGAACCTGTTGTTGTGGCAAACAGCCACAAGGCGGCAGCATTGTTACGTTCTCAACTCTTGTTACTAGGGCAACAGAGTCTTCCTGGAGGTAGTGTTCCGAGGTTGTAAATTAGAGTGGAATGTGCTGGGACCTGCCCCCAGAAGGTTATGTCTCCTTACTTATGTTTGTTTTATAAATTTAATTTATATTTCTTATCAGAGTAAATTTGATTAGAGTGTTGGGATTGTCTGGCTGTACAGAATCTGCTCAATGATTCATACATATGTCTGTTCATCTTCGGATCCTGTTACCATGTATGTTATTACAGAATGTTGAGTAGACCTCCCTTGGTATTTGGTAGGTGTTTTGTCATTATATATTTTATATGTATTGGTGATTATATAATTCATATAGTTTATAGGTTATTTGTTTCTATACATTTAACATACATTAGTATATGTATGTTAGCCCCATAATCCTAATTTATCCATCCTCCCACCTTTCATTTTGGTTAACCATTATTTTGTTTTACAAATCTCTGAGTGTCTTTTTCTGTGAAAATATGTTCATTGGTAGCAATCTTAGGATAACATGTATAAATGATACCATAGGAGATTTGTCATTCCCTTTTGACTTACTGAACCTAATATGATTATTTCTAGGCTCCTCTGCAGTCCTGAAAACGGCACTGTTCATTTTTTTCCCGAGGCAACTATTCCATTCGGTACGTATTACGCTTCTTCTTTGTCCATTTATCTGTTGATGGACATTTTGTTTGCTTGCATGTCTTGGCTATTGTCAGTATTGCTGCGGTGCATGTGTAGCTGTCTGTGCCTTTCCTATTCTGGTCTCCTTAGGTTATTGGCCCATTAGGGGATGGGCCGCATCCCATGGTAGCTCAGTTTTTACCTTTTAAATGCAGCTCCATTCTGTTCTCATGATGAGCTGTTACCAGTTTACATCCAACGAACAGCATAGTGGGTATGCCTTTCTCCACTAACCCGTCAGCATTCATTGTTTGTAGACTTTTGATGGATGGCATTTTGAATATCGGGTGGCGAAGTCCTTTTGTAGTTTGGATTTGCACCGAACCAATAAATAATTCCTGAAATTGAGCTTTTATCCCTGCTCTTCTTCTTTTTTTAAATAACAGAGTGAGTAACACTTACCTCTTCAAACTCTTTTCTTGAAAAGTTTTCCGTGTTGTGAACTTTTTTGGCCATTCCCTACCCCAGGACATTTTTTGAGGGCATGAGTCATTTACAGCCCGGCAGTCCTTGTGAATATTAGTGACTATTAGCAGTAGATTGAAAGTTGCTGTTTAAGGAAACGGCCTTAGGGTGGCAGCATTTCTACGTTGCCAACTCTGCTTGCTAGGGAAACAGAATCTTGGTGCAAGTTGTGATTTTAGGTTGCAGATTAGAGTGGAATGTGCCAGGGCAAACCCCCATAAGTTTTGCCTCCTTAATTCTTGTTTGTGTCTTTAAATTGTAGATTTTATCAGAGCAGATTTGATTGAAAAATGTCTTTTGTTCTAGGTGTACAGAATCTTGTTCATTTACACATTGACATATATCTCTTGATATTTGTGTCCTTTTCCATGTAGGTTATTACAAAGTGTTGAGTAGACCACCCTTGGTATTCCATAGGTCTTTGGGGATGATAAATTTTGTATGTATTAGTAAATGGTTGTTGACCCCAATATCTTAATTTATTCATTCCTCACACCTTTTCTTTGGCTTAACCATTAGTTTTTCTTCTCAATCTGAGATTGTCTTTCTCTGTGGAAATATGTTCTTTTTATGAATAATCAGATGACATAAGTGATACCCGAGGACATTTGTCTTTCGCATTCTGACTTACTTCACGTTGTGTGATTATCTCTAGGCTCATCCGTGGTTCTGCTTATGCCATTCTTTCATTTTTTTCGTGACTAATATTCCAATCTTTCCATATACCACTTCTTCTTTGTCCATTTACCTGTTTATAAACCTTTGTTTTGCTTCCATGTCTTGGCTATTTCAATATTGCTGCAGTGCACATTTGCCTGCCTCTGTCTTTCCCATTCTGGTGGTCTTAGGTTATGGGCCTAAAAGGTGCCCTGCCGCATCCTATGGTAGCTCACTTGTTACCTTTTAAAGCAGCTCCATTCCATTTTCGTAAGTGCTGTCACTAATTTACCTCCCACCAGCAGCCAGAAGGTGCGCAGTTCTCTAAAATCCCTTCAGCATTTATCGTTTGTCGACTCTTTGCCGATGCTCATTGGACTGGTGTGAGCTGAAACCCTTTTGGAGGTTGGATTAGCATGTGGCTACTAATTTCTTATCCTGAGCTTTAGGCATGTCCTGCTTTTTTCTTTTCCTTTTTTTATTAAGGAGTGAGTACAACTTCCCTCTTCATATTGACTTCTTGAAAAATTTGTCATGTGTTGAAATTTCTTGCCTATTCCCTACCCCAGGGCATTTTTTGAGGGCAGGTGTCATTTACGGCCCTGCAGTCCTTGGGACTATTAAGCACCCATTAGCACTGGGTTTGAACCTGTTGTTGTGGCAAACAGCCACAAGGCGGCAGCATTGTTCCGTTCTCAACTCTTGTTACTAGGGCAACAGAGTCTTCCTGGAGGTAGTGTTCCGAGGTTGTAAATTAGAGTGGAATGTGCTGGGACCTGCCCCCAGAAGGTTATGTCTCCTTACTTATGTTTGTTTTATAAATTTAATTTATATTTCTTATCAGAGTAAATTTGATTAGAGTGTTGGGATTGTCTGGCTGTACAGAATCTGCTCAATGATTCATACATATGTCTGTTCATCTTCGGATCCTGTTACCATGTATGTTATTACAGAATGTTGAGTAGACCTCCCTTGGTATTTGGTAGGTGTTTTGTCATTATATATTTTATATGTATTGGTGATTATATAATTCATGTAGTTTATAGGTTATTTGTTTCTATACATTTAACATACATTAGTATATGTATGTTAGCCCCATAATCCTAATTTATCCATCCTCCCACCTTTCATTTTGGTTAACCATTATTTTGTTTTACAAATCTCTGAGTGTCTTTTTCTGTGAAAATATGTTCATTGGTAGCAATCTTAGGATAACATGTATAAATGATACCATAGGAGATTTGCCATTCCCTTTTGACTTACTGAACCTAATATGATTATTTCTAGGCTCCTCTGCAGTCCTGAAAACGGCACTGTTCATTTTTTTCCCGAGGCAACTATTCCATTCGGTACGTATTACGTTTCTTCTTTGTCCATTTATCTGTTGATGGACATTTTGTTTGCTTGCATGTCTTGGCTATTGTCAGTATTGCTGCGGTGCATGTGTAGCTGTCTGTGCCTTTCCTATTCTGGTCTCCTTAGGTTATTGGCCCATTAGGGGATGGGCCGCATCCCATGGTAGCTCAGTTTTTACCTTTTAAATGCAGCTCCATTCTGTTCTCATGATGAGCTGTTACCAGTTTACATCCAACGAACAGCATAGTGGGTATGCCTTTCTCCACTAACCCGTCAGCATTCATTGTTTGTAGACTTTTGATGGATGGCATTTTGAATATCGGGTGGCGAAGTCCTTTTGTAGTTTGGATTTGCACCGAACCAATAAATAATTCCTGAAATTGAGCTTTTATCCCTGCTCTTCTTCTTTTTTTAAATAACAGAGTGAGTAACACTTACCTCTTCAAACTCTTTTCTTGAAAAGTTTTCCGTGTTGTGAACTTTTTTGGCCATTCCCTACCCCAGGACATTTTTTGAGGGCATGAGTCATTTACAGCCCGGCAGTCCTTGTGAATATTAGTGACTATTAGCAGTAGATTGAAAGTTGCTGTTTAAGGAAACGGCCTTAGGGTGGCAGCATTTCTACGTTGCCAACTCTGCTTGCTAGGGAAACACAATCTTGGTGCAAGTTGTGATTTTAGGTTGCAGATTAGAGTGGAATGTGCCAGGGCAAACCCCCATAAGTTTTGCCTCCTTAATTCTTGTTTGTGTCTTTAAATTGTAGATTTTATCAGAGCAGATTTGATTGAAAAATGTCTTTTGTTCTAGGTGTACAGAATCTTGTTCATTTACACATTGACATATATCTCTTGATATTTGTGTCCTTTTCCATGTAGGTTATTACAAAGTGTTGAGTAGACCACCCTTGGTATTCCATAGGTCTTTGGGGATGATAAATTTTGTATGTATTAGTAAATGGTTGTTGACCCCAATATCTTAATTTATTCATTCCTCACACCTTTTCTTTGGCTTAACCATTAGTTTTTCTTCTCAATCTGAGATTGTCTTTCTCTGTGGAAATATGTTCTTTTTATGAATAATCAGATGACATAAGTGATACCCGAGGACATTTGTCTTTCGCATTCTGACTTACTTCACGTTGTGTGATTATCTCTAGGCTCATCCGTGGTTCTGCTTATGCCATTCTTTCATTTTTTTCGTGACTAATATTCCAATCTTTCCATATACCACTTCTTCTTTGTCCATTTACCTGTTTATAAACCTTTGTTTTGCTTCCATGTCTTGGCTATTTCAATATTGCTGCAGTGCACATTTGCCTGCCTCTGTCTTTCCCATTCTGGTGGTCTTAGGTTATGGGCCTAAAAGGTGCCCTGCCGCATCCTATGGTAGCTCACTTGTTACCTTTTAAAGCAGCTCCATTCCATTTTCGTAAGTGCTGTCACTAATTTACCTCCCACCAGCAGCCAGAAGGTGCGCAGTTCTCTAAAATCCCTTCAGCATTTATCGTTTGTCGACTCTTTGCCGATGCTCATTGGACTGGTGTGAGCTGAAACCCTTTTGGAGGTTGGATTAGCATGTGGCTACTAATTTCTTATCCTGAGCTTTAGGCATGTCCTGCTTTTTTCTTTTCCTTTTTTTATTAAGGAGTGAGTACAACTTCCCTCTTCATATTGACTTCTTGAAAAATTTGTCATGTGTTGAAATTTCTTGCCTATTCCCTACCCCAGGGCATTTTTTGAGGGCAGGTGTCATTTACGGCCCTGCAGTCCTTGGGACTATTAAGCACCCATTAGCACTGGGTTTGAACCTGTTGTTGTGGCAAACAGCCACAAGGCGGCAGCATTGTTACGTTCTCAACTCTTGTTACTAGGGCAACAGAGTCTTCCTGGAGGTAGTGTTCCGAGGTTGTAAATTAGAGTGGAATGTGCTGGGACCTGCCCCCAGAAGGTTATGTCTCCTTACTTATGTTTGTTTTATAAATTTAATTTATATTTCTTATCAGAGTAAATTTGATTAGAGTGTTGGGATTGTCTGGCTGTACAGAATCTGCTCAATGATTCATACATATGTCTGTTCATCTTCGGATCCTGTTACCATGTATGTTATTACAGAATGTTGAGTAGACCTCCCTTGGTATTTGGTAGGTGTTTTGTCATTATATATTTTATATGTATTGGTGATTATATAATTCATATAGTTTATAGGTTATTTGTTTCTATACATTTAACATACATTAGTATATGTATGTTAGCCCCATAATCCTAATTTATCCATCCTCCCACCTTTCATTTTGGTTAACCATTATTTTGTTTTACAAATCTCTGAGTGTCTTTTTCTGTGAAAATATGTTCATTGGTAGCAATCTTAGGATAACATGTATAAATGATACCATAGGAGATTTGCCATTCCCTTTTGACTTACTGAACCTAATATGATTATTTCTAGGCTCCTCTGCAGTCCTGAAAACGGCACTGTTCATTTTTTTCCCGAGGCAACTATTCCATTCGGTACGTATTACGCTTCTTCTTTGTCCATTTATCTGTTGATGGACATTTTGTTTGCTTGCATGTCTTGGCTATTGTCAGTATTGCTGCGGTGCATGTGTAGCTGTCTGTGCCTTTCCTATTCTGGTCTCCTTAGGTTATTGGCCCATTAGGGCATGGGCCGCATCCCATGGTAGCTCAGTTTTTACCTTTTAAATGCAGCTCCATTCTGTTCTCATGATGAGCTGTTACCAGTTTACATCCAACGAACAGCATAGTGGGTATGCCTTTCTCCACTAACCCGTCAGCATTCATTGTTTGTAGACTTTTGATGGATGGCATTTTGAATATCGGGTGGCGAAGTCCTTTTGTAGTTTGGATTTGCACCGAACCAATAAATAATTCCTGAAATTGAGCTTTTATCCCTGCTCTTCTTCTTTTTTTAAATAACAGAGTGAGTAACACTTACCTCTTCAAACTCTTTTCTTGAAAAGTTTTCCGTGTTGTGAACTTTTTTGGCCATTCCCTACCCCAGGACATTTTTTGAGGGCATGAGTCATTTACAGCCCGGCAGTCCTTGTGAATATTAGTGACTATTAGCAGTAGATTGAAAGTTGCTGTTTAAGGAAACGGCCTTAGGGTGGCAGCATTTCTACGTTGCCAACTCTGCTTGCTAGGGAAACAGAATCTTGGTGCAAGTTGTGATTTTAGGTTGCAGATTAGAGTGGAATGTGCCAGGGCAAACCCCCATAAGTTTTGCCTCCTTAATTCTTGTTTGTGTCTTTAAATTGTAGATTTTATCAGAGCAGATTTGATTGAAAAATGTCTTTTGTTCTAGGTGTACAGAATCTTGTTCATTTACACATTGACATATATCTCTTGATATTTGTGTCCTTTTCCATGTAGGTTATTACAAAGTGTTGAGTAGACCACCCTTGGTATTCCATAGGTCTTTGGGGATGATAAATTTTGTATGTATTAGTAAATGGTTGTTGACCCCAATATCTTAATTTATTCATTCCTCACACCTTTTCTTTGGCTTAACCATTAGTTTTTCTTCTCAATCTGAGATTGTCTTTCTCTGTGGAAATATGTTCTTTTTATGAATAATCAGATGACATAAGTGATACCCGAGGACATTTGTCTTTCGCATTCTGACTTACTGCACGTTGTGTGATTATCTCTAGGCTCATCCGTGGTTCTGCTTATGCCATTCTTTCATTTTTTTCGTGACTAATATTCCAATCTTTCCATATACCACTTCTTCTTTGTCCATTTACCTGTTTATAAACCTTTGTTTTGCTTCCATGTCTTGGCTCTTTCAATATTGCTGCAGTGCACATTTGCCTGCCTCTGTCTTTCCCATTCTGGTGGTCTTAGGTTATGGGCCTAAAAGGTGCCCTGCCGCATCCTATGGTAGCTCACTTGTTACCTTTTAAAGCAGCTCCATTCCATTTTCGTAAGTGCTGTCACTAATTTACCTCCCACCAGCAGCCAGAAGGTGCGCAGTTCTCTAAAATCCCTTCAGCATTTATCGTTTGTCGACTCTTTGCCGATGCTCATTGGACTGGTGTGAGCTGAAACCCTTTTGGAGGTTGGATTAGCATGTGGCTACTAATTTCTTATCCTGAGCTTTAGGCATGTCCTGCTTTTTTCTTTTCCTTTTTTTATTAAGGAGTGAGTACAACTTCCCTCTTCATATTGACTTCTTGAAAAATTTGTCATGTGTTGAAATTTCTTGCCTATTCCCTACCCCAGGGCATTTTTTGAGGGCAGGTGTCATTTACGGCCCTGCAGTCCTTGGGACTATTAAGCACCCATTAGCACTGGGTTTGAACCTGTTGTTGTGGCAAACAGCCACAAGGCGGCAGCATTGTTCCGTTCTCAACTCTTGTTACTAGGGCAACAGAGTCTTCCTGGAGGTAGTGTTCCGAGGTTGTAAATTAGAGTGGAATGTGCTGGGACCTGCCCCCAGAAGGTTATGTCTCCTTACTTATGTTTGTTTTATAAATTTAATTTATATTTCTTATCAGAGTAAATTTGATTAGAGTGTTGGGATTGTCTGGCTGTACAGAATCTGCTCAATGATTCATACATATGTCTGTTCATCTTCGGATCCTGTTACCATGTATGTTATTACAGAATGTTGAGTAGACCTCCCTTGGTATTTGGTAGGTGTTTTGTCATTATATATTTTATATGTATTGGTGATTATATAATTCATATAGTTTATAGGTTATTTGTTTCTATACATTTAACATACATTAGTATATGTATGTTAGCCCCATAATCCTAATTTATCCATCCTCCCACCTTTCATTTTGGTTAACCATTATTTTGTTTTACAAATCTCTGAGTGTCTTTTTCTGTGAAAATATGTTCATTGGTAGCAATCTTAGGATAACATGTATAAATGATACCATAGGAGATTTGCCATTCCCTTTTGACTTACTGAACCTAATATGATTATTTCTAGGCTCCTCTGCAGTCCTGAAAACGGCACTGTTCATTTTTTTCCCGAGGCAACTATTCCATTCGGTACGTATTACGCTTCTTCTTTGTCCATTTATCTGTTGATGGACATTTTGTTTGCTTGCATGTCTTGGCTATTGTCAGTATTGCTGCGGTGCATGTGTAGCTGTCTGTGCCTTTCCTATTCTGGTCTCCTTAGGTTATTGGCCCATTAGGGGATGGGCCGCATCCCATGGTAGCTCAGTTTTTACCTTTTAAATGCAGCTCCATTCTGTTCTCATGATGAGCTGTTACCAGTTTACATCCAACGAACAGCATAGTGGGTATGCCTTTCTCCACTAACCCGTCAGCATTCATTGTTTGTAGACTTTTGATGGGTGGCATTTTGAATATCGGGTGGCGAAGTCCTTTTGTAGTTTGGATTTGCACCGAACCAATAAATAATTCCTGAAATTGAGCTTTTATCCCTGCTCTTCTTCTTTTTTTAAATAACAGAGTGAGTAACACTTACCTCTTCAAACTCTTTTCTTGAAAAGTTTTCCGTGTTGTGAACTTTTTTGGCCATTCCCTACCCCAGGACATTTTTTGAGGGCATGAGTCATTTACAGCCCGGCAGTCCTTGTGAATATTAGTGACTATTAGCAGTAGATTGAAAGTTGCTGTTTAAGGAAACGGCCTTAGGGTGGCAGCATTTCTACGTTGCCAACTCTGCTTGCTAGGGAAACACAATCTTGGTGCAAGTTGTGATTTTAGGTTGCAGATTAGAGTGGAATGTGCCAGGGCAAACCCCCATAAGTTTTGCCTCCTTAATTCTTGTTTGTGTCTTTAAATTGTAGATTTTATCAGAGCAGATTTGATTGAAAAATGTCTTTTGTTCTAGGTGTACAGAATCTTGTTCATTTACACATTGACATATATCTCTTGATATTTGTGTCCTTTTCCATGTAGGTTATTACAAAGTGTTGAGTAGACCACCCTTGGTATTCCATAGGTCTTTGGGGATGATAAATTTTGTATGTATTAGTAAATGGTTGTTGACCCCAATATCTTAATTTATTCATTCCTCACACCTTTTCTTTGGCTTAACCATTAGTTTTTCTTCTCAATCTGAGATTGTCTTTCTCTGTGGAAATATGTTCTTTTTATGAATAATCAGATGACATAAGTGATACCCGAGGACATTTGTCTTTCGCATTCTGACTTACTTCACGTTGTGTGATTATCTCTAGGCTCATCCGTGGTTCTGCTTATGCCATTCTTTCATTTTTTTCGTGACTAATATTCCAATCTTTCCATATACCACTTCTTCTTTGTCCATTTACCTGTTTATAAACCTTTGTTTTGCTTCCATGTCTTGGCTATTTCAATATTGCTGCAGTGCACATTTGCCTGCCTCTGTCTTTCCCATTCTGGTGGTCTTAGGTTATGGGCCTAAAAGGTGCCCTGCCGCATCCTATGGTAGCTCACTTGTTACCTTTTAAAGCAGCTCCATTCCATTTTCGTAAGTGCTGTCACTAATTTACCTCCCACCAGCAGCCAGAAGGTGCGCAGTTCTCTAAAATCCCTTCAGCATTTATCGTTTGTCGACTCTTTGCCGATGCTCATTGGACTGGTGTGAGCTGAAACCCTTTTGGAGGTTGGATTAGCATGTGGCTACTAATTTCTTATCCTGAGCTTTAGGCATGTCCTGCTTTTTTCTTTTCCTTTTTTTATTAAGGAGTGAGTACAACTTCCCTCTTCATATTGACTTCTTGAAAAATTTGTCATGTGTTGAAATTTCTTGCCTATTCCCTACCCCAGGGCATTTTTTGAGGGCAGGTGTCATTTACGGCCCTGCAGTCCTTGGGACTATTAAGCACCCATTAGCACTGGGTTTGAACCTGTTGTTGTGGCAAACAGCCACAAGGCGGCAGCATTGTTACGTTCTCAACTCTTGTTACTAGGGCAACAGAGTCTTCCTGGAGGTAGTGTTCCGAGGTTGTAAATTAGAGTGGAATGTGCTGGGACCTGCCCCCAGAAGGTTATGTCTCCTTACTTATGTTTGTTTTATAAATTTAATTTATATTTCTTATCAGAGTAAATTTGATTAGAGTGTTGGGATTGTCTGGCTGTACAGAATCTGCTCAATGATTCATACATATGTCTGTTCATCTTCGGATCCTGTTACCATGTATGTTATTACAGAATGTTGAGTAGACCTCCCTTGGTATTTGGTAGGTGTTTTGTCATTATATATTTTATATGTATTGGTGATTATATAATTCATATAGTTTATAGGTTATTTGTTTCTATACATTTAACATACATTAGTATATGTATGTTAGCCCCATAATCCTAATTTATCCATCCTCCCACCTTTCATTTTGGTTAACCATTATTTTGTTTTACAAATCTCTGAGTGTCTTTTTCTGTGAAAATATGTTCATTGGTAGCAATCTTAGGATAACATGTATAAATGATACCATAGGAGATTTGCCATTCCCTTTTGACTTACTGAACCTAATATGATTATTTCTAGGCTCCTCTGCAGTCCTGAAAACGGCACTGTTCATTTTTTTCCCGAGGCAACTATTCCATTCGGTACGTATTACGCTTCTTCTTTGTCCATTTATCTGTTGATGGACATTTTGTTTGCTTGCATGTCTTGGCTATTGTCAGTATTGCTGCGGTGCATGTGTAGCTGTCTGTGCCTTTCCTATTCTGGTCTCCTTAGGTTATTGGCCCATTAGGGGATGGGCCGCATCCCATGGTAGCTCAGTTTTTACCTTTTAAATGCAGCTCCATTCTGTTCTCATGATGAGCTGTTACCAGTTTACATCCAACGAACAGCATAGTGGGTATGCCTTTCTCCACTAACCCGTCAGCATTCATTGTTTGTAGACTTTTGATGGATGGCATTTTGAATATCGGGTGGCGAAGTCCTTTTGTAGTTTGGATTTGCACCGAACCAATAAATAATTCCTGAAATTGAGCTTTTATCCCTGTTCTTCTTCTTTTTTTAAATAACAGAGTGAGTAACACTTACCTCTTCAAACTCTTTTCTTGAAAAGTTTTCCGTGTTGTGAACTTTTTTGGCCATTCCCTACCCCAGGACATTTTTTGAGGGCATGAGTCATTTACAGCCCGGCAGTCCTTGTGAATATTAGTGATTATTAGCAGTAGATTGAAAGTTGCTGTTTAAGGAAACGGCCTTAGGGTGGCAGCATTTCTACGTTGCCAACTCTGCTTGCTAGGGAAACAGAATCTTGGTGCAAGTTGTGATTTTAGGTTGCAGATTAGAGTGGAATGTGCCAGGGCAAACCCCCATAAGTTTTGCCTCCTTAATTCTTGTTTGTGTCTTTAAATTGTAGATTTTATCAGAGCAGATTTGATTGAAAAATGTCTTTTGTTCTAGGTGTACAGAATCTTGTTCATTTACACATTGACATATATCTCTTGATATTTGTGTCCTTTTCCATGTAGGTTATTACAAAGTGTTGAGTAGACCACCCTTGGTATTCCATAGGTCTTTGGGGATGATAAATTTTGTATGTATTAGTAAATGGTTGTTGACCCCAATATCTTAATTTATTCATTCCTCACACCTTTTCTTTGGCTTAACCATTAGTTTTTCTTCTCAATCTGAGATTGTCTTTCTCTGTGGAAATATGTTCTTTTTATGAATAATCAGATGACATAAGTGATACCCGAGGACATTTGTCTTTCGCATTCTGACTTACTTCACGTTGTGTGATTATCTCTAGGCTCATCCGTGGTTCTGCTTATGCCATTCTTTTATTTTTTTCGTGACTAATATTCCAATCTTTCCATATACCACTTCTTCTTTGTCCATTTACCTGTTTATAAACCTTTGTTTTGCTTCCATGTCTTGGCTCTTTCAATATTGCTGCAGTGCACATTTGCCTGCCTCTGTCTTTCCCATTCTGGTGGTCTTAGGTTATGGGCCTAAAAGGTGCCCTGCCGCATCCTATGGTAGCTCACTTGTTACCTTTTAAAGCAGCTCCATTCCATTTTCGTAAGTGCTGTTACTAATTTACCTCCCACCAGCAGCCAGAAGGTGCGCAGTTCTCTAAAATCCCTTCAGCATTTATCGTTTGTCGACTCTTTGCCGATGCTCATTGGACTGGTGTGAGCTGAAACCCTTTTGGAGGTTGGATTAGCATGTGGCTACTAATTTCTTATCCTGAGCTTTAGGCATGTCCTGCTTTTTTCTTTTCCTTTTTTTATTAAGGAGTGAGTACAACTTCCCTCTTCATATTGACTTCTTGAAAAATTTGTCATGTGTTGAAATTTCTTGCCTATTCCCTACCCCAGGGCATTTTTTGAGGGCAGGTGTCATTTACGGCCCTGCAGTCCTTGGGACTATTAAGCAACCATTAGCACTGGGTTTGAACCTGTTGTTGTGGCAAACAGCCACAAGGCGGCAGCATTGTTACGTTCTCAACTCTTGTTACTAGGGCAACAGAGTCTTCCTGGAGGTAGTGTTCCGAGGTTGTAAATTAGAGTGGAATGTGCTGGGACCTGCCCCCAGAAGGTTATGTCTCCTTACTTATGTTTGTTTTATAAATTTAATTTATATTTCTTATCAGAGTAAATTTGATTAGAGTGTTGGGATTGTCTGGCTGTACAGAATCTGCTCAATGATTCATACATATGTCTGTTCATCTTCGGATCCTGTTACCATGTATGTTATTACAGAATGTTGAGTAGACCTCCCTTGGTATTTGGTAGGTGTTTTGTCATTATATATTTTATATGTATTGGTGATTATATAATTCATATAGTTTATAGGTTATTTGTTTCTATACATTTAACATACATTAGTATATGTATGTTAGCCCCATAATCCTAATTTATCCATCCTCCCACCTTTCATTTTGGTTAACCATTATTTTGTTTTACAAATCTCTGAGTGTCTTTTTCTGTGAAAATATGTTCATTGGTAGCAATCTTAGGATAACATGTATAAATGATACCATAGGAGATTTGTCATTCCCTTTTGACTTACTGAACCTAATATGATTATTTCTAGGCTCCTCTGCAGTCCTGAAAACGGCACTGTTCATTTTTTTCCCGAGGCAACTATTCCATTCGGTACGTATTACGCTTCTTCTTTGTCCATTTATCTGTTGATGGACATTTTGTTTGCTTGCATGTCTTGGCTATTGTCAGTATTGCTGCGGTGCATGTGTAGCTGTCTGTGCCTTTCCTATTCTGGTCTCCTTAGGTTATTGGCCCATTAGGGGATGGGCCGCATCCCATGGTAGCTCAGTTTTTACCTTTTAAATGCAGCTCCATTCTGTTCTCATGATGAGCTGTTACCAGTTTACATCCAACGAACAGCATAGTGGGTATGCCTTTCTCCACTAACCCGTCAGCATTCATTGTTTGTAGACTTTTGATGGATGGCATTTTGAATATCGGGTGGCGAAGTCCTTTTGTAGTTTGGATTTGCACCGAACCAATAAATAATTCCTGAAATTGAGCTTTTATCCCTGTTCTTCTTCTTTTTTTAAATAACAGAGTGAGTAACACTTACCTCTTCAAACTCTTTTCTTGAAAAGTTTTCCGTGTTGTGAACTTTTTTGGCCATTCCCTACCCCAGGACATTTTTTGAGGGCATGAGTCATTTACAGCCCGGCAGTCCTTGTGAATATTAGTGACTATTAGCAGTAGATTGAAAGTTGCTGTTTAAGGAAACGGCCTTAGGGTGGCAGCATTTCTACGTTGCCAACTCTGCTTGCTAGGGAAACAGAATCTTGGTGCAAGTTGTGATTTTAGGTTGCAGATTAGAGTGGAATGTGCCAGGGCAAACCCCCATAAGTTTTGCCTCCTTAATTCTTGTTTGTGTCTTTAAATTGTAGATTTTATCAGAGCAGATTTGATTGAAAAATGTCTTTTGTTCTAGGTGTACAGAATCTTGTTCATTTACACATTGACATATATCTCTTGATATTTGTGTCCTTTTCCATGTAGGTTATTACAAAGTGTTGAGTAGACCACCCTTGGTATTCCATAGGTCTTTGGGGATGATAAATTTTGTATGTATTAGTAAATGGTTGTTGACCCCAATATCTTAATTTATTCATTCCTCACACCTTTTCTTTGGCTTAACCATTAGTTTTTCTTCTCAATCTGAGATTGTCTTTCTCTGTGGAAATATGTTCTTTTTATGAATAATCAGATGACATAAGTGATACCCGAGGACATTTGTCTTTCGCATTCTGACTTACTTCACGTTGTGTGATTATCTCTAGGCTCATCCGTGGTTCTGCTTATGCCATTCTTTTATTTTTTTCGTGACTAATATTCCAATCTTTCCATATACCACTTCTTCTTTGTCCATTTACCTGTTTATAAACCTTTGTTTTGCTTCCATGTCTTGGCTATTTCAATATTGCTGCAGTGCACATTTGCCTGCCTCTGTCTTTCCCATTCTGGTGGTCTTAGGTTATGGGCCTAAAAGGTGCCCTGCCGCATCCTATGGTAGCTCACTTGTTACCTTTTAAAGCAGCTCCATTCCATTTTCGTAAGTGCTGTTACTAATTTACCTCCCACCAGCAGCCAGAAGGTGCGCAGTTCTCTAAAATCCCTTCAGCATTTATCGTTTGTCGACTCTTTGCCGATGCTCATTGGACTGGTGTGAGCTGAAACCCTTTTGGAGGTTGGATTAGCATGTGGCTACTAATTTCTTATCCTGAGCTTTAGGCATGTCCTGCTTTTTTCTTTTCCTTTTTTTATTAAGGAGTGAGTACAACTTCCCTCTTCATATTGACTTCTTGAAAAATTTGTCATGTGTTGAAATTTCTTGCCTATTCCCTACCCCAGGGCATTTTTTGAGGGCAGGTGTCATTTACGGCCCTGCAGTCCTTGGGACTATTAAGCAACCATTAGCACTGGGTTTGAACCTGTTGTTGTGGCAAACAGCCACAAGGCGGCAGCATTGTTACGTTCTCAACTCTTGTTACTAGGGCAACAGAGTCTTCCTGGAGGTAGTGTTCCGAGGTTGTAAATTAGAGTGGAATGTGCTGGGACCTGCCCCCAGAAGGTTATGTCTCCTTACTTATGTTTGTTTTATAAATTTAATTTATATTTCTTATCAGAGTAAATTTGATTAGAGTGTTGGGATTGTCTGGCTGTACAGAATCTGCTCAATGATTCATACATATGTCTGTTCATCTTCGGATCCTGTTACCATGTATGTTATTACAGAATGTTGAGTAGACCTCCCTTGGTATTTGGTAGGTGTTTTGTCATTATATATTTTATATGTATTGGTGATTATATAATTCATATAGTTTATAGGTTATTTGTTTCTATACATTTAACATACATTAGTATATGTATGTTAGCCCCATAATCCTAATTTATCCATCCTCCCACCTTTCATTTTGGTTAAACATTATTTTGTTTTACAAATCTCTGAGTGTCTTTTTCTGTGAAAATATGTTCATTGGTAGCAATCTTAGGATAACATGTATAAATGATACCATAGGAGATTTGTCATTCCCTTTTGACTTACTGAACCTAATATGATTATTTCTAGGCTCCTCTGCAGTCCTGAAAACGGCACTGTTCATTTTTTTCCCGAGGCAACTATTCCATTCGGTACGTATTACGCTTCTTCTTTGTCCATTTATCTGTTGATGGACATTTTGTTTGCTTGCATGTCTTGGCTATTGTCAGTATTGCTGCGGTGCATGTGTAGCTGTCTGTGCCTTTCCTATTCTGGTCTCCTTAGGTTATTGGCCCATTAGGGGATGGGCCGCATCCCATGGTAGCTCAGTTTTTACCTTTTAAATGCAGCTCCATTCTGTTCTCATGATGAGCTGTTACCAGTTTACATCCAACGAACAGCATAGTGGGTATGCCTTTCTCCACTAACCCGTCAGCATTCATTGTTTGTAGACTTTTGATGGATGGCATTTTGAATATCGGGTGGCGAAGTCCTTTTGTAGTTTGGATTTGCACCGAACCAATAAATAATTCCTGAAATTGAGCTTTTATCCCTGTTCTTCTTCTTTTTTTAAATAACAGAGTGAGTAACACTTACCTCTTCAAACTCTTTTCTTGAAAAGTTTTCCGTGTTGTGAACTTTTTTGGCCATTCCCTACCCCAGGACATTTTTTGAGGGCATGAGTCATTTACAGCCCGGCAGTCCTTGTGAATATTAGTGACTATTAGCAGTAGATTGAAAGTTGCTGTTTAAGGAAACGGCCTTAGGGTGGCAGCATTTCTACGTTGCCAACTCTGCTTGCTAGGGAAACAGAATCTTGGTGCAAGTTGTGATTTTAGGTTGCAGATTAGAGTGGAATGTGCCAGGGCAAACCCCCATACGTTTTGCCTCCTTAATTCTTGTTTGTGTCTTTAAATTGTAGTTCTTATCAGAGCAGATTTGATTGAAAAATGTCTTTTGTTCTAGGTGTACAGAATCTTGTTCATTTACACATTGACATATATCTCTTGATATTTGTGTCCTTTTCCATGTAGGTTATTACAAAGTGTTGAGTAGACCACCCTTGGTATTCCATAGGTCTTTGGGGATGATAAATTTTGTAAGTATTAGTAAATGGTTGTTGACCCCAATATCTTAATTTATTCATTCCTCACACCTTTTCTTTGGCTTAACCATTAGTTTTTCTTCTCAATCTGAGATTGTCTTTCTCTGTGGAAATATGTTCTTTTTATGAATAATCAGATGACATAAGTGATACCCGAGGACATTTGTCTTTCGCATTCTGACTTACTTCACGTTGTGTGATTATCTCTAGGCTCATCCGTGGTTCTGCTTATGCCATTCTTTTATTTTTTTCGTGACTAATATTCCAATCTTTCCATATACCACTTCTTCTTTGTCCATTTACCTGTTTATAAACCTTTGTTTTGCTTCCATGTCTTGGCTATTTCAATATTGCTGCAGTGCACATTTGCCTGCCTCTGTCTTTCCCATTCTGGTGGTCTTAGGTTATGGGCCTAAAAGGTGCCCTGCCGCATCCTATGGTAGCTCACTTGTTACCTTTTAAAGCAGCTCCATTCCATTTTCGTAAGTGCTGTTACTAATTTACCTCCCACCAGCAGCCAGAAGGTGCGCAGTTCTCTAAAATCCCTTCAGCATTTATCGTTTGTCGACTCTTTGCCGATGCTCATTGGACTGGTGTGAGCTGAAACCCTTTTGGAGGTTGGATTAGCATGTGGCTACTAATTTCTTATCCTGAGCTTTAGGCATGTCCTGCTTTTTTCTTTTCCTTTTTTTATTAAGGAGTGAGTACAACTTCCCTCTTCATATTGACTTCTTGAAAAATTTGTCATGTGTTGAAATTTCTTGCCTATTCCCTACCCCAGGGCATTTTTTGAGGGCAGGTGTCATTTACGGCCCTGCAGTCCTTGGGACTATTAAGCACCCATTAGCACTGGGTTTGAACCTGTTGTTGTGGCAAACAGCAACAAGGCGGCAGCATTGTTACGTTCTCAACTCTTGTTATAAGGGCAACAGAGTCTTCCTGGAGGTAGTGTTCCGAGGTTGTAAATTAGAGTGGAATGTGCTGGGACCTGCCCCCAGAAGGTTATGTCTCCTTACTTATGTTTGTTTTATAAATTTAATTTATATTTCTTATCAGAGTAAATTTGATTAGAGTGTTGGGATTGTCTGGCTGTACAGAATCTGCTCAATGATTCATACATATGTCTGTTCATCTTCGGATCCTGTTACCATGTATGTTATTACAGAATGTTGAGTAGACCTCCCTTGGTATTTGGTAGGTGTTTTGTCATTATATATTTTATATGTATTGGTGATTATATAATTCATATAGTTTATAGGTTATTTGTTTCTATACATTTAACATACATTAGTATATGTATGTTAGCCCCATAATCCTAATTTATCCATCCTCCCACCTTTCATTTTGGTTAAACATTATTTTGTTTTACAAATCTCTGAGTGTCTTTTTCTGTGAAAATATGTTCATTGGTAGCAATCTTAGGATAACATGTATAAATGATACCATAGGAGATTTGTCATTCCCTTTTGACTTACTGAACCTAATATGATTATTTCTAGGCTCCTCTGCAGTCCTGAAAACGGCACTGTTCGTTTTTTTCCCGAGGCAACTATTCCATTCGGTACGTATTACGCTTCTTCTTTGTCCATTTATCTGTTGATGGACATTTTGTTTGCTTGCATGTCTTGGCTATTGTCAGTATTGCTGCGGTGCATGTGTGCCTGTCTGTGCCTTTCCTATTCTGGTCTCCTTAGGTTATTGGCCCATTAGGGGATGGGCCGCATCCCATGGTAGATCACTTTTTACCGTTTAAATGCAGCTCCATTCTGTTCTCATGATGAGCTGTTACCAGTTTACATCCAACGAACAGCATAGTGGGTATGCCTTTCTCCACTAACCCGTCAGCATTCATTGTTTGTAGACTTTTGACGCATGGCATTTTGAATATTGGGTGGCGAAGTCCTTTTGTAGTTTGGATTTGCATCCAACCAATAAATAATTCCTGAAATTGAGCTTTTATCCATGTTCTTCTTTTTTTAAAAATAACAGAGTGAATAACACTTACCTCTTCAAACTCTTTTCTTGAAAAGTTTTCCGTGTTGTGAACTTTTTTTGGCCATTCCCTACCCCAGGACATTTTTTGAGGGCATGAGTCATTTACAGCCCGGCAGTCCTTGTGAATATTAGTGACTATTAGCAGTAGATTGAAAGCTGCTGTTTAAGGAAACGGCCTTAGGGTGGCAGCATTTCTACGTTGCCAACTCTGCTTGCTAGGGAAACACAATCTTGGTGCAAGTTGTGATTTTAGGTTGCAGATTAGAGTGGAATGTGCCAGGGCAAACCCCCATAAGTTTTGCCTCCTTAATTCTTGTTTGTGTCTTTAAATTGTAGATTTTATCAGAGCAGATTTGATTGAAAAATGTCTTTTGTTCTAGGTGTACAGAATCTTGTTCATTTACACATTTACATATATCTCTTGATATTTGGGTCCTTTTCCGTGTAGGTTATTACAAAGTGTTGAGTAGACCACTCTTGGTATTCCATAGATCTTTGGGGATGATATATTTTGTATGTATTAGTATATGGTTGTTGACCCCAATATCTTAATTTATTCATTCCTCACACCTTTTCTTTGGCTTAACCATAAGTTTTTCTTCTCAATCTGAGATTGTCTTTCTCTGTGGAAATATGTTCTTTTTATGAATAATCAGATGACATAAGTGATACCCGAGGACATTTGTCTTTCGCATTCTGACTTACTTCACGTTGTGTGATTATCTCTAGGCTCATCTGTGGTTCTGCCTATGCCATTCTTTTATTTTTTTCGTGACTAATATTCCAATCTGTCCATATACCACTTCTTCTTTGTCCATTTACCTGTTTATAAACCTTTGTTTTGCTTCCATGTCTTGGCTATTTCAATATTGCTGCAGTGCACATTTGCCTGCCTCTGTCTTTCCCATTCTGGTGGTCTTAGGTTATGGGCCTAAAAGGGGCCCTGCCGCATCATATGGTAGCTCACTTGTTACCTTTTAAAGCAGCTCCATTCCATTTTCGTAAGTGCTGTTACTAATTTACCTCCCACCAGCAGCCAGAAGGTGCGCAGTTCTCTAAAATCCCTTCATCATTTATCGTTTGTCGACTCTTTGCCGATGCTCATTGGACTGGTGTGAGCTGAAACCCTTTTGGAGGTTGGATTAGCATGTGGCTACTAATTTCTTATCCTGAGCTTTAGGCATGTCCTGCTTTTTTCTTTTCCTTTTTTTATTAAGGAGTGAGTACAACTTCCCTCTTCATATTGACTTCTTGAAAAATTTGTCATGTGTTGAAATTTCTTGCCTATTCCCTACCCCAGGGCATTTTTTGAGGGCAGGTGTCATTTACGGCCCTGCAGTCCTTGGGACTATTGAGCACCCATTAGCACTGGGTTTGAACCTGTTGTTGTGGCAAACAGCCACAAGGCGGCAGCATTGTTACGTTCTCAACTCTTGTTACTAGGGCAACAGAGTCTTTCTGGAGGTAGTGTTCCGAGGTTGTAAATTAGAGTGGAATGTGCTGGGACCTGCCCCCAGAAGGTTATGTCTCCTTACTTATGTTTGTTTTATAAATTTAATTTATATTTCTTATCAGAGTAAATTTGATTAGAGTGTTGGGATTGTCTGGCTGTACAGAATCTGCTCAATGATTCGTACATATGTCTGTTCATCTTCGGATCCTGTTACCATGTATGTTATTACAGAATGTTGAGTAGACCTCCCTTGGTATTTGGTAGGTGTTTTGTCATTATATATTTTATATGTATTGGTGATTATATAATTCATATAGTTTATAGGTTATTTGTTTCTATACATTTAACATACATTAGTATATGTATGTTAGCCCCATAATCCTAATTTATCCATCCTCCCACCTTTCATTTTGGTTAAACATTATTTTGTTTTACAAATCTCTGAGTGTCTTTTTCTGTGAAAATATGTTCATTGGTAGCAATCTTAGGATAACATGTATAAATGATACCATAGGAGATTTGTCATTCCCTTTTGACTTACTGAACCTAATATGATTATTTCTAGGCTCCTCTGCAGTCCTGAAAACGGCACTGTTCGTTTTTTTCCCGAGGCAACTATTCCATTCGGTACGTATTACGCTTCTTCTTTGTCCATTTATCTGTTGATGGACATTTTGTTTGCTTGCATGTCTTGGCTATTGTCAGTATTGCTGCGGTGCATGTGTGCCTGTCTGTGCCTTTCCTATTCTGGTCTCCTTAGGTTATTGGCCCATTAGGGGATGGGCCGCATCCCATGGTAGATCACTTTTTACCGTTTAAATGCAGCTCCATTCTGTTCTCATGATGAGCTGTTACCAGTTTACATCCAACGAACAGCATAGTGGGCATGCCTTTCTCCACTAACCCGTCAGCATTCATTGTTTGTAGACTTTTGATGGATGTCATTTTGAATATCGGGTGGCGAAGTTCTTTTGTAGTTTGGATTTGCACCGAACCAATAAATAATTCCTGAAATTGAGCTTCTATCCATGTTCTTCTTTTTTTTTAAATAACAGAGTGAGTAACACTTACCTCTTCAAACTCTTTTCTTGAAAAGTTTTCCGTGTTGTGAACTTTTTTTGGCCATTCCCTACCCCAGGACATTTTTTGAGGGCATGAGTCATTTACAGCCCGGCAGTCCTTGTGAATATTAGTGACTATTAGCAGTAGATTGAAAGCTGCTGTTTAAGGAAACGGCCTTAGGGTGGCAGCATTTCTACGTTGCCAACTCTGCTTGCTAGGGAAACAGAATCTTGGTGCAAGTTGTGATTTTAGGTTGCAGATTAGAGTGGAATGTGCCAGGGCAAACCCCATAAGTTTTGCCTCCTTAATTCTTGTTTGTGTCTTTAAATTGTAGATTTTATCAGAGCAGATTTGATTGAAAAATGTCTTTTGTTCTAGGTGTACAGAATCTTGTTCATTTACACATTTACATATATCTCTTGATATTTGGGTCCTTTTCCATGTAGGTTATTACAAAGTGTTGAGTAGACCACCCTTGGTATTCCATAGGTCTTTGGGGATGATAAATTTTGTATGTATTAGTAAATGGTTGTTGACCCCAATATCTTAATTTATTCATTCCTCACACCTTTTCTTTGGCTTAACCATTAGTTTTTCTTCTCAATCTGAGATTGTCTTTCTCTGTGGAAATATGTTCTTTTTATGAATAATCAGATGACATAAGTGATACCCGAGGACATTTGTCTTTTGCATTCTGACTTACTTCACATTGTGTGATTATCTCTAGGCTCATCCGTGGTTCTGCTTATGCCATTCTTTTATTTTTTTCGTGACTAATATTCCAATCTTTCCATATACCACTTCTTCTTTGTCCATTTACCTGTTTATAAACCTTTGTTTTGCTTCCATGTCTTGGCTATTTCAATATTGCTGCAGTGCACATTTGCCTGCCTCTGTCTTTCCCATTCTGGTGGTCTTAGGTTATGGGCCTAAAAGGTGCCCTGCCGCATCCTATGGTAGCTCACTTGTTACCTTTTAAAGCAGCTCCATTCCATTTTCGTAAGTGCTGTTACTAATTTACCTCCCACCAGCAGCCAGAAGGTGCGCAGTTCTCTAAAATCCCTTCAGCATTTATCGTTTGTCGACTCTTTGCCGATGCTCATTGGACTGGTGTGAGCTGAAACCCTTTTGGAGGTTGGATTAGCATGTGGCTACTCATTTCTTATCCTGAGCTTTAGGCATGTCCTGCTTTTTTCTTTTCCTTTTTTTATTAAGGAGTGAGTACAACTTCCCTCTTCATATTGACTTCTTGAAAAATTTGTCATGTGTTGAAATTTCTTGCCTATTCCCTACCCCAGGGCATTTTTTGAGGGCAGGTGTCATTTATGGCCCTGCAGTCCTTGTGACTATTAAGCAACCATTAGCACTGGGTTTGAACCTGTTGTTGTGGCAAACAGCCACAAGGCGGCAGCATTGTTACGTTCTCAACTCTTGTTACTAGGGCAACAGAGTCTTCCTGGAGGTAGTGTTCCGACGTTGTAAATTAGAGTGGAATGTGCTGGGACCTGCCCCCAGAAGGTTATGTCTCCTTACTTATGTTTGTTTTATAAATTTAATTTATATTTCTTATCAGAGTAAATTTGATTAGAGTGTTGGGATTGTCTGGCTGTACAGAATCTGCTCAATGATTCGTACATATGTCTGTTCATCTTCGGATCCTGTTACCATGTATGTTATTACAGAATGTTGAGTAGACCTCCCTTGGTATTTGGTAGGTGTTTTGTCATTATATATTTTATATGTATTGGTGATTATATAATTCATATAGTTTATAGGTTATTTGTTTCTATACATTTAACATACATTAGTATATGTATGTTAGCCCCATAATCCTAATTTATCCATCCTCCCACCTTTCATTTTGGTTAACCATTATTTTGTTTTACAAATCTCTGAGTGTCTTCTTCTGTGAAAATATGTTCATTGGTAGCAATCTTAGGATAACATGTATAAATGATACCATAGGAGATTTGTCATTCCCTTTTGACTTACTGAACCTAATATGATTATTTCTAGGCTCCTCTGCAGTCCTGAAAACGGCACTGTTCATTTTTTTCCCGAGGCAACTATTCCGTTCGGTACGTATAACGCTTCTTCTTTGTCCGTTTATCTGTTGATGGACATTTTGTTTGCTTGCATGTCTTGGCTATTGTCAGTATTGCTGCAGTGCATGTGTGCCTGTCTGTGCCTTTCCTATTCTGGTCTCCTTGGGTTATTGGCCCATTAGGGGATGGGCCGCATCCCATGGTAGGTCAGTTTTTACCTTTTAAATGCAGCTCCATTCTGTTCTCATGATGAGCTGTTAACAGTTTACATCCAACGAACAGCATAGTGGGTATGCCTTTCTCCACTAACCCGTCAGCATTCATTGTTTGTAGACTTTTGACGCATGGCATTTTGTATATTGGGTGGCGAAGTCCTTTTGTAGTTTGGATTTGCATCCAACCAATAAATAATTCCTGAAATTGAGCTTCTATCCATGTTCTTCTTTTTTTTTAAATAACAGAGTGAGTAACACTTACCTCTTCAAACTCTTTTCTTGAAAAATTTTCCGTGCTGTGAACTTTTTTTGGCCATTCCCTACCCCAGGACATTTTTTGAGGGCATGAGTCATTTACAGCCCGGCAGTCCTTGTGAATATTAGTGACTATTAGCAGTAGATTGAAAGCTGCTGTTTAAGGAAACGGCCTTAGGGTGGCAGCATTTCTACGTTGCCAACTCTGCTTGCTAGGGAAACAGAATCTTGGTGCAAGTTGTGATTTTAGGTTGCAGATTAGAGTGGAATGTGCCAGGGCAAACCCCCATAAGTTTTGCCTCCTTAATTCTTGGTTGTGTCTTTAAATTGTAGTTTTTATCAGAGCAGATTTGATTGAAAAATGTCTTTTGTTCTAGGTGTACAGAATCTTGTTCATTTACACATTTACATATATCTCTTGATATTTGGGTCCTTTTCCATGTAGGTTATTACAAAGTGTTGAGTAGACAACCCTTGGTATTCCATAGGTCTTTGGGGATGATATAATTTGTATGTATTAGTATATGGTTGTTGACCCCAATATCTTAATTTATTCATTCCTCACACCTTTTCTTTGGCTTAACCATAAGTTTTTCTTCTCAATCTGAGATTGTCTTTCTCTGTGGAAATATGTTCTTTTTATGAATAATCAGATGACATAAGTGATACCCGAGGACATTTGTCTTTCGCATTCTGACTTACTTCACGTTGTGTGATTATCTCTAGGCTCATCTGTGGTTCTGCCTATGCCATTCTTTTATTTTTTTCGTGACTAATATTCCAATCTGTCCATATACCACTTCTTCTTTGTCCATTTACCTGTTTATAAACCTTTGTTTTGCTTCCATGTCTTGGCTATTTCAATATTGCTGCAGTGCACATTTGCCTGCCTCTGTCTTTCCCATTCTGGTGGTGTTAGGTTATGGGCCTAAAAGGTTCCCTGCCGCATCATATGGTAGCTCACTTGTTACCTTTTAAAGCAGCTCCATTCCATTTTCGTAAGTGCTGTTACTAATTTACCTCCCACCAGCAGCCAGAAGGTGCGCAGTTCTCTAAAATCCCTTCAGCATTTATCGTTTGTCGACTCTTTGCCGATGCTCATTGGACTGGTGTGAGCTGAAACCCTTTTGGAGGTTGGATTAGCATGTGGCTACTAATTTCTTATCCTGAGCTTTAGGCATGTCCTGCTTTTTTCTTTTCCTTTTTTTATTAAGGAGTGAGTACAACTTCCCTCTTCATATTGACTTCTTGAAAAATTTGTCATGTGTTGAAATTTCTTGCCTATTCCCTACCCCAGGGCATTTTTTGAGGGCAGGTGTCATTTACGGCCCTGCAGTCCTTGTGACTATTAAGCAACCATTAGCACTGGGTTTGAACCTGTTGTTGTGGCAAACAGCCACAAGGCGGCAGCATTGTTACGTTCTCAACTCTTGTTACTAGGGCAACAGAGTCTTCCTGGAGGTAGTGTTTCGAGGTTGTAAATTAGAGTGGAATGTGCTGGGACCTGCCCCCAGAAGGTTATGTCTCCTTACTTATGTTTGTTTTATAAATTTAATTTATATTTCTTATCAGAGTAAATTTGATTAGAGTGTTGGGATTGTCTGGCTGTACAGAATCTGCTCAATGATTCATACATATGTCTGTTCATCTTCGGATCCTGTTACCATGTATGTTATTACAGAATGTTGAGTAGACCTCCCTTGGTATTTGGTAGGTGTTTTGTCATTATATATTTTATATGTATTGGTGATTATATAATTCATATAGTTTATAGGTTATTTGTTTCTATACATTTAACATACATTAGTATATGTATGTTAGCCCCATAATCCTAATTTATCCATCCTCCCACCTTTCATTTTGGTTAAACATTATTTTGTTTTACAAATCTCTGAGTGTCTTTTTCTGTGAAAATATGTTCATTGGTAGCAATCTTAGGATAACATGTATAAATGATACCATAGGAGATTTGTCATTCCCTTTTGACTTACTGAACCTAATATGATTATTTCTAGGCTCCTCTGCAGTCCTGAAAACGGCACTGTTCATTTTTTTCCCGAGGCAACTATTCCATTCGGTACGTATTACGCTTCTTCTTTGTCCATTTATCTGTTGATGGACATTTTGTTTGCTTGCATGTCTTGGCTATTGTCAGTATTGCTGCAGTGCATGTGTGCCTGTCTGTGCCTTTCCTATTCTGGTCTCCTTAGGTTATTGGCCCATTAGGGGATGGGCCGCATCCCATGGTAGCTCAGTTTTTACCTTTTAAATGCAGCTCCATTGTGTTCTGATGATGAGCTGTTACCAGTTTACATCCAACGAACAGCATAGTGGGTATGCCTTTCTCCACTAACCCGTCAGCATTCATTGTTTGTAGACTTTTGACGCATGGCATTTTGAATATTGGGTGGCGAAGTCCTTTTGTAGTTTGGATTTGCATCCAACCAATAAATAATTCCTGAAATTGAGCTTTTATCCATGTTCTTCTTTTTTTAAAAATAACAGAGTGAATAACACTTACCTCTTCAAACTCTTTTCTTGAAAAGTTTTCCGTGTTGTGAACTTTTTTTGGCCATTCCCTACCCCAGGACATTTTTTGAGGGCATGAGTCATTTACAGCCCGGCAGTCCTTGTGAATATTAGTGACTATTAGCAGTAGATTGAAAGCTGCTGTTTAAGGAAACGGCCTTAGGGTGGCAGCATTTCTACGTTGCCAACTCTGCTTGCTAGGGAAACAGAATCTTGGTGCAAGTTGTGATTTTAGGTTGCAGATTAGAGTGGAATGTGCCAGGGCAAACCCCCATAAGTTTTGCCTCCTTAATTCTTGTTTGTGTCTTTAAATTGTAGTTTTTATCAGAGCAGATTTGATTGAAAAATGTCTTTTGTTCTAGGTGTACAGAATCTTGTTCATTTACACATTGACATATATCTCTTGATATTTGGGTCCTTTTCCATGTAGGTTATTACAAAGTGTTGAGTAGACCACCCTTGGTATTCCATAGGTCTTTGGGGATGATATAATTTGTATGTATTAGTATATGGTTGTTGACCCCAATATCTTAATTTATTCATTCCTCACACCTTTTCTTTGGCTTAACCATAAGTTTTTCTTC